>NC_141765.1:95103388-95450888 GCF_982258835.1 Parasteatoda tepidariorum | reverse complement strand
TGCAATATATTATTATTTCAAGGTGTTTTTCCAAATCATAGAGGGTCCTACATATAGGAAATAATTTTTTTTAAATTGTGAAAATGGCGAATAATGGGTAAAAACTGGAAAAATCCAGGAAAATTGGCTTATTTCCATTGTTGTAAATTATTTTTGCAATATATTCGACAGTTTCTAATGCGTAAGGTGTTCTATGAGTAAAATTGTGCATCTTTCTTTGTTAAAGAACGCATAATGGAATAATAATAAAAATATAATAAATAAAATAAAAGTACGGGGTGGGGTACGAATTTCGAAGCCGTCTAACTCCCTTTAATATTAAGTTGTAATTTTGAAACTCGAACGCTGAGTTGGGGTCTATGGTCCAAAAATATCTGCAGCAGGAAATTTTTATAGGTGAATTAGGGGGAGCAGGGGGGCCCCTCAAAGTTCTATTGAATAGCTGACAGAAAGAGGACTTTTGAAGAGAAATTGTGTCCGGCTTCACGTGTTCTAAATGTACGGTGGTCAGGACACGGGACAAGTAACTGACGGCTGGAGCGAGGGGCGCAGGTTCGAATCCCAGTTTTATCAACTTTTCAAAAAAATTTCTTTTTTTTCTTCTTCCGATTATTTTGCAACATATTATTATTTCAAGGTGTTTTTCCAAATCATAGAGGGTCCTACATATAGGAAATAATTTTTTTTAAATTGAGAAAATGGCGAATAATGGGTAAAAACTGGAAAAATCCAGGAAAACTGGCTTATTTCCATTGTTGTAAATTATTTTTGCAATATATTCGACAGTTTCTAATGCGTAAGGTGTTCTATGAGTAAAATTGTGCATCTTTCTTTGTTAAAGAACGCATAATGGAATAATAATAAAAGTATAATAAATAAAATAAAAGTACGGGGTGGGGTTCGAATTTCGAAGCCGTCTAACTCCCTTTAATATTAAGTAGTAATTTTGAAACTCGGACGCTGAGTTGGGGTCTATGGTCCTAAAATATCTGCAGCAGGAAATTTTTATAGGTGAATTAGGGGGAGCAGGGGGGCCCCTCAAAGTTCTTTTAAATAGCTGACAGAAAGAGGACTTTTGAAGAGAAATTGTGTCCGGCTGCACGTGTTCTAGTGGTATGGTGGTCAGGACACGGGACAAGTAACTGACGGCAGGAGCGAAGGGGCGCAGGTTCGAATCCCATTATTATCAACTTTTCAAAAAAATTTCTTTTTTTTCTTCTTCCGATTATTTTGCAATATACACTGGTTATCATAAATTAAGGAAAAATCACAAAAATAGCGATAACTCTTTCAAAAGTAAGCCAAACCGTGCAAAATTTGCATATGTTGTCCACTAAGAGTAGCTGAGTAAAATTGCAATATGCAAATTAGTGGCGCTGCACTCGGCTTACGTCATCTGCCTGGAGCATAAAAGTCCAAGTTTGAGAGAAAGCACACAAATTTTACTGTGATTGCGACATTGAAAATCTGAGATAGCCAATTCGTAATAATGACCTCTAGGCATCATTTGCCTGAAGAACTACGATGGAGAGCCATCGGGAGACTAGAGGCAGGGCAGAGTCAATCAGAAGTGGCCAGATGGCTAAATGTGAGTCCATCTGTGGTTCATAGACTTTGGAGGCAATTTCAAACCACAGATTCGGCATCTAGGAGGTTCAGTCAAGGACGGCCAACTGTTACGACCAGTGCCGATGACCGATATTTGACATTAAGTGCACGCAGGAATAGAACCGCTACTCCGACACATCTTAGATCCTCTCTTGCTGCAGCCACCGGAAGGTTGGTGTCAACGTCAACTGTGCGCAGAAGGCTCCACGAAGGTGGTCTGTATGCGAGACGACCAGCCATTTGCGTGCCGCTCACATCACGCCATAGGAGAGACCGTTTGCAGTGGGCCCGACAACATGTCCACTGGACGTCAGATCAATGGAGGCCTGTTCTCTTTACGGATGAGTCCAGGTTTAGTCTAGAAAGTGACAGTAGACGTTATTTGATATGGAGAGAACCTGGGACCCGTTATCATCCATCAAACATCCGTGAAAGAGATGCATACGGAAGAGGCAGTGTCTGTGTTTGGGGAGGCATATCCTTAGGAGGGCGCACATACCTCCATGTCTTTCCAAGGGGAACCGTGAATGCTCAGGTTTATCGAGACAACATCCTTGATGCTTATGTGCGCCCATATGCCGGGGCAATTGGTGATTGCTTCCTGTTACAGGACGATAATGCAAGACCACACAGAGCTCGCATTGTTGATGATTATCTTCAACAGGAAACAATTACTCGCATGGAGTGGCCAGCTCGATCCCCGGACTTGAATCCTATCGAGCACGTTTGGGATGCTCTAGGGAGGCGTGTATCTGCCATCAATCCGCCCCCTCAGACCCTTGCCACGCTTGCAACTGCTTTACAAGAGCAATGGCTCTCACTTCCTATTGAACTGATAGACCGCATAATTGAAAGCATCACACATCGCTGTTTGTGCTGTATTGCTTCTAGAGGCAATCATATTCCATATTAAAGGTACTTTTTCTATTGCAAACCGATACTTCCAATTTGTTTATTTTATACATGTGCTAATTTCTATACTACTATTAATGTCTGATAATTTCTTTTTATGTTGTTTAATACCTTACTATGTGTTGTATATTGTGGGTAAGTTTCATAAAATTCCATGTGTAATTTCTTGAGTTATCGCGATTTTTGTGAATTTTCCTTAATTTATGATAACCAGTGTATTATTATTTCAAGGTGTTTTTCCAAATCATAGAGGGTCCTACATATAGGAAATAATTTTTTTTAAATTGAGAAAATGGCGAATAATGGGTAAAAAGTGGAAAAATCCAGGAAAATTGGCTTATTTCCATTGTTGTAAATTATTTTTGCAATATATTCGAGAGTTTCTAATGCGTAAGGTGGTCTATGAGTAAAATTGTGCATCTTTCTTTGTTAAAGAACGCATAATGGAATAATAATAAAAATATAATAAATAAAATAAAATTACGGGGTGGGGTTCGAATTTCGAAGCCGTCTAACTCCCTTTAATATTAGGTTGTAATTTTGAAACTCGGACGCTGAGTTGGGGTCTATGGTCCAAAAATATCTGCATCAGGAAATTTTTATAGGTGAATTAGGGGGAGCAGGGGGGCCCCTCAAAGTTCTATTGAATAGCTGACAGAAAGAGGACTTTTGAAGAGAAATTGTGTCCGGTTTCAATTGTTCTAGTGGTATGGTGGTCAGGACATGGGACAAGTAACTGACGGCAGGAGCGAGGAGGCGCAGGATCGAATCCCATTATTATCAACTTTTCAAAAAAATTATTTTTTTTCTTCTTCCGATTATTTTGCAATATATTATTATATCAAGGCGTTTTTCCCAATCATAGAGGGTCCTACATATAGGAAATAATTTATTTTAAATTGAGAAAATGGCGAATAATGGGTAAAAACTGGAAAAATCCAGGAACATTGGCTTATTTCCATTGTTGTAAATTATTTTTGCAATATATTCGACAGTTTCTAATGCGTAAGGTGTTCTATGAGTAAAATTGTGCATCTTTCTTTGTTAAAGAACGCATAATGGAATAATAATAAAAATATAATAAATAAAATAAAAGTACGGGGTGGGGTTCGAATTTCGAAGCCGTCTAACTCCCTTTAATATTAAGTTGTAATTTTGAAACTCGGACGCTGAGTTAGGGTCTATGGTCCAAAAATATCTGCAGCAGGAAATTTTTATAGGTGAATTAGGGGGAGCAGGGGGGCCCCTCAAAGTTCTATTGAATAGCTGACAGAAAGAGGACTTTTGAAGAGAAATTGTGTTCGGCTTCACGTGTTCTATTGGTACGGTGGTCAGTACACGGGACAAGTAACTGACGGCAGGAGCGAGGGGGCGCAGGTTCGAATCCCATTATTATAAACTTTTCAAAAAATTTCTTTTTTTTCTTCTTCCGATTATTTTTCAATATATTATTATTTCAAGGTGTTTTTCCAAATCATAGAGGGTCCTACATATAGGAAATAATTTTTTTTAAATTGAGAAAATGGCGAATAATGGGTAAAAACTGGAAAAATTCAGGAAAATTGGCTTATTTCCATTGTTGTAAATTATTTTTGCAATATATTCGACAGTTTCTAATGCGTAAGGTGTTCTATGAGTAAAATTGTGCATCTTTCTTTGTTAAAGAACGCATAATGGAATAATAATAAAAGTATAATAAATAAAATAAAAGTACGGGGTGGGGTTCGAATTTCGAAGCCGTCTAACTCCCTTTAATATTAAGTAGTAATTTTGAAACTCGGACGCTGAGTTGGGGTCTATGGTCCAAAAATATCTGCTTCAGGAAATTTTTATAGGTGAATTAGGGGGAGCAGGGGGGCCCCTCAAAGTTCTTTTGAATAGCTGAGAGAAAGAGGACTTTTGAAGAGAAATTATGTCCTGCTTCACGCGTTCTAGTGGTATGGTGGTCAGAACACGGGACAATTAACTGACGGCAGGAGCGAGGGGGCGCAGGTTCGAATCCCATTATTATCAACTTTTCAAAAAAAATTTCTTTTTTTTCTTCTTCCGATTATTTTTCAATATATTATTATTTCAAGGTGTTTTTCCAAATCGTAGAGGGTCCTACATATAGGAAATATTTTTTTTTTAAATTGAGAAAATGGCGAATAAAGGGTAAAAACTGGAAAAATCCAGGAAAATTGGCTTATTTCCATTGTTGTAAATTATTTTTGCAATATATTCGAGAGTTTCTAATGCGTAAGATGGTCTATGAGTAAAATTGCGCATCTTTCTTTGTTAAAGAATGCATAATGGAATAATAATAAAAATATAATAAATAAAATAAAATTACGGGGTGGGGTTCGAATTTCGAAGCCGTCTAACTCCCTTTAATATTAAGTTGTAATTCTGAAACTCGGACGCTGAGTTGGGGTCTATGGTCCAAAAATATCTGCAGCAGGAAATTTTTATAGGTGAATTGGGGGGAGCAGTGGGGCCCCTCAAAGTTCTATTGAATAGCTGACAGAAAGAGGACTTTTGAAGAGAAATTGTGTCCGGCTTCACGTGTTCTGGTGGTATGGTGGTCAGGACACGGGACAAGTAACTGACGGCAGGAGCGAGGGGGCGCAGGTTCGAATCCCATTATTATCAACTTTTCAAAAAAATTATTTTTTTTCTTCTTCCGATTATTTTGCAATATATTATTATTTGAAGGTGTTTTTCCAAATCATAGAGGGTCCTACATATAGGAAATAATTTTTTTTAAATTGAGAAAATGGCGAATAATGGGTAAAAACTGGAAAAATCCAGGAAAATTGGCTTATTTCCATTGTTGTAAATTATTTTTGCAATATATTCGACAGTTTCTAATGCGTAAGGTGTTCTATGAGTAAAATTGTGCATCTTTCTTTGTTAAAGAACGCATAATGGAATAATAATAAAAATATAATAAATAAAATAAAAGTACGGGGTGGGGTTCGAATTTCGAAGCCGTCTAACTCCCTTTAATTTTAAGTTGTAATTTTGAAACTCGGACGCTGAGTTGGGGGCTATGGTCCAAAAATATCTGCAGCAGGAAATTTTTATAGGTGAATTAGGGATAGCAGGGGGGCCCCTCAGAGTTCTATTAAATAGCTGACAGAAAGAGGACTTTTGAAGAGAAATTATGTCCGGCTTCACGTGTTCTAGTGGTATGGTGGTCAGGACACGGGACAAGTATCTGACGGCAAGAGCGAGGGGGCGCAGGTTCAAATCCCATTATTATCAACTTTTCAAAAAAATTCTTTTTTTTCTTCTTCCGATTATTTTGCAATATATTATTACTTCAAGGTGTTTTTCCAAATCATAGAGGGTCCTACATATAGGAAATAATTTTTTTTAAATTGAGAAAATGGCGAATAATGGGTAAAAGCTGGAAAAATTCAGGAAAATTGGCTTATTTCCATTGTTGTAAATTATTTTTGCAATATATTCAAGAGTTTCTAATGCGTAAGGTGGTCTATGATAAAAATTGTGCATCTTTCTTTGTTAAAGAACGCATAATGGAATAATAATAAAAATATAATAAATAAAATAAAATTACGGGGTGGAGTTCAAATTTCGAAGCCGTCTAACTCCCTTTAATATTAAGTTGTAATTTTGAAACTCGGACGCTGAGTTGGGGTCTATGGTCCAGAAATATCTGCATCTGGAAATTTTTATAAGTGAATTAGGGGGAGCTGGGGGGCCCCTCAAAGTTCTATTGAATAGCTGACAGAAGGACGACTTTTGAAGAGAAATTGTGTCCTGCTTCACGTGTTCTAGTGGTATGGTGGTCAGAACACGGGACAAGTAACTGACGGCAGGAGCGAGGGGGCGCAGGTTCGAATCCCATTATTATCAACTTTTCAAAAAAATTATTTTTTTTCTTCTTTCGATTATTTTGCAATATATTATTATTTCAAGGTGTTTTTCCAAATCATAGAGGGTCCTACATATAGGAAATAATTTTTTTTAAATTGAGAAAATGGCGAATAATGGGTAAAAATTGGAAAAATAAAGGAAAATTGGCTTATTTCCATTGTTGTAAATTATTTTTGCAATATATTCGACAGTTTCTAATGCGTAAGGTGTTCTAAGAGTAAAATTGTGCATCTTTCTTTGTTAAAGAACGCATAAGGGAATAATAATAAAAATATAATAAATAAAATAAAATTACGTTGTGGGGTTCGAATTTCGAAGCCGTCTAACTCCCTTTAATATTAAGTTGTAATTTTGAAAATCGGACGGTGAGTTGGGGTCTATGGTCCAAAAATATCTGCAGCAGGAAATTTTTATAGGTGAATTAGGGGGAGCAGTAGGGCCCCTCAAAGTTCTATTGAATAGCTGACAGAAAGAGGACTTTTGAAGAGAAATTGTGTCCGGCTTTAAGTGTTCTAGTGGTATGGTGGTCAGGACACGGGACAAGTAACTGACGGCCGGAGCGAGGGGGCGCAGGTTCGAATCCCATTATTATCAACTTTTCAAAAAAATTATTTTTTTTCTTCTTCCGATTATTTTGCAATATATTATTATTTCAAGGTGTTTTTCCAAATCATAGAGGGTCCTACATATAGGAAATAATTTTTTTTAAATTGAGAAAAGGGCGAATAATGTGTAAAAACTGGAAAAATCCAGGAAAATTGGCTTATTTCCATTGTTGTAAATTATTTTTGCAATATATTCGACAGTTTCTAATGCGTAAGGTGTTCTATGAGTAAAATTGTGCATCTTTCTTTGTTAAAGAACGCATAATGGAATAATAATAAAAATATAATAAATAAAATAAAAGTACGGGGTGGGGTACGAATTTCGAAGCCGTCTAACTCCCTTTAATATTAAGTTGTAATTTTGAAACTCGGACGCTGAGTTGGGGTCAATGGTCCAAAAGTATCTGCAGCAGGAAATTTTTATAGGTGAATTAGGGGGAGCAGGGGGGCCCTTCAAAGTTCTATTGAATAGCTGACAGAAAGAGGACTTTTGAAGAGAAATTGTGTCCGGCTTCACGTGTTCTAGTGGTACGGTGGTCAGGACACGGGACAAGTAACTGACGGCTGGAGCGAGGGGCGCAGGTTCGAATCCCAGTTTTATCAACTTTTCAAAAAAAATTCTTTTTTTTCTTCTTCCGATTATTTTGCAATATATTATTATTTCAAGGTGTTTTTTCAAATCATAGGGGGTCCTACATATAGGAAATAATTTTTTTTAAATTGAGAAAATGGCGAATAATGGGTAAAAACTGGAAAAATCCAGGAAAATTGGCTTATTTCCATTGTTGTAAATTATTTTTGCAATATATTCGACAGTTTCTAATGCGTAAGGTGTTCTATGAGTAAAATTGTGCATCTTTCTTTGTTAAAGAACGCATAATGGAATATTAATAAAAGTATAATAAATAAAATAAAAGTACGGGGTGGGGTTCGAATTTCGAAGCCGTCTAACTCCCTTTAATATTAAGTAGTAATTTTGAAACTCGGACGCTGAGTTGGGGTCTATGGTCCAAAAATATCTACAGCAGGAAATTTTTATAGGTGAATTAGGGGGAGCAGGGGGGCCCCTCAAAGTTCTTTTAAATAGCTGACAGAAAGAGGACTTTTGAAGAGAAATTGTGTCCGGCTGCACGTGTTCTAGTGGTATGGTGTCAGGACACGGGACAAGTAACCGAAGGCAGGAGCGAGGGGGAGCAGGTTCGAATCCCAGTTTTATGAACTTTTCAAAAATATTTCTTTTTTTTCTTCTTCCGATTATTTTGCAATTATTTCAAGGTGTTTTTCCAAATCATAGAGGGTCCTACATATAGGAAATATTTTTTTTTAAATTGAGAAAATGGCGAATAATGGGTAAAAACTGGAAAAATCCAGGAAAATTGGCTTATTTCCATTGTTGTAAATTATTTTTGCAATATATTCGACAGTTTCTAATGCGTAAGGTGTTCTATGAGTAAAATTGTGCATCATTCTTTGATAAAGAACGCATAATGGAATAATAATAAAAATATAATAAATAAAATAAAATTACGGGTTGGGGTTCGAATTTCGAAGTCGTCTAACTCCCTTTAATATTAAGTTGTAATTATGAAACTCGGACGCTGAGTTGGGGTCTATGGACCAAAAATATCTGCTGCAGGAAATTTTTATAGGTGAATTAGGGGGAGCAGGGGGAACCTCAAAGTTCTATTGAATAGCTGACTGAAAGAGGACTTTTGAAGAGAAATTGTGTCCGGCTTCACGTGTTCTAGTGGTATGGTGGTCAGGACACGGGACAAGTAACTGACGGCTGGAGCGAGGGGGCGCAGGTTCGAATCCCAGTTTTATCAACTTTTCAAAAAAATTTCTTTTTTTTCTTCTTCCGATTATTTTGCAATTATTTCAAGGTGTTTTTCCAAATCATAGAGGGTCCTACATATAGGAAACAATTTTTTTTAAATTGAGAAAATGACGAATAATGGGTAAAAACTGGAAAAATCCAGGAAAATTGGCTTATTTCCATTGTTGTAAATTATTTTTGCAATATATTCGACAGTTTCTAATGCGTAAGGTGTTTTATGAGTAAAATTGTGCATCTTTCTTTGTTAAAGAACGCATAATGGAATAATAATAAAAATATAATAAATAAAATAAAATTACGGGTAGGGGTTCGAATTTCGAAGTCGTCTAACTCCCTTTAATATTAAGTTGTAATTTTAAAACTGGGATGCTGAGTTGGGGTCTATGGTCCAAAAATATCTGCAGCAGGAAATTTTTATAGGTGAATTAGGGGGAGCAGGGGGGCCCCTCAAAGTTCTATTAAATAGCTGACAGAAAGAGGACTTTTGAAGAGAAATTGTGTCCGGCTTCACGTGTTCTAGTGGTATGGTGGTCAGGACACGGGACAAGTAACTGACGGCAGGAGCGAGCGGGCGCAGGTTCAAATCCCATTATTATCAAATTTTCAAAAAAATTCTTTTTTTTCTTCTTCCAATTATTTTGCAATATATTATTACTTCAAGGTGTTTTTCCAAATCATAGAGGGTCCTACCTATAGGAAATAATTTTTTTTAAATTGAGAAAATGGCGAATAATGGGTGAAAACTGGAAAAATCCAGGAAAATTGGCTTATTTCCATAGTTGTAAATTATTTTTGCATTATATTCGGCAGTTTCTAATGCGTAAGGTGTTCTATGAGTAAAAGTGTGCATCTTTCTTTGTTAAAGAACACATAATGGAATAATAATAAAAATGTAATAAATAAAATGAAATTGCCGGGTGGGGTTCGAATTTCGAAGCCGTCTAACTCCCTTTAATATTAAGTTGTAATTTTGAAACTCGGACGCTGAGTTGGGGTCTATGGTCCAAAAATATCTGCAGCAGGAAATTTTTATAGGTGAATTAGGGGGAGCAGGGGGGCCCCTCTAATTTCTATTGAATTGCTGACAGAAAGAGGACTTTTGAAGAGAAATTGTTTCCGGCTTCACGTGTTCTAGTGGTATGGTGGTCAGGACACGGGACAAGTAACTGACGGCAGGAGCGAGCGGGCGCAGGTTCAAATCCCATTATTATCAACTTTTCAAAAAAATTCTTTTTTTTCTTCTTCCAATTATTTTGCAATATATTATTATTTCAAGGTGTTTTTCCAAATCATAGAGGGTCCTACACATAGGAAATAATTTTTTTTAAATTGAGAAAATGGCGAATAATGGGTAAAAACTGGAAAAATCCAGGAAAATTGGCTTATTTCCATTGTTGTAAGTTATTTTTGCAATATATTCGACAGTTTCTAATGCGTAAGGTGTTCTATGAGTAAAATTGTGCATCTTTCTTTGTTAAAGAACGCATAATGGAATAATAATAAAAATATAATAAATAAAATAAAATTGCGGGGTGGGGATCGAATTTCGAAGCCGTCTAACTCCCTTTAATATCAAGTTGTAATCTTGAAACTCGGACGCTGAGTTGGGGTCTATGGTCCAAAAATATCTGCAGCAGGAAAGTTTTATAGGTGAATTAGGGGGAGCAGGGGGCCCCTCAAAGTTCTATTGAATAGCTGACAGAAAGAGGACTTTTGAAGAGAAATTGTGTCCGGCTTCACGTGTTCTAGTGGTATGGTGGTCAGGACACGGGACAAGTAACAGACGGCTGGAGCGAAGGGCCCAGGATCGAATCCCAGTTTTATCAACTTTTCAAAAAAATTTCTTTTTCTTCTTTTTCCGATTATTTTGCAATATATTATTATTTCAAGGTGTTTTTCCAAATCATAAAGGGTCCTACATATAGGAAATAATTTTTTTTAAATTGAGAAAATGGCGAATAATGGGTAAAAACTGGAAAATTCCAGGAAAATTAACTTATTTCCATTATTGTAAATTATTTTTGCAATATATTCGAGAGTTTCTAATGCGTAAGGTGGTCTATGAGTAAAATTGTGCATCTTTCTTTGTTAAAGAACGCATAATGGAATAATAATAAAAATGTAATAAATAAAATAAAATTACGGGGTGGGGTTCGAATTTCGAAGCCGTCTAACTCCCTTTAATATTAAGTTGTAATTTAGAAACTCGGACGCTGAGTTGGGGTCTATGGTGCAAAAATATCTGCAGCAGGAAATTTTTATAGGTGAATTAGGGATAGCAGGGGGGCCCTTCAGAGTTCTATTAAATAGCTGACAGAAAGAGGACTTTTGAAGAGAAATTGTGTCCGGCTTCACGTGTTCTAGTGGTATGGTGGTCAGGACACGGGACAAGTAACTGACGGCTGGATCGAGGGGGCGCAGGTTCGAATCCGAGTTTCATCAACTTTTCAAAAAAATTTCTTTTTTTTCTTCTTCCGATTATTTTGCAAAATATTATTACTTCAAGGTGTTTTTCCACATCATAGAGGGTCCTACATATAGGAAATAATTTTTTTTAAATTGAGAAAATGGCGAATAATGGGTGAAAACTGGAAAAATCCAGGAAAATTGGCTTATTTCCATAGTTGTAAATTATTTTTGCAATATATTCGACAGTTTCTAATGCGTAAGGTGTTCTATGAGTAAAATTGTGCATCTTTCTTTGTTAAAGAACGCATAATGGAATAATAATGAAAATTTAATAAATAAAATTAAATTACGGGGTGGGGTTCGAATTTCGAAGCCGTCTAACTCCCTTTAATATTAAGTTGTAATTTTAAAACTCGGACGCTGAGTAGGGGTCTATGGTCCAAAAATATCTGCATCAGAAAATTTTTATAGGTGAATTAGGGGGAGCAGGGGGGCCCCTCAAAGTTCTATTGAATAGCTGAGAGAAAGAGGACTTTTGAAGAGAAATTGTGTCCTGCTTCACGTGTTCTAGTGGTATGGTGGTCAGAACACGGGACAAGTAACTGACGGCAGGAGCGAGGGGGCGCAGGTTCGAATCCCATTATTATCAACTTTTCAAAAAAATTTCTTTTTTTTCGTATTCCGATTATTTTTCAATATATTATTACTTCAAGGTGTTTTTCCAAATCATAGAGGGTCCTACCTATAGGAAATAATTTTTTTTAAATTGAGAAAATGGCGAATAATGGGTGAAAACTGGAAAAATCCAGGAAAATTGGCTTATTTCCATAGTTGTAAATTATTTTTGCAATATATTCGACAGTTTCTAATGCGTAAGGTGTTCTATGAGTAAAAGTGTGCATCTTTCTTTGTTAAAGAACGTATAATGGAATAATAATAAAAATATAATAAATAAAATGAAATTGCGGGGAGGAGTTCGAATTTCGAAGCCGTCTAACTCCCTTTAATAATAAGTTGTAATTTTGAAACTCGGACGCTGAGTTGGGGTCTATGGTCCAAAAACATCTGCAGCAGGAAATTTTTATAGGTGAATTAGGGGGAGCAGGGGGGCCCTCAAAGTTCTATTGAATAGCTGACAGAAAGAGGACTTTTGAAGAGAAATTGTGTCCGGCTTCACGTGTTCTAGTGGTACGGTGGTCAGGACACGGGACAAGTAACTGACGGCTGGAACGAGGGGGCGCAGGTTCGAATCCCATTATTATCAGCTTTTCAAAAAAATTTCTTTTTTTTCTTCTTCCGATTATTTTGCAATATATTTTTATTTCAAGGTGTTTTTCCAAATCATAGAGGGTCCTAAATATAGGAAATAATTTTTTTTTAATTGAGAAAATGGCGAATAATGGGTAAAAACTGGAAAAATCCAGGAAAATTGGCTTATTTCCATTGTTGTAAATTATTTTTGCAATATATTCGACAGTTTCTAATGCGTAAGGTGTTCTATGAGTAAAATTGTGCATCTTTCTTTTTAAAGAACGCATAATGGAATAATAATAAAAATATAATAAATAAAATAAAAGTACGGGGTGGGGTTCGAATTTCGAAGCCGTCTAACTCCCTTTAATATTAAGTAGTAATTTTGAAACTCGGACGCTGATTTGGGGTCTATGGTCCAAAAATATCTGCAGCAGGAAATTTTTATAGATGAATTAGGGGGAGCAGGGGGGGCCCTCAAAGTTCTATTAAATAGCTGACAGAAAGAGGACTTTTGAAGAGAAATTGTGTCCGGCTTCACGTGTTCTAGTGGTATGGTGGTCAGGACACGGGACAAGTAACTGACGGCAGGAGCGAGGGGGCGCAGGTTCGAATCCCATTATTATCAGCTTTTCAAAAAATTTCTTTTTTTTCTTCTTCCGATTATTTTGCAATATATTATTATTTCAAGGTGTTTTTCCAAATCATAGAGGGTCCTACATATAGGAAATAATTTTTTTTAAATTGAGAAAATGGCGAATAATGGGTAAAAACTGGAAAATCCTGGAAAATTGGCTTATTTCCATTGTTGTAAATTATTTTTGCAATATATTCGACAGTTTCTAATGCGAAAGGTGTTCTATGAGTAAAATTGTGCATCTTTCTTTGTTAAAGAGCGCATAATGGAATAATAATAAAAATATAATAAATAAAATAGAATTGCGGGGTGCGGTTCGAATTTCGATGCCGTCTAACTCCCTTTAATATTAAGTTGTAATTTTGAAACTCGGACGCTGAGTTGGGGTCTATGGTCCAAAAATATCTGCAGCAGGAAATTTTTATAGGTGAATAAGGGGGAGCAGGAGGGGCCCTCAAAGTTCTATTGAATAGCTGACAGAAAGAGGACTTTTGAAGAGAAATAGTGTCCGGCTTCACGTGTTCTAGTGGTATGGTGGTCAGGACACGGGACAAGTAACTGACAGCTGGAGCGAGGGGGCGCAGGTTCGAATTCCAGTTTTATCAACTTTTCAAAAAAATTTCTTTTTTTTCTTCTTCCGATTATTTTGCAATTATTTCAAGGTGTTTTTCCAAATCATAGAGGGTCCTACATATAGGAAATAATTTTTTTTTAAATTGAGAAAATGGCGAATAATGGGTAAAAACTGGAAAAATCCAGGAAAATTGGCTTATTTCCATTGTTGTAAATTATTTTTGCAATATATTCGACAGTTTCTAATGCGTAAGGTGTTCTATGAGTAAAATTGTGCATCTTTCTTTGTTAAAGAACGCATAATGGAATAATAATAAAAATATAATAAATAAAATAAAATTACGGGGTGGGGTTCGAATTTCGAAGTCGTCTAACTCCCTTTAATATTAAGTTGTAATTTTGAAACTGGGATGCTGAGTTGGGGTCTATGGTCCAAAAATATCTGCAGCAGGAAATTTTTATAGGTGAATTAGGGGGAGCAGGGGGGCCCCTCAAAGTTCTATTGAATAGCTGACAGAAAGAGGACTTTTGAAGAGAAATAGTGTCCGGCTTCACGTGTTCTAGTGGTATGGTGGTCAGGACACGGGACAAGTAACTGACGGCTGGATCGAGGGGGTGCAGGTTCGAATCCGAGTTTCATCAACTTTTCAAAAAAATTTCTTTTTTTTCTTCTTCCGATTATTTTGCAATTATTTCAAGGTGTTTTTCCAAATCATAGAGGGTCCTACATATCGGAAACAATTTTTTTTAAATTGAGAAAATGACGAATAATGGGTAAAAACTGGAAAAATCCAGGAAAATTGGCTTATTTCCATTGTTGTAAATTATTTTTGCAATATATTCGACAGTTTCTAATGCGTAAGGTGTTCTATGAGTAAAATTGTGCATCTTTCTTTGTTAAAGAACGCATAATGGAATAATAATGAAAATTTAATAAATAAAATAAAATTACGGGGAGGGGTTCGAATTTCGAAGCCGTCTAACTCCCTTTAATATTAAGTTGTAATTTTGAAACTCGGACGCTGAGTTGGGGTCTATGGTCCAAAAATATCTGCAGCAGGAAATTTTTATAGGTGAATTAGGGGGAGCAGGGGGGCCCCTCAAATTTCTATTGAATTGCTGACAGAAAGAGGACTTTTGAAGAGAAATTGTTTCCGGCTTCACGTGTTCTAGTGGTATGGTGGTCAGGACACGGGACAAGTAACTGACGGCAGGAGCAAGCGGGCGCAGGTTCAAATCCCATTATTATCAACTTTTCAAAAAAATTCTTTTTTTTCTTCTTCCAATTATTTTGCAATATATTATTATTTCAAGGTGTTTTTCCAAATCATAGAGGGTCCTACATATAGGAAATAATTTTTTTTAAATTGAGAAAATGGCGAATAATGGGTAAAAACTGGAAAAATCAAGGAAAATTGGCTTATTTCCATTGTTGTAAATTATTTTTGCAATATATTCGACAGTTTCTAATGCGTAAGGTGTTCTATGAGTAAAATTGTGCATCTTTCTTTTTAAAGAACGCATAATGGAATAATAATAAAAATATAATAAATAAAATAAAAGTACGGGGTGGGGTTCGAATTTCGAAGCCGTCTAACTCCCTTTAATATTAAGTAGTAATTTTGAAACTCGGACGCTGAGTTGGGGTCTATGGTCCAAAAATATCTGCAGCAGGAAATTTTTATAGGTGAATTAGGGGGAGCAGGGGGGCCCCTCAAAGTTCTATTAAATAGCTGACAGAAAGAGGACTTTTGAAGAGAAATTGTGTCCGGCTTCACGTGTTCTAGTGGTATGGTGGTCAGGACACGGGACAAGTAACTGACGGCAGGAGCGAGGGGGCGCAGGTTCGAATCCCATTATTATCAGCTTTTCAAAAAATTTCTTTTTTTTCTTCTTCCGATTATTTTGCAATATATTATTATTTCAAGGTGTTTTTCCAAATCATAGAGGGTCCTACATATAGGAAATAATTTTTTTTAAATTGAGAAAATGGCGAATAATGGGTAAAAACTGGAAAATCCTGGAAAATTGGCTTATTTCCATTGTTGTAAATTATTTTTGCAATATATTCGACAGTTTCTAATGCGTAAGGTGTTCTATGATTAAAATTGTGCATCTTTCTTTGTTAAAGAGCGCATAATGGAATAATAATAAAAATATAATAAATAAAATAGAATTGCGGGGTGCGGTTCGAATTTCGAAGCCGTCTAACTCCCTTTAATATTAAGTTGTAATTCTGAAACTCGGACGCTGAGTTGGGGTCTATGGTCCAAAAATATCTGCAGCAGGAAATTTTTATAGGTGAATAAGGGGGAGCAGGGGGGGCCCTCAAAGTTCTATTGAATAGCTGACAGAAAGAGGACTTTTGAAGAGAAATAGTGTCCGGCTTCACGTGTTCTAGTGGTATGGTGGTCAGGACACGGGACAAGTAACTGACGGCTGGAGCGAGGGGGCGCAGGTTCGAATTCCAGTTTTATCAACTTTTCAAAAAAATTTCTTTTTTTTCTTCTTCCGATTATTTTGCAATTATTTCAAGGTGTTTTTCCAAATCATAGAGGGTCCTACATATAGGAAATAATTTTTTTTAAATTGAGAAAATGGCGAATAATGGGTAAAAACTGGAAAAATCCAGGAAAATTGGCTTATTTCCATTGTTGTAAATTATTTTTGCAATATATTCGACAGTTTCTAATGCGTAAGGTGTTCTATGAGTAAAATTGTGCATCTTTCTTTGTTAAAGAACGCATAATGGAATAATAATAAAAATATAATAAATAAAATAAAATTACGGGGTGGGGTTCGAATTTCGAAGTCGTCTAACTCCCTTTAATATTAAGTTGTAATTTTGAAACTGGGATGCTGAGTTGGGGTCTATGGTCCAAAAATATCTGCAGCAGGAAATTTTTATAGGTGAATTAGGGGGAGCAGGGGGGCCCCTCAAAGTTCTATTGAATAGCTGACAGAAAGAGGACTTTTGAAGAGAAATAGTGTCCGGCTTCACGTGTTCTAGTGGTATGGTGGTCAGGACACGGGACAAGTAACTGACGGCTGGATCGAGGGGGCGCAGGTTCGAATCCGAGTTTCATCAACTTTTCAAAAAAATTTCTTTTTTTTCTTCTTCCGATTATTTTGAAATATATTATTATTTCAAGGTGTTTTTCCAAGTCATAGAGGGTCCTACATACAGGAAATAATTTTTTTTAAATTGAGAAAATGGCGAATAATGGGTTAAAACTGGAAAAATCCAGGAAAATTGGCTTATTTCCATTGTTGTAAATTATTTTTGCAATATATTCGAGAGTTTCTAATGCGTAAGGTGTTCTATGAGTAAAATTGTGCATCTTTCTTTGTTAAAGAACGCATAATGGAATAATAATGAAAAGTTAATAAATAAAATAAAATTACGGGGTGGGGTTCGAATTTCGAAGCCGTCTAACTCCCTTTAATATTAAGTAGTAATTTTGAAACTCGGACGCTGAGTTGGGGTCTATGGTCCAAAAATATCTGCATCAGGAAATTTTTATAGGTGAATTAGGGGGAGCAGGGGGGCCCCTCAAAGTTCTATTGAATAGCTGAGAGAAAGAGGACTTTTGAAGAGAAATTGTGACCGGCTTCACGTGTTCTAGTGGTATGGTGGTCAGGACACGGGACAAGTAACTGACGGCAGGAGCGAGGGGGCGCAGGTTCAAATCCCATTATTATCAACTTTTCAAAAAAATTCTTTTTTTTCTTCTTCCGATTATTTTGCAAAATATTTTTACTTCAAGGTGTTTTTCCAAATCATAGAGGGTCCTACATATAGGAAATAATTTTTTTTAAATTGAGAAAATGGCGAATAATGGGTAAAAACTGGAAAAATCCAGGAAAATTGGCTTATTTCCATTGCTGTAAATTATTTTTGCAATATATTCGACAGTTTCTTATGTGTAAGGTGTTCTATGAGTAAAATTGTGCATATTTCTTTGTTAAAGAACGCATAATGGAATAATAATGAAAATTTAATAAATAAAATAAAATTACGGGTTGGGGTTCGAATTTCGAAGCCGTCTAACTCCCTTTAATATTAAGTTGTAATTTTAAAACTCGGACGCTGAGTTGGGGTCTATGGTCCAAAAATATCTGCATCAGGAAATTTTTATTGGTGAATTAGGGGGAGCAGGGGGGCCCCTCAAAGTTCTATTGAATAGCTGAGAGAAAGTGGACTTTTGAAGAGAAATTGTGTCCTGCTTCACGTGTTCTAGTGGTATGGTGGTCAGAACACGGGACAAGTAACTGACGGCAGGAGCGAGGGGGCGCAGGTTCGAATCCCATTATTATCAACTTTTCAAAAAAATTTCTTTTTTTTCTTCTTCCGATTATTTTTCAATATATTATTATTTCAAGGTGTTTTTCCAAATCATAGAGGGTCCTACATATAGGAAATAATTTTTTTTAAATTGAGAAAATGGCGAATAATGGGTAAAAACTGGAAAAATCCAGGAAAATTGGCTTATTTCCATTGTTGTAAATTATTTTTGCAATATATTCGACAGTTTCTAATGCGTAAGGTGTTCTATGAGTAAAATTGTGCATCTTTCTTTGTTGAAGAACGCATAATGGAATAATAATAACAGTATAATAAATAAAATAAAAGTACGGGGTGGGGTTCGAATTTCGAAGCCGTCTAACTCCCTTTAATATTTAGTAGTAATTTTGAAACTCGGACGCTGAGTTGAGGTCTATGGTCCAAAAATATCTGCAGCAGGAAATTTTTATAGGTGAATTAGGGGGAGCAGGAGGGCCCCTCAAAGTTCTATTGAATAGCTGACAGAAAGAGGACTTTAGAAGAGAAATTGTGTCCGGCTTCACGAGCTCTAGTGGTATGGTGATCAGGACACGGGACAAGTAACTGACGGCAGGAGCGAAGGGGCGCAGGTTCGAATCCCAGTTTTATCAACTTTTCAAAAAAATTTCTTTTTCTTCTTTTTCCGATTATTTTGCAATATATTATTATTTCAAGGTGTTTTTCCAAATCATAGAGGGTTCTACATATAGGAAATAATTTTTTTTAAATTGAGAAAATGGCGAATAATGGGTTAAAACTGGAAAAATCCAGGAAAATTGGCTTATTTCCATTGTTGTAAATTATTTTTGCAATATATTCGAGAGTTTCTAATGCGTAAGGTGGTCTATGAGTAAAATTGTGCACCTTTCTTTGTTAAAGAACGCATAATGGAATAATAATAAAAATATAATAAATAAAATAATATTACGGGGTGGGGTTCGAATTTCGAAGCCGTCTAACTCCCTTTAATATTAAGTTGTAATTTTGAAACTCGGACGCTGAGTTGGGGTCTATGGTCCAAAAATATCTGCATCAGGAAATTTTTGTAGGTGAATTAGGGGTAGCAGGGGGGCCCCTCAAAGTTCTATTGAATAGCTGACAGAAAGAGGACTTTTGAAGAGAAATTGTGTCCTGCTTCACGTGTTCTAGTGGTATGGTGGTCAGAACACGGGACAAGTAACTGACGGCAGGAGCGAGGGGGCTCAGGTTCGAATCCCATTATTATCAACTTTTCAAAAAAATTTCTTTTTTTTCTTCTTCCGATTATTTTTCAATATATTATTATTTCAAGGTGTTTTTCCAAATCACAGAGGGTCCTACATATAGGAAATAATTTTTTTTAAATTGAAAAAATGGCGAATAATGGGTAAAAATTGGAAAAATCCAGGAAAATTGGCTTATTTCCATTGTTGTAAATTATTTTTGCAATATATTCGACAGTTTCTAATATGTAAGGTGTTCTATGAGTAAAATTGTGCATCTTTTTTTGTTAAAGAACGCATAATGGAATAATAATAAAAATATAATAAATAAAATAAAATTACGTTGTGGGGTTCGAATTTCGAAGCCGTCTAACTCCCTTTAATATTAAGTTGTAATTTTGAAACTCGGACGCTGAGTTGGGGTCTATGGTCCAAAAATATCTGCAGCAGGAAATTTTTATAGGTGAATTAGGGGGAGCAGGAGGGCCCCTCAAAGTTCTATTGAATAGCTGACAGAAAGAGGACTTTTGAAGAGAAATTGTGTCCGGCTTCACGTGTTCTAGTGGTATGGTGGTCAGGACACGGGACAAGTAACTGACGGCAGGAGCGAGGGGGCGCAGGTTCGAATCCTATTATTATCAGCTTTTAAAAAAATTTCTTTTTTTTCTTCTTCCGATTATTTTACAATATATTATTATTTCAAGGTGTTTTTCCAAATCATAGAGGGTCCTACATATAGGAAATAATTTTTTTTAAATTGAGAAAATGGCGAATAATGGGTAAAAACTGGAAAAATCCAGGAAAATTGGCTTATTTCCATTGTTGTAAATTATTTTTGCAATATATTCGACAGTTTCTAATGCGTAAGGTGTTCTATGAGTAAAATTGTGCATCTTTCTTTGTTAAAGAGCGCATAATGGAATAATAATAAAAATATAATAAATAAAATAGAATTGCGGGGTGCGGTTCGAATTTCGAAGCCGTCTAACTCCCTTTAATATTAAGTTGTAATTTTGAAACTCGGACGCTGAGTTGGGGTCTATGGTCCAAAAATATCTGCAGCAGGAAATTTTTATAGATGAATTAGGGATAGCAGGGGGCCCCTTCAAAGTTCTATTAAATAGCTGACAGAAAGAGGACTTTTGAAGAGAAATTGTGTCCGGCTTCACGTGTTCTAGTTGTATGGTGGTCAGGACACGGGACAAGTAACTGACGGCAGGAGCGAGGGGGCGCAGGTTCAAATCCCATTATTATCAACTTTTCAAAAAAAAACTTTTTTTTCTTCTTCCGATTATTTTGCAATATATTATTACTTCAAGGTGTTTTTCCAAATCATAGAGGGTCCTACATATAGAAAATAATTTTTTTTAAATTGAGAAAATTGCGGATAATGGGTAAAAACTGGAAAAATCAAGGAAAATTGGCTTATTTCCATTGTTGTAAATTATTTTTGCAATATATTCGACAGTTTCTAATGCGTAAGGTGTTCTATGAGTAAAAGTGTGCATCTTTCTTTGTTAAAGAATGCATAATGGAATAATAATAAAAATATAATAAATAAAATAAAATTACGGGGAAGGGTTCGAATTTCGAAGCCGTCTAACTAAAGCCTCTAATGTGAAACCTAAGCCTTATTTGCTCCTTCCTTACTCACCTTTTTTATTTTTATTTTCAATGCTTTTTTTCCTTCTGACAAATATCCACTTTGTTGCAAGCAATGCTTTTGTTGGGTGGGGCGAAAGAAAGTTCATTGTGGTGGTGTACAATGGTGTCCCACCTCGGTAGAGGTAGGGTAGCCTTTCAAAGTATCAGGCAGTACAAAACTCTCTTCTGTGTGCTATTATTTAAGATCTAACGTTTCCTCATTTTTAAAAAAAAATTTTTTTTCCAATGTGAAACGTAAGCCTTATTTGTTCCTTCCTTACTCACCCTTTTTATTTAAATTTCAATGTTTTTTTTCTTCTGACTCATATCCACTTTGTTGCCTGCAATGCTTTCGTCTGGGTGGGGCGAAAGAAAGTTCATTGTGGTGGTGTACAATGGTGTCCCACCTCGGTAGAGGTAGGGTGGCCTTTCAAAGTATCAGACAGTACAAAACTCTCTTCTGTGTGCTATTATTTAAGATCTAACGTTTCCTCATTTTTTTTAAAAAAAAAATTTCCAATGTGAAACGTAAGCCTTATTTGTTCCTTCCTTACTCACCTTTTTTTTTTAATTTCAATGTTTTTTTTCTTCTGACTCACATCCACTTTGTTGCCTGCAATGCTTTTGTCTGGGTGGGGCGAAAGAAAGTTCATTGTGGTGGTGTACAATGGTGTCCCACCTCGGTAGAGGTAGGGTAGCCTTTCAAAGTATCAGACAGTACAAAACTCTCTTCTGTGTGCTATTATTTAAGATCTAACGTTTCCTCATTTAAAAAAAAAATTTTTTTTTCCAATGTGAAACGTAAGCCTTATTTGTTCCTTCCTTACTCACCTTTTTTTTTTTAATTTCAATGTTTTTTTTCTTCTGACTCATATCCACTTTGTTGCCTGCAATGCTTTTGTCTGGGTGGGGCGAAAGAAAGTTCATTGTGGTGGTGTACAATGGTGTCCCACCTCGGTAGAGGTAGGGTAGCCTTTCAAAGTATCAGACAGTACAAAACTCTCTTCTGTGTGCAATTATTTAAGATCTAACGTTTCCTCATTTTTAAAAAAAAAAAAAAAATTCCAATGTGAAACGTTAGCCTTATTTGTTCCTTCCTTACTCACCTTTTTTTTTTAATTTCAATGTTTTTTTTCTTCTGACTAATATCCACTTTGTTGCATGCAATGCTTTTGTTGGGTGGGGCGAAAGAAAGTTCATTGTGGTGGTGTACAATGGTGTCCCACCTCGGTAGAGGTAGGGTAGCCTTTCAAAGTATCAGGCAGTACAAAACTCTCTTCTGTGTGCTATTATTAAAGATCTAACGCTTCCTCATTTTTAAAATTTTTTTTCTTTCTAATGTGAAACGTAAGCCTTATTTGTTCCTTCCTTACTCACCATTTTTTTTTAATTTCAATGTTTTTTTTTCTTCTGACTAATATCCACTTTGTTGCCTGCAATGCTTTTGTCTGGGTGAGGCGAAAGAAAGTTCATTGTGGCGGTGTACGATGGTGTCCCACCTCGGTAGAGGTAGGGTAGCCTTTCAAAGTATCAGGCAGTACAAAACTCTCTTCTGTGTGCTATTATTTAAGATCTAACGTTTCCTCATTTTTAAAAAAAAAAAATTTCCAATGTGAAACGTAAGCCTTATTTGTTCCTTCCTTACTCACCTTTTTTTTTAATTTCAATGTTTTTTTTCTTCTGACTCATATCCACTTTGTTGCCTGCAATGCTTTTGTCTGGGTGGGGCGAAAGAAAGTTCATTGTGGTGGTGTACAATGGTGTCCCACCTCGGTAGAGGTAGGGTAGCCTTTCAAAGTATCAGACAGTACAAAACTCTCTTCTGTGTGCTATTATTTAAGATCTAACGTTTCCTCATTTTTTTAAAAAAAAAAATTTTTCCAATGTGAAACGTAAGCCTTATTTGTTCCTTCCTTACTCACCTTTTTTTCTTAATTTCAATGTTTTTTTTCTTCTGACTCACATCCACTTTGTTGCCTGCAATGCTTTTGTCTGGGTGGGACGAAAGAAAGTTCATTGTGGTGGTGTACAATGGTGTCCCACCTCGGTAGAGGTAGGGTAGCCTTTCAAAGTATCAGACTGTACAAAACTCTCTTCTGTGTGCTATTATTTAAGATCTAACGTTTCCTCATTTTTAAAAAAAAAAAAATTTCCAATGTGAAACGTTAGCTTTATTTGTTCCTTCCTTACTCACCTTTTTTTTTTAATTTCAATGTTTTTTTTCTTCTGACTAATATCCACTTTGTTGCATGCAATGCTTTTGTTGGGTGGGGCGAAAGAAAGTTCATTGTGGTGGTGTACAATGGTGTCCCACCTCGGTAGAGGTAGGGTAGCCTTTCAAAGTGTCAGGCAGTACAAAACTCTCTTCTGTGTGCTATTATTAAAGATCTAACGCTTCCTCATTTTTAAAATTTTTTTTCTTTCTAATGTGAAACGTAAGCCTTATTTGTTCCTTCCTTACTCACCTTTTTTTTTAATTTCAATGTTTTTTTTTCTTCTGACTAATATCCACTTTGTTGCCTGCAATGCTTTTGTCTGGGTGAGGCGAAAGAAAGTTCATTGTGGCGGTGTACGATGGTGTCCCACCTCGGTAGAGGTAGGGTAGCCTTTCAAAGTATCAGGCAGTACAAAACTCTCTTCTGTGTGCTATTATTTAAGATCTAACGTTTCCTCATTTTTTTTAAAAAAAATTTTTCCAATGTGAAACGTAAGCCTTATTTGTTCCTTCCTTACTCACCTTTTTTTTTAATTTCAATGTTTTTTTCCTTCTGACTCATATCCACTTTGTTGCCTGCAATGCTTTTGTCTGGGTGGGGCGAAAGAAAGTTCATTGTGGTGGTGTACAATGGTGTCCCACCTCGGTAGAAGTAGGGTAGCCTTTCAAAGTATCAGACAGTACAAAACTCTCTTCTGTGTGCTATTATTTAAGATCTAACGTTTCCTCATTTTTTAAAAAAAAATTTTTTTTCCAATGTGAAACGTAAGCCTTATTTGTTCCTTCCTTACTCACCTTTTTTTTTAATTTCAATGTTTTTTTTCTTCTGACTCACATCCACTTTGTTGCCTGCAATGCTTTTGTCTGGGTGGGGCGAAAGAAAGTTCATTGTGGTGGTGTACAATGGTGTCCCACCTCGGTAGAGGTAGGGTAGCCTTTCAAAGTATCAGACAGTACAAAACTCTCTTCTGTGTGCTATTATTTAAGATCTAACGTTTCCTCATTTTTAAAAAAAAAAATTTTCCAATGTGAAACGTAAGCCTTATTTGTTCCTTCCTTACTCACCTTTTTTTTTTAATTTCAATGTTTTTTTTCTTCTGACTCATATCCACTTTGTTGCCTGCAATGCTTTTGTCTGGGTGGGGCGAAAGAAAGTTCATTGTGGTGGTGTACAATGGTGTCCCACCTCGGAAGAGGAAGGGTAGCCTTTCAAAGTATCAGACAGTACAAAACTCTCTTCTGTGTGCTATTATTTAAGATCTAACGTTTCCTCATTTTTAAAAAAAAAAAAATTTCCAATGTGAATCGTAAGCCTTATTTGTTCCTTCCTTACTCACTTTTTTTTTTAATTTCAATGTTTTTTTTCTTCTGACTCACATCCACTTTGTTGCCTGCAATGCTTTTGTCTGGGTGGGGCGAAAGAAAGTTCATTGTGGTGGTGTACAATGGTGTCCCACCTCGGTAGAGGTAGGGTAGCCTTTCAAAGTATCAGACAGTACAAAACTCTCTTCTGTGTGCTATTATTTAAGATCTAACGTTTCCTCATTTTTAAAAAAAAAATTTTTTTCCAATGTGAAACGTAAGCCTTATTTGTTCCTTCCTTACTCACCTTTTTTTTTAATTTCAATGTTTTTTTTCTTCTGACTCATATCCACATTGTTGCCTGCAATGCTTTTGTCTGGGTGGGGCGAAAGAAAGTTCATTGTGGTGGTGTACAATGGTGTCCCACCTCGGTAGAGGTAGGGTAGCCTTTCAAAGTATCAGACTGTACAAAACTCTCTTCTGTGTGCTATTATTTAAGATCTAACGTTTCCTCATTTTTAAAAAAAAAAAAAAATTTCCAATGTGAAACGTTAGCCTTATTTGTTCCTTCCTTACTCACCTTTTTTTTTTAATTTCAATGTTTTTTTTCTTCTGACTAATATCCACTTTGTTGCATGCAATGCTTTTGTTGGGTGGGGCGAAAGAAAGTTCATTGTGGTGGTGTACAATGGTGTCCCACCTCGGTAGAGGTAGGGTAGCCTTTCAAAGTATCAGGCAGTACAAAACTCTCTTCTGTGTGCTATTATTAAAGATCTAACGCTTCCTCATTTTTAAAATTTTTTTTCTTTCTAATGTGAAACGTAAGCCTTATTTGTTCCTTCCTTACTCACCTTTTTTTTTTAATTTCAATGTTTTTTTTTCTTCTGACTAATATCCACTTTGTTGCCTGCAATGCTTTTGTCTGGGTGAGGCGAAAGAAAGTTCATTGTGGCGGTGTACGATGGTGTCCCACCTCGGTAGAGGTAGGGTAGCCTTTCAAAGTATCAGGCAGTACAAAACTCTCTTCTGTGTGCTATTATTTAAGATCTAACGTTTCCTCATTTTTAAAAAAAAAATTTTCCAATGTGAAACGTAAGCCTTATTTGTTCCTTCCTTACTCACCTTTTTTTTTAATTTCAATGTTTTTTTTCTTCTGACTCATATCCACTTTGTTGCTTGCAATGCTTTTGTCTGGGTGGGGCGAAAGAAAGTTCATTGTGTTGGTGTACAATGGTGTCCCACCTCGGTAGAGGTAGGGTAGCCTTTCAAAGTATCAGACAGTACAAAACTCTCTTCTGTGTGCTATTATTTAAGATCTAACGTTTCCTCATTTTTTTAAAAAAAAATTTTTTTCCAATGTGAAACGTAAGTCTTATTTGTTCCTTCCTTACTCACCTTTTTTTTTAATTTCAATGTTTTTTTTCTTCTGACTCACATCCACTTTGTTGCCTGCAATGCTTTTGTCTGGGTGGGGCGAAAGAAAGTTCATTGTGGTGGTGTACAATGGTGTCCCACCTCGGTAGAGGTAGGGTAGCCTTTCAAAGTATCAGACAGTACAAAACTCTCTTCTGTGTGCAATTATTTAAGATCTAACGTTTCCTCATTTTTAAAAAAAAAATTTCCAATGTGATACGTTAGCCTTATTTGTTCCTTCCTTACTCACCTTTTTTTTTTAATTTCAATGTTTTTTTTCTTCTGACTAATATCCACTTTGTTGCATGCAATGCTTTTGTTGGGTGGGGCGAAAGAAAGTTCATTGTGGTGGTGTACAATGGTGTCCCACCTCGGTAGAGGTAGGGTAGCCTTTCAAAGTATCAGGCAGTACAAAACTCTCTTCTGTGTGCTATTATTAAAGATCTAACGCTTCCTCATTTTTAAAATTTTTTTTCTTTCTAATGTGAAACGTAAGCCTTTTTTTTTAATTTCAATGTTTTTTTTTCTTCTGACTAATATCCACTTTGTTGCCTGCAATGCTTTTGTCTGGGTGAGGCGAAAGAAAGTTCATTGTGGCGGTGTACGATGGTGTCCCACCTCGGTAGAGGTAGGGTAGCCTTTCAAAGTATCAGGCAGTACAAAACTCTCTTCTGTGTGCTATTATTTAAGATCTAACGTTTCCTCATTTTTTTAAAAAAAAAATTTCCAATGTGAAACGTAAGCCTTATTTGTTCCTTCCTTACTCACCTTTTTTTTTAATTTCAATGTTTTTTTTCTTCTGACTCATATCCACTTTGTTGCCTGCAATGCTTTTGTCTGGGTGGGGCGAAAGAAAGTTCATTGTGGTGGTGTACAATGGTGTCCCACCTCGGTAGAGGTAGGGTAGCCTTTCAAAGTATCAGACAGTACAAAACTCTCTTCTGTGTGCTATTATTTAAGATCTAACGTTTCCTCATTTTTTTAAAAAAAAAAATTTTTCCAATGTGAAACGTAAGCCTTATTTGTTCCTTCCTTACTCACCTTTTTTTTTTAATTTCAATGTTTTTTTTCTTCTGACTCACATCCACTTTGTTGCCTGCAATGCTTTTGTCTGGGTGGGGCGAAAGAAATTTCAGTGTGGCGGTGTACGATGCTGTCCCAGCTCGGTAGAGGTAGGGTAGCCTTTCAAAGTATCAGGCAGTACAAAACTCTCTTCTGTGTGTTATTAAAGATCTAACGTTTCCTGATTTTTTTAAAAAAAAATTTTCTAATGTGAAACTTAAGCCTTATTTGTTCCTTCCCTACTCACCTTTATTTAATTTTTTATTTCAATGTTTTTTTTTCTTTCACGTCCTTTGCTTTCATTGACAAAAAATGGTATATATTTACAGGTTTATATACTTAAAAAAAGAAAATTGTTAATTCAAAAATCAGGGAAATAACACGATTGGGTTGAATAAATAATCTTCATTTAAATTCATTGTTTTATTCTTTTCTTATAGGATAACGATATTATGTAGAGCGGAGCTGAAACACTTAATCCGTAACATATTCTTTTTTATTTGAAATAAACCATATAAAATATCATTTATTCAACAAACATAATTTATATAAACAAAGGTAAATCTCAAATTAAAGCTTAAGCAATTAAAATAACGAAAAAATATTTTTTATACAAAAGTTTCATAAAAAAATTCTATAAAATTTTATTATCAGTAATAAAAACTACTTTAATTAGAAAAAAACAACAACATATTTTTAAAATTGGGATAATTTGTTTCCATAACATTTTGAGAAGGGAATAGTGTTGAGCAAAATTTATCTAGTTGTTTCTAATCAAAATCATATAGGATAATCAATGTAATTGTGGTAATTAACTTTTTGGAAACTTCTTTATGCATTAGTTTTAAAAATGTTTAAGGTATGCATTTGTGAAAATTTTAATGCTTAAACTTTGAATTCTGCTGAGGGAGGAAAAGAATTTATCTGACCATCAGAATTATAATTTGTCAATTAAATAACTTTATTTTCCATTTTAAAATGGCAATGCCGATTTAAAACCAGATAAATTAAACAGGAACAAGAACACATTTCACTTGAGATTGCAATAATTTTATTTAACTTTCACTTTCTACTATTTTCTTCTCTTTTTTTTAATGCTTACTTACTTATCCTCTACGTGCCTTTGGGCACTTAAGGCCTCTAGCATATCCCTCCAACGCCTCCTGTCTCTAGAATTAGATCTTGCTTCCTCTCAGTCAGATATTCCACATTCTTTTAATTCGCCCAAAAACATGCGCTGGATGCTAAGTCTGGGTCTTTCTCTTGTTCTTTTACCATCAGGGGCCCATGTAAGACAGATGTAATTTTTTCTTTGGGCATTCTAAGGATATGTCCGAGCCAGCTCCATCTTCGTTTTTTAATTTCATCTTCTATTGTTTTTATTTTAGCTTTCTTTAATAGATTTTGACTTGATACTTTTGAAGGCCAGAAAATTTTAAAAATAAATCTTAAACATTTGTTTTGAAAGGTTTCTAATTTTCGTATTTCGATCTTAGTCTGTTTCCGGGTTTCTGCGCCATATAATAGTACTGCACTAACAATAGCTTTGTAAACAACTATTTTTGTCTTTATTTCAATATATATGACTGAAATTTATGTAATCCCTTAAAACATGTTCTTGCTTTGATTATTCTCTGTCTAATATCTTCGCTACTTCCACCTTTTTTTTTTTTTTTATCTACAATAGAACCTAAATATCGAAATGACTCTATGTCATTTATTTCGTGATTTTCGATTTTAATTTTGTCATTTTTCTTTTGATTTATTCTCATTACTTTAGTTTTCTTCTTGTTTATGAATAAACCTACACTATTTGAATACTTGTTGAATTTGTCTGTTTTAAGCAGAAGGTCTGTACACTTGGATGAAAAAAGTACGATGTCATCAGCAAAATCAAGGTCTTCTGAAGTAGTTGTGAAATTCCACCTTATTCCTCTTTTTTCATCTTTCAAGCTGTTTCGCATAATCCAGTCTATCACCAGTATAAATAAAAATCCTGATAAAATACATCCCTGTCTCACGCCAGTTTTTACCAAAAAGAATTCAGTTAATTCTCCATTTACTTCTATACATGCTTTGCTGTTATAATACATGTCTTTGATTATGTTAATATATTTCTCTGGTATATTATAAAGTGATAAAATTTCCCTCTCTTAACTGAATCAAAGGCTTTACTGAAATCAATAAAGTTTAAATATAAAGAGGTGTTAAATTCTAACTTTTTTTTTTATAGTTTTGAGATTTATATTTTTTTAATCATGAAGATCTTTATTCTAACCATTGTTTTTGAAGAGGTGGGATTACCAGCTCACGCATAGAAAGCGGAATCAGATCTTTTTAAACCTCCCAAACAAACATTACTCCTATTTGCAGAACTTCTCCGTTTCTCTCCTCATCTGGGGATGACAAAGAAAGCGCTGACTGCAAATCTTGGTTGAGTTTGCCAAACAGTTAGCGAAAACATCGGCCATCGGCAAATGTGATATGAGTAGATTAAAAATCCATTGATTGCGTTAATTGGGAACAACTAAAATAGATATAGCCCCCATCTTTTAACTACTTCCCATACCAATTATTTTGAAGAAAAAAAATGCAAAAAATGAACATATTTTTTATTTTATTTTATTAATAAATACGAGGAACTAAAATAAAAGATATAGCACAAGTTTTAAATTGTTATTTGAATTTTTTCATGTGTAAGAAACATTTCATTTAAAATCAGTTTACTATTCCGAGTTATTTCGGGCAAATGAAAAAAGTTAAATATTAGTCTTTTGTGTGATAGTTCTTACACAACACAAAGTGATACTTTTCAAACGTCAGTGAAGGAATACATCATTTCGTTTTTACTCTTATTGGCTATGTAAATTCAGCAACCATCGTTTATACAATCGCACAAAACACGTGTGCAGTCCAACATACAAATAAAACTTGGCAAACAGCAGGTTAAGTTTTTCGCTTCCGACCGTGTAAAAACGTGATAAAACAAAATGACAAATTCTGCTAAGTTTTCTCGGGATGATAAATAATTTGCAATATATCCGAGTTAACTCGGGATAATCAGGGAAGAGGTTAAGCAACGACTTTAGTTATCAGTTCATGAAATGCCGGTCGAAATCATTCTTAGTAATTATGGCAGATTAAATATTACAAATTGTTAGAAATTCAATTTATGTAAAGAAAATAGAAATTTCTTATTTCCCGTCGTGATCTCAAAAATCATCATCAGTTAATCTATGTAAAAATAAAAAACGGCAGTTTCATTTCTTATTTAGGCGTGATAAAAATTTTAATTTATAACTGGATCGAGTAAAGCCCATAAGCAGAATATTTTCAAATGTTCTGCAACAGGACTCATTAATTTATACAAATGTTCTGCAAGCATTTAACTGCGAAAAAAAGTCAACTTTAAGTTAAAATACTATATTTTCACTTATTAAAATACAGGATCATACACAGATACACTACATTATTTTTTAAACCAAGGCAAACATTCTTGATTTGTTACTTTTTCAATCACTTTTGAAGTACAAATTTTGTTAATGGCGACGATGATGAATTATTAATAAAATACCTATGACATGAAGGTCCGAACATTAAAATAAGGGCTGCCTTAAAAATCTTTCGAAGGGACAAGTGCCCAAATGGTGCACCATTTGCAAACACAAACATTCGCTGGCTGTTGTTCCAACAACTTCTTCATCTCCATCAAAAGCATTTGGTCTTTCAGAAACAATTCTGTCAATCGTGGATCCCCACGATTCACAAATTGCTTCTGAAATGGGAATGGAAAATATAAAAGTCATAAACTTTATGAAATTGGAAATCTCGGAATTTAAATCTTTTACGGCTTGATTTAGAAGCTTTCTCGATAAAATAGGTGATCGATTTCTCCTGCTGTCTGCTAAACACTGATACACCCATTTTATAAAAATGTTATAGCCAAAAGCTTATTCTTTAATTTCCTCCTCAGAATGATATGGGAGAGGGAGAATACTGATAAATGTGCTGAATGTTCCTCTTTTAAAGCAACATCACTCCAGGGAAACAGCAAGTGGTCAAAGCTAAAGAGAATTCTATTCAAGATACAAATTGTTCTGCAGGATTTCGTTTGTTCTGTGACGTACGTCACAGTTTTAGGCACTTTCTGCTTCTGGGGAGTCAAGTAACAGATTAATTAAACAGTTTTGCGATTTATCAAAGAGGATTTAGATAAAATAATTTTAAATACTGTAAAAACATCTTAAAAAAAGCAAAATAGTCAGTTTTTAGCATATCATTAAAAAAAAAATTAAAGAATCTGCTGAGTTTTTTTTAAACGTAATTGAGTGTATTGATTTTTCCGTGATTTTAAAGAACTTCCAGAAGATAGAGCAGGCAAATATATTTTTTGAGACAAAAATTGTTTGATGATTAATTAATTTAATTTTTTGAAACAAACCTATAAAATGAGGGCATTTTTAAAAAATTGCTTGATCTCTATTTTGTTTTAAAGTGATGTTATAGAATTTACCGGGGCTAAACGTACTAAACATATATCATGCAAAAACAAACATTTATTATTTTAGTTTTTTAGTAAAACAGAAGTTATTTTTTAATTTTTCCCTTTATTAAATTTTTTTTAAAACAAATTCGCAAAGTTACATACTATTTTAGTAGTTCAAACATTAATCAAACGTAAAATAAAAGTTTATTATAGATTCATTTGGAGAGCTATTGATTTCAATTAATTGTTAAACTTTGAAAGAACTGTATTAAAACTGTTTTTTCATTAAAACCTTTCAAATAAAAATTATGCTTTATTAGTCTTTTGATGCAATATTCTAGAAAACTCTGCCTCTGTCAAATAATTAATTTTAGAAAAGAATCTGTTCATTATGATTTCCAATCTGTAATCTATTATCTCTACTTTTAATAAACTATATTGTCCAAAAAAAAATTTTTTTTTTGTATAAAAAAGGCAAGTATAAAAAGTTTAGAAAAACATTATAGAAACTTTATTTAGGAACAGTTTTAAGAACATTAAAAAGAAATCTTACAATAAGAAATCTCAATATCTTTAAATTTGACCAAATATGTTGGATTGATTTATATTAACAGGAAAAAAAAGTCATACCCGGGCAAAGTCAATTAAATCAATTTTCATCATAAGAACTCTCTTGCTTCTGGTTCATTAACTCTTTGCCAAATATCACTGACTCCAAAGAGCTGCATAGTTTTACTAACATCAACTTCAATGGAGTCAGTTATTTAGCCATATCTTTTTTGATGACTCAAAGGATGATACTTCACACACTAATTATAAGGAAAAAGTGCTCTAAGACTCAAAACATTTAAAGTAATTTGAAATAATTAAATTTGTGTTTTAACTAAGTCAAAGAGCAAACTGTAAAATATATTTACGAACTTAAAAATAAATAACCATCAGAACTAACCAATAATAAAAATCCTTGCTAAAAAAAATCATTATATGTAGAAATACAATTGTAAGAAGAAATATTTAAAGAGCAAGAAAAAAAGTGCAAGTTCAGTTGCAAAATTACAAGTTTGCAAGGAGAGAATAATTTAATAATTGGATTCATATTGTAAAGAAACTTTATATTACAAGAAACTTTATTTCTAAGCACTAAATTGGTTTATGTAAAGTTTTTGATGTTACCTTTTCTAATGGAAACGAATATTTAGCATATAATAAATCATTCAGGAATGATAATTCTTTGGAAAAGAGTACTTTCATGCTTAGAACATTAAAAATAATCTGGAAAAAAACTTCATGGTTAGCAACTCACATATTATGAAATTGAATTTCAAGATAAAATGTATTATAAAAAAAATATTGTGAACGGAAATCTAAATATAGTTACTTAAATGAATGATTAATAAGAAAAGCAAAGCTGTAAAATTATAACTTATCCGAAAGAAAATAGTTCATGATAATAATCCAACAGCAAGAAAACATTAAAGTCAGAAATCTAACATTTGTAAGTTTTTACAATGTTTTTTTTCTTCTTCAAATCAACAGAAAATAAAAAGTATACCCTTCAAAGTTTTCAATATCAGAACATTCTGGCTTCCTTTTCATTAACTAATGACTAAATATCACCAACTCCAAGGAGTTTCACAGTTTACTAATATCAATTCAACAGAGTTAGTTATTTAGCCATATACATATATGGCTATATGATACTTCATACACTTATCCCAAGGAATGATACCACATGAAACATTTAAACTAATCGGAAATAAAAATGTGATTATGCGCAATGACTAAACCCAAGAGAAAGCTGAAAGATGGAAAAATATATACTTATGCATTAGTATATATACATTTATGAACTTAAAAGGTATATATTTTTATAAACTGAAAAGGTCATAGCTGTGTGAGCAAAAAATAATAAATAAAATGAAATAACAAAAAAAGTACTACTCTGTACTTTTAGGTATAGTATAGTAAAAGTACTAAATGAAGAAATGTTTCTATGCAAAAATTGGAGAAGATATTCCAGGAAAAGAAAACTAAGAATAAAACCAAGAAAATATTAAAACCAAGTCTGTAGGCTAAATTTGAAAGAAGAGATCAAGAACGCTAGATTAAGTTCTTAGTAAAATATCTCATGGATTATAGCACAAATAAAAACAAAGAATAGATACTTAGAGTGAACCACACATGTACCAGTAAATTAAGATAGCTGCAAATCCAAATGCATTATGACAATCTTATATTACAAACTGAAATACATTAGTTTCAAAATAGCAACTCAACAACTACAGGCTCAAAAGAAAACTTTCAGTAGCAAGGAAAACAGCAGGTTAATCATATTATGATTCTTTGAATTTTTAAGATCATTTTAATTAAATTAAGATTAAGGAATAACTGAATTATGGAAATGTCACCATTAATGAAAGTCAGAAAAATAAAAGTACAATTTGCAAATTCTAGCACAAGGCAATATAATTTAAGAAAAAAAAAGTAATAATTCCTTTTTTACAAGAAGCTAGGAAAACTGTAGGTCCAATAACTATATTGCAATTTCATCTTTATCTCAAGGCCACAAGCTATAAATTGAAATCAACTAACACCTTAACCAAGGAATTTATAATAGGTAGAAAAATATGAAATATAAAAGTTCCAGGCAAATGCTAGAAAGAAATTATGAAAGCAAAGAGAACTTCCGATCATACTACAATTTCTTCATCTGTAGATAATACCAGTTGTAAATTAAAATCAATAAATAATTGAAGCAAAAATTTAAGAAAAGCAAAAATATTAAATATAAAAATTCCAGGCAAATGCCAGGAAAATAATCAAAAAACCACATAGAATTTATTCTTCACCTTCAAAGACCACAAGCTATAAAATTAAAATCAATAAGTACTTCAAACATGAAATGTATGAATGGCAATAATATATACATGTATATATATATATTAAAGTTCCAGGCAAATTTATAAAAAATTACTCTATATTTACAATATTTTCCCTATGTTAGAAGTACAATGAACATGAAAAGAATAAAATTTATATGTGTGAATAAAATTATGAGTGAATAATAAAGTGTGAGAAAATGTTTAGTTTTGAATAATAAACTAAGAAAAAGATTTAGATAATAAAATAACATAAAAAGATTAAAGCTTTTTATGTTGCAGCCCACTTTCCTGAAACATTTGTATAACCATCTAAATATGTATAAAAAATTATTCTCTATTTACAATACTTTCCCTATGTTAGAAGCACAATTAACATGAAAAGAATACAATTTATAATCTTAATATACAAGCAATATATAATTTTTTTTTTATTTCCAATGGCCAAGGTTACAAAAGACCACTCACCACAATGGAGGAACAACAAAATAAACAAACATGGCAAGAAAAGTCCATGACCCCAAAAAGTCTCTTGCACGCCAGTAACAGTCACACAAAGAGATATCCCCCAGTGCTGGGCAAAGACGAATGTGGTTTGCATCCATCTCTGCTTGAAGGTCACAAAGCGTACAGAAAGGCTCTTGAGCAACATGAATTTGATGGAGATGTTAGAGGAGGCAGTCGCGTCCGGTAGTCAGTCGAAACTCACCAACTGCCCTACGTTTTGGCCACGTAGGAAGATTTCTGAGATTATTCCATCAGATCTTACCAGAATTTTTCTCTGTGTATTGGTTTAAAGTGAGAGCCATCATCTTTTTCTTGGTTAGGCGCTTGGCATTAGTGAGAGGGACAACTTTCTTTGATGTCTGTACTAGCCAAAGTTATAGATCATTTAGCCACAAAGCGTTACCAGGATGCACCACTAGGAGGTAGATCTACGCTGCACCCCTATATATAAAAATAAGAATTATATATAAAAATATATAAAATAAGAATTATAAAAAACTCACTTTAGTAAAAATGACAAAAAATTAACACACAATTAGCTGCAGATAAATCTTTGTACGCTTACTTTTCAATTAAATGAATTTTTTTAAAAAAGATTTTAATAGTTTATATTTACTCTCTGTCAGTTCAAAGTCATTTGTTTATTTTTCATGATAATAGTCTTTTACTAATAAATACCTTTCTTAATCCATACAACTTTCAATTTTTTCACTTAAAATTATAAATTTCCCCCTCGACTTAAAAATGCAAACATTCAAAGACATGAAATATAAAAATAGAAAGAAAAAAAAATCAATCTAAAATTAGAGACTGTAAAAAGAAAAGATTAGATATTATAAAAAAGAGGCTGCATAACTAGTAAGCTGTAGCAACACTACAGTAGTCTGTAAAACCAAGGCCAAATATTAAATAATACATTCCCAAAACATTTACAATAAGTTAAAAAGCTTAAGAGCTCAGAATAGATTTTTTGGAAAAATACTTGATAAAGTAAATAAAAAACTAATAAACCCCAGTAAATTTTATTAAAATCTTTTAGATTTAAAACTAATAATAATATAAAACTGCAATAAATCTTAAAAAAATATTTTTATCCTTCGAAATTTTTTTATTGTAAAAAATGCCTTTACAATTTAGGAAATTTTCTGCAAAATTCATGACGTATGAGCATTTTCAGGGAAATGCTATAAATATTATTAAAATATCTAAAGCAGAATAGTTATATAAATGTAAAAAGCAAACTGGTATTGTAAATAGAAAATTATAATTAGAGAAGATGAAAAATAAGGTTAAATAAACAATAATAAGACCCAGTTTAAAATCAGGAAAATACCATAGAATGGATTAAATTGAAATCAAACAAACCTCTACATGACAAAAATTTACATTAAATACAATTATATTTACATCAACCAACACTGAGCAGGGTGGTCACTTAAATCCAGTTTCAAATTTCCCTGAATTTTTTCATATAAACATATTAAAATTTCCAGGTCGTCATGTTTTTTTCTCATAAAGTGCAGGATAGGTACAAGAAAAGTATCCATATTATGAAATATTTTATTTAAAATGTTATATTTTTAATATATCACCGAGAAAAAATAATCGTACTAAATTAATTCGTAAGTAAGATATTGTTTCTTATAATTTGTAACTTAGTAAGATATTGTTTTTTATTTTTTAATGTTTGGATAAATTTCTAAAAAATTAAGACAGATGTGGAGAAAATGTCTTTAAGTAGCAGAATGCATTGTTTTTATTGAATAAAAAATGTTTTAATATGATACATTAAGTAGGTACCAAATGTGAAATAAAGAGTGACCAAAAAAAAAAAAAAAAAAAACCTTGAATAAGTATTGTTTAATATATTTTCATTAAGCAAGAGAAAAGGATTCTAAGCAATTATACCTCAAAAATTTTTTATTTTTACAGTGGCTTCCAAAAGTGTTCGCACACTTATGACTTTTATTGAAATAGGGCTCTTTTCACTAATTAAAATGAATATTTCAGAATGGGTATTTAATAAAAAGATGCATAATCTATTCTTAGCAAAACTTCATGGAATATTTTAAAAACAAAGCAAAAGTTTATTTTTAACCCCTTAACTGCCGCGGGCGTATATATACGTCTCGGCCAGACGATGCGTTAACTGCCGCAGACGTATATATACGCTTTTCCGAAGTACGATGCTTTGCATTGCTCTGCTATAAATAGAACTACACCCCCTACTTCAGAATGCTGTAAAATGGCCTTAAAAGTGTTTGCTTTGCGAATGTATTACTAATTTCGGAGGAGGGGGAATGGGAAAAGGATGTTATGGAAAAGTGATATCGTATTAATCGCTTGTATTTATTTGAGTAAGGTCAGGTTTATTCTTTTTTCGCTTTTGTTTCCCGTATGTATTTGGTGCTTTTTATTCTTTCCATCAACGTCTTCAAAGAAAAATGCATCGCGAAAATGTGCTGTTTGATCAAGAAAAAAAATTCGTCGTGAATCTCACTATCAGTGCTATGAATGTGATGTTGGTTTATGTGTCCAACCATGTTTCAGGATTTATCATACAACAGCTAAGTTTTAACATGTTTTATATTGTATTTTTATTATTTAATTTAAATTTTGTGTTTTCTTTCCTTCCTTTATCTTGTCTTGTAAAATTAAACTGTTTATAAATTGCAAAGCGTGCATCCTTTTCCCCACCAAAACACCGTGTAAGAAAGTGCACTTGAGCGATAAACGGTGGCACTGGGGAGTGAATCACGTTATTTTTACTCGGCAGTTAAGGGGTTAAGAACTCAATAAAAAAAAGTAACAAAAATTTTACTTTACAATCATTGTACACTTAAATGCTTTAGGATTTCAGAATTAAAATTATTGTCTATCACTTTAATTTGTTTTATTTAATTATTTTAATTTAATTTTCATTTATTTATTTATTTGCAATTTAGTATCAAACTTTTGTTAGAAAAATTATATTTTAATTTTTGCTGGCTAATTCCATAATATTTTCTTCTATCATTTATAAGTGGCTCATAGTCATAATTATATAACTGACAACCTTTGAAAGATGATTATTTGTCATCATAAGAGGTAAATCAGTAATGAATATTGCTAAATTAGTCTATTTTGTCCCATTCCATTGTGCAACATGAGGTAAAATGCTTGAAAGAGGTACTTCATATCAGCGTGACCTGAGATTAAAATTATAAAATTTGCGAAAAAATTCATAAATTCAGATTTGAAAGTTGTAAAAATTTCTGCAAAATTTAATAAAAATATTCTGCTTAAATTTCATTTTCGATGAGGCTTTACTTTGCAAATTCAATGATAAATAGATTCCTAACGTAGTAATAATGTTTAATCGGAATGGAAACAAACTTAATACATTGGGTTTTGATGTGCATTATAAGGCAGAGAGGAACTTTATCCAAAACAGTTGGAACAGTTAAACGTGGTGATGGTGTCTTTGTATCTTGGTGCAGATCATAAGGATAAGGTAATTAGTCATTTATTGATGGCATAATGAATAAACCTGTTTATTTAAATATTTTAAAATATAATTTACAATTATGAGCCAAAAATTTGGTTATTGTAACTTTGTTTTATATTAAAATTGCTACTGGTAAATTTAATTGGTAAATATTCTAATTATACTAAAAATTAGAATATTTACCAATAGGCAGAGTTTTTTTAAAAGTGTATGACGACTTTCTTAAAAATAAACTTTTGCTTTGTTTTTAAAATATTCCACGCAGTTTTGCCAAGAATAGAGTATATTTTTATTGATATATATATATATATATATATATATATATATATATATATATATATATATATATATATATATATATATATATATATATATATATATCTCCATTCTAAAATATTCATTTTAATTAACAGACAGAGCCCTATTTCATTGAAAGTCATTAGTGTATGAACTTTTTTGAGAGACACTATATTTATATTTCAATATAAAGCTATTTTGTACTTTATTTTATCTAAACAGTGCTCTTTATAAAATTCATTGATCATATTTTAATTAAATCAGTATCTAAAGTTAAATCAATGTATAGATAATGTAGTTTGTTTGGAATTAGCGTTATTATAAGAGATAGTCAGAATACAAAAATGAATGTTGCAAATGCAGAATTGTCAAATTTCTTCTTGCACACTCTATAAAAAAAGATGGTAAAATTCTTTCAATCTTATTCATTTCGCTTTCTAATCTGAAATAAAAATATTTAAAGAATTCTGATCTAACCACATAGTTTTTTAGTTTAAATTAGTTTTTTGTTTTTACAACTAGAAACCTGTCCCTAACAAAGTATCATTCTCATTCTTTCCAAGAAATACATACGTAGAGCCCAAGCAAAATATTTGCTGAATGCGATAAATTGTAAATTCAGCGAAAGAAATAGTGTTTTGGCTAACAATTTTTCTATAGTTAAGAAAAATATATATTCTCATTGAACATGAAAATTACATCAATATGAGTTTTTTTTTAATAATTCTTGATTATTTTATCCGATTACAGTAATTTCTTATGGATATGTCACATAACTAATTAGAATTATATTAAGTTCAGATAATTTAAGCAACAAAAAAGTAAAGGGAAAAAAATATAGATCACATGTCTGTTGCTGTATTAAGCAATATCATGCGACAGAACTCTTTCCTTCGATTAACACTTTTTATATTTGGACCTTAAATGGTTGGCTCATTTATTTGCCTGCACATGAATAAAATCCTTTGAGATTTTATATTAATACATCGTTTAACATATTTCTTATACATTTCTCAGTCTTTGCCAGGTTTTTAAGGTAAAAGGAGAAATAGCTTCAGAAATTTCTCTAGATTGCAAACAACATTTACATACGTTCAACATTTTAATTACTACACATTTCGTATTTTGAATCAAAAATCAAATATTTACCATATGCAGTAGAGAACTAATTAACCGGGATGCTCGGTACCATCATTATCCCCGATGACTGAATTTCCCGGTTTTCTGGATCAGCCAAAAGTGCCGTTAATCGATGTTTTATCAAACCCAAATTACAAGAAAAAAGTGAAACAAGAAAAAAACGAAAAGATCTCCTAGATTAAAAAAAAAAAAAAATGGTAGAAAAATAACATTTAAAAGGATAAAAACATTTGCAAGTTCAGACAAGAAAAACAAGTTTAAAAAATACAAAATTCACATATTTATTTTTTGATAATAATTAAAATCCCCAAATGAACTAATATAAAACAAAACCAATAATTAAAAGAAGCAATATATTTCATACTTAATTATATGGGGAGGAAACGATGAAAAGAAAACTTATTAATCTAAATAAAAAACAACACTTGAAAATTATCGAATGGAAACAACATTTAAAAAAGGCACTAACATAAATATTAAAACCTGGAACAAGGCAGGATATTATAAGATCAACGGAATTAAAAAACTCAAATGTAGTAGAATCAGGAAACCAGAATCAAAATTAAAAAAAGGAAAACTGCTATCTGCTTCATAAAATAATCGTCTGCTTTTATTAACAAATAATTATATGCTTAAATTAATGAACACTCTTTTATTTTATTTTTTACAAAAAGACTATTTTTATCGAAAGCAGATGTGATTCCACATTAAGAAACAAACTTGCTAATGATACAGCATTTCTAAAAAATCAGAATTTATTAAAAAAAAAACATTGTTTTGCTAATCGATGTCAAATAGATGAATATAACTGGTGATTATAAAACGTTTTGCTCGTAATCAATAATGCATTATCTGAAATAATAAAACAATTCAACACAATAAATAAAGGATAACTGAGTAAGTAAAGTGAATTTAAAATAAATCTCACGTGTCAATACTCCTAACCAGAAGTTTCAAGTTCCTTAACATATTTATCGTTAACATATTTTGCATGTGCAATGCATATTCCCCACCCCCTCATAAACCAAAGAAAAAACCAAAACAGCATGCGTTTGATTGACGGCCGCTTATCAGAAAAACAACTGACACACAGGAGAAAATAAAACATTTGTTCCTTCCCTGCCCCATCTCGATCTAATGATCTTCACGGTCAGGGGAAGAATTGAAGTTTCTCTGGGCAAACAAGGAGAAAAATTCCCCCCTTTCCCTCTACTAACTTCGAGGATGAGTCAAATTTCTGCTATCTTTAATAATCGTTATACTACAAAATAGCAGGAAAACCAAGAAAAATTCTTCCTGGTTTCCCGGTTTACTGGATACCAGAAAAATGGTTCTCTACTGTACTTCAAAATAGCAGGAAAACCAAGCTAAATTCTTCCCCATTTCATTTCCCGGATAAATGGTTCTCTACTGTAGCTGGTACTTAAAAGAACCTTTTTATAATTAAAATATGTAATAAGAGTCTAAAATGAAATTGAGAAAATTAGAATTTATGCAACAATTGAAACGATTTATTGTCAAACATTGCTGTTAGTGATTGCAAGAAAACGTGCAATTGATTGGCTTTGCCGAGAAATAATCCACTGATTTCATTGAATGAGAGTAAAAAAGCTAGTGCTATATAAAATCTTTTGTTATTAGGTTATAACCAAGTAATTTCCGGAGAATTTTATTAGGTTAAAAATACTAAAACATTTTTTCAAAAAAGAAATATCCCAAAAGCAACAAATAGGAACAAACTAGAACATCAAATGGATTCAGACCACAGACTAGAAGGGAAAAAAAATTCTACTTTTATTATCAGAAGCAAATATCCTAACCTCTTTCCCTACAATCATTGCCCATTCTAAACTGTACAGTCCTATATTCTCCAAAGAGGTCAAAGGTTTATTCACTCATTTAGCAGCCATGGGAGTTTCATGTGGTATTCTAGTTCAACAGGGTTATAATGGAGCAAATTTTGATACAAGTAAAGTATTGCTAAGTTGATGATATTCCAACTGTTTGGCAATAAATGTCCATCCAAAAAAAGGGGGTATAACTGATGGTAAAATTAATTTAAATTGAAAAAAAAAATTCCTGCTTTTCTTTAAAATTCCCTGATTTTTCTAGGCTTTTACCCAAATTTCCCTGATTTTTTCAGGTTTTCACCAGTATAAAAAAAATTCCCTGATAATTCCAGGTGGGTAGCCACCCTGATATAGCAATACAAAAGTATGAAAGAATCATTCAAAAGTTTCATGCAACAGAAAATAAGAATTTTTTTCTGTTGCATGAAATATATAACAGGGTGCATAGACAAATTTTTCAACAAAAAATAAGCACATTTTAAGTACTTTTTAAGCACTTTATACATTAACAAAATGCAAAATAGTTTAAAGAGACTTTACATGATCATGATAAAATAACTAAGTTTCTGATAAAAAAAAAAAAAACTCTTTTCTTGATTATATAAACCACAATAAAATGATGGAGAGATTTTTCGGTTCGATATCAGAGGGTGGAAAATGCAAGGGTAGCAGCAAAGTTTTTTAAAATTTTAGGGTAATTTTAGGAACTTTTTTCAAAAAATTTTAGGTAAATTTTAGGGGTAATATATGATTTTGCTAGGATAAAAACAGATCACACGGTAATTTATTACATAACAGAAAGATTATTACAATTCATCCACACATATCATAAATAATTGCAAGCCATAAAATAAAGCTCTGAAATTTATTAAGTCAAGAATGAAATCTCTAAAGTGTAAAAATGAAATTTCATCTTTACATATTACCCATCAGAAATTAAGTGCATAATTCAGGAACAGGCAAAAGTGAGAATAAATCAAGAGAAAAAATAAATTAACACCAATATTACCCTTTACCTTATTATTACCCTTTTACTTTATTATTTACACACCTTTATTATTACCCTTTACCTTACTTTATTAAGAAAAACTATTGTGTGATATTATTAGATTTCAAATCAGCAATTTATATTAGAAGTTAGAGAAAAACAAATTAATCATGATCATTTTTCTAATATATAATCTTGATATGATTTGTGAGATTCTTTTACTACCCTCAATAGTGTTGTGATCTTCAACACTCTTCCATAATTTTGAATGGTATCTTTGATTAGTCTAAGAGACATAATAGTATTCTCATGATGACTCACATTAAGCATTGCGATATTTATCGAAAAACCTCTCTCAGGATCAGAATTCCCATGTGGCAAAATTAAAAGTTTTAATTAATGTAGTTAAATTTTTATATTTTAGATTATTGCTTTTTTTTTATATTTAGCCTATAACTCTAATTTTTTAGGAACACCAACAAAATTTTATCAGATTTTTAGGAATTTTAGGGTTTGCACATAGTTTTAGGAATTTTATGAATTTTAGGGGGAATGCGACCCCTGAAAATGAAGCCTGCACTTGGGAATCTTTTGCCAATTGCAGCAGAGTTGTACATAAGAGTGCAAGAATCTCACAGAACCCAGCTCAGTATACGCAAATGCTGACCCGCAAGTATTTCAGCAAACATGTAAAATGATTGTCGCCTTCATACGCTACGGACTGAGGGTACGCCGAAATGCATTATGTTAGATTGAATTGTGAAAACATTGAATAGAACAATGTGGAAACCACGCTTTTGCATACGTGGTGGAAATCGAGATGGTAAATAAAAAAAAAATCTCATTTTCGAAAAGGGAAAATTAAGCACTTTTTAAAAACACCCATTGAAAAAAGCACTTTTAAAAAACGAAAATCGAAAGTAAGCACATTTAAGGACTTTTTAAAAACGCTACACACCATGTATAACGTATCTCATGTTTTAAACAACATTTTTAAATTTGCACATTTCGACAAAAAATAGACTAAAAAGGTTGTCTATAGAAAAGCTGTATTCGATACAAAAGTATCGAAGAATCCTTCAAAAATTTCATGCAATGGAAAATAAGAAAATTTTTCTCAAGTGTTATTAATGAAATTAAATATAAACAATTCCGTTTTGTGGTATTTGTACTTTAGACAAAAATGTTACAAAACAGAATATAGCCACTATGAAGCATTTGTATTTGATAGATTAAAATTCAACTCTCATAGCACAATAATTGAAAAGCCTCTATATAAAAAAAGATCATTCTAGGTTTAATTTTAACATCAAACTTAATTTGAAAAGTTTGTTTCTGAGATTGAATTTTGCTATCCCTCATTGCAAAATAAAACCTTAGCTGCTCCATAAAACTCACATGAAGTTTTTAATATAACTTTTACATGTTTGTAGTATGAAGCGCTAGGAAATAAATACATTAATTAACAACTGCTATGATAAAACAACCAAAAAATAAAACCTATACAGATAAAATGTGCAATTAGAAAACAATTTAAATGTTACCTGCAATAAGATTTTGTTGTTTGTCATGGCAAGACATCTTGTATTTTTTATAAATGTTTGGAATTTTACCAGACCTAAAAGAAAAAAAATTTAAACATTTATTTTTTGAATGTAATTTTTTTTAACAAAATATAATGAATAATAGAAGAATTTAAATTTCATACTAGTTTTAAATAAATATAACTTAATAGAGATTAAAATAATTTAAAATTAACATATAAATAAAGAAGAAACGTTTCAAGTTTCTAGATTCAGTAAGAAATAAATTATGCTTCTTTCAACCGAAGTGGAAAAAACAGTTTTTAATTGCAATGAAGTTTAAATAATAGTATTAATTTCCAAGCTGTTTAATACATCAATATAATAAAAAAGCAACACTTAGGAATAAAAAAAAATTTAATGCATTTCTAAAGAAATTAAAATGATTGTAGAGTTTTAATATTTTACTTAAAAGTTAGAAATGAAATATAAATTTTTATATTTTCTAAAAAGGCAGTTATTATAATATTTCAACAGTTTATGCCATAAACTGCTAAAATATCATAATCAATTTTTTTAATGCTTTTCAATTAAGAAATCACATACTGAAGATTGCATACTACTGCAAATAACAAAAGTTATTCACAATTACAAATTAAATACCATTCTTATTTTTGTAATTGAATGTTGTTTAGTATGCAACTAAATTTAAATGATTCATGTATTTTAAAATTCTGCAGAAAACTAAAATAAATAAATTGAAAATAGTTATTTTCTTTATTCATTTCATCCAGTTTTTCATTTTTTTTAATGAAAGTTTTTCCCACTTCTTTTTAGTGAAAGGCTGTTTCTGGACAAAATGAATGGGACACAAATTTAAAAGTCAACATTAAGACATAGATTCCAACATGGATAGAAAAAAATCCAGTAGATTTTACAAAATGATACAAACTTCATGATAATTGTTGCATAATGAACTAAATATTTTACACATAGGGAATTTTAGGAATTTTTATAGTAATCAAAATAGAAAAAATTGCAATACTTTACAGTTATGATTTCACATTAAATGAACATGAACACTTATTCTGTTTACTCATAATTTTAAAAAAGGGATTTCAAAGATATAAGATATTATTAATCTTTAAATATATTATAACTTTATATATTATAACTTTTAATTTTATACTTTACTATTATATGATACTATTATATATTATATATATATATATTAGATATTATTATATTATACTATTATATATAGTTACTATTATAACTTTACAAGATATAAATTTGGTACAACTATTTTGTAATTAAGTCTGTCATAACATATTCACATTAAATTCTTTCTATTTTTTTATTTTAATATCTCTTAGACCTGCTGCTGCGTGAAAAAAAAACTATTTATTAGTAATACCTTCATCTTACTTTCAAAAGGAATTTAAAAACAAGCTTCCCTCTTAGAATAACAGCTTCGTATTAACATCAACATTGTATTTTAAAGTTTTTATGGCTGGTCAATCAAAAATTATTGTACGCTCTTACTTTCAATTTTGTGTAGAGTCTGGCAGTTTAATCAAGAGTAACAGGCAAGAAGTAAACTTTTATATATTTAAAAAATTATTTGTTTACTTTCAGATAAGTAAATCTGTCATTACTCACTAGGCTATATGGTTAAATAAGTATTTTTTTATATCCTTATTCATTTGATTTAATGTTATTTTGTTATACATAGTGAATAACAACAGTATTTCTATCTGCCGTCTGAAGTTCACATACACACAAATGATAAGATTATCTTAAAATTCATTTCATTATTCTTTGCAAGAAGAAAGAGAGAAACAATTTTGGAACAGCCTGATATTTATTATATTACCATCCAGATTAATTTAGCCAGTAGTAAAAATGATCAAGAACCAAATTAGGGTACATAGTTTAAATTAATGTAAGTTATGTTAGTACTATGTTAGTAATTATGTTAAATCCAATAGAGTTGACAGTTAAGCAATATACTCTTTTGGTCTTATGTTACAAATTAATAACTTACAATTCTTTGTTCGCAGTTTATATAATCTATACAGGGAGAGTATTTTGCTTCTGAGTCAATTTTTATTGACATTTCTCCTCAATATACATCTTTTATATTGAGTAATAAAGAAGAAAAGAGTTTAAGAGAGAGTAAAATAGATTTTAAAAAAACCTTTAGGCATTGCAAGAACTCAATAAGTCAAAGGTTGTTTACAAGTAGCTTAAAAAAAGGATAATAATAAAATTTATCACCATATATAGTTACCATTCGAAAGGAACACATATTTTCCATACTTGGTTTCAAAAGAAGTTGGGGACTAGATGGACTTTTTGAATCTTCCAAAATCTGTTTCACTAGCGTTTTTTTAAATAAGTTTTCTCAATATGGGTCCTCGAATTATGAACTGAAAAAATAGAGAATAAAAAAATTATAGGCATTCAAAATAATAAATGTTTGATTAAAAAATTGGTATTTCAAATTTTTTGTAAGTGTTTAATTTCTTGTAATTATCATTATCACTTAAATGATAATTTCAATCAAGTCAATAGGATATGATAGTTTTTTTTACAGGAAAAATGTTCTCTAAATAATATACTGTGAAAAACTATGCGGGGCTTTTTTTGGACAAAAGTGTTCAAGTATATTGACTAATGTTGATATGAAAAATTATAAAAGAATCATAGCAATATAATCAATCGTCAGTTTATTTAATACAAAAATAGAAAAAAAAAGTTTTGTCATGCAAAATATACTTAAACATATAAGTAAGTTATAAAAGGATATTAAAGATTTATAAGGTATCAAAAATAAACTGAAATATATAAAAATATGTTGCTTTAAATCAGTAAAAAGTAAGCAACTATTTATTGGTTATGACAAATAATAATATCATTTAAAGAAAGGTAATTTAGCTGAGAGTATCTCATTAAAAGATTAATATATATATATATATATATAAATAACCTTTAACAGAAAGTAGGTAGTGGACTGACAAAAATTTTAAATGTTATATAGTTAAAAATTGCAAATTTTTACAATTTAAAAATCTCTCTTTTCTATCTTTAAAAAAAAAGTTCATTTAAGTAAAAACTGCTAATGTGTTAATATTACACATTAGAAAAATTTAATAATATTATTGGAAAACAACTATAATAATTTTTATTTTCTTTGAAGATTTATAACAACAGCTGGTTCAGTTAAGTTTACATGGAGAATATGAAGTATTTACCAGATTTGTAAATGACACATATCTTTATATTCTGTAAGATAAAATAAAAATTATTTTGGGTTTTGAACTGTTTTTAATGCTATTTGTCAAGCAATTGCACAGGGAAAAAAAATAACTACTAATGATGAAAATTAAAAAAAAATCTTTTGCTCAAAAAAAGAAAATAAAACAAGTTTTTAAATACAAAAAGTAAATTTTAAATAAAAATAAATAAAAAGGTCAGTAAAAAAAAGAATCATTTTTAAAAACTATCTTCATTCGATTCTACTTTCAGATGATGAGCATAATTCTGAAACAAAATAATTATCAGAAAACACTTGAGATGGTAAGATAGACATATATAGTACAGGGATAAATAAATTTAGATAATGTGTCCCTTGGCAAGTATGACAAATTTGCACTTATTTGTAATTATTTAAACATAAGGGAACATAGCAAGGTATCCACTCAATTTTTTAAAAAAAAAATTCAAGAACTTTTCAAGAATCTATTCGGTATTACAATTATGTTCTAAAGTACATGTCAACCAGATTTTACAATTACGTAGAAGCAGAAATTTTATATATTTAAAGCAAAATGCTTATTTAACAACCAAAAAAAAAATTATTTATTAAATTTATCAGCTGATAATACAAATAGTTGATAGTTACATTGCTGTTTCAAATCATTTTGAAAAATTCCAATTGAGATAAAGCCAACATTTAAAAACTAGCATCAGTGAAGCTTTTCATGAAAAATTTAATGAAGTGAATTAGAATTATAGAAACTGAATGAATGAATAATGCATATTACATTAAACAACCTTAGTAAATAATTGATAAAGTTTGTGTAATTGCACGGTTATTGAAATATAAATGCCTTTTTTTTTACTATCTTAGATCAAATTTCAAAATGTATCCATTTAACAATTTTCATGTTTCAATTTTAATAACAAATTATCTATTTTGTTACTTCAGAATATCGATAATGTATGCTAAACATAATAAAAATCTATTGTAGAACAATATTTTACAGATAACTAACTAGGACTTACCGAGCTTTATTTTCTTTAAAATATATCTATAAAATGTGAAGTGTGATTTTTAAATCGCATTTATATGAATATACTATATGTAAGATATACTATATTTAAATCAAAATTATAAGAAAGGTGAAGTAAGTCCCAAAGATTGCGTAAATCATGTATCACAATGTGAGATTTGTAAATTGTAAATGAATAGCAAATGATACAAAAGGTACGAAATAACAAGACGTAAATCACAATGTGTGATACATAAATCACTTTAATGTGAATTCTGTTGCGTGATCAGTTAATAGTTTTAATGTGAATTGTGATCATTAATGAAGCAAACTGCAATTCGAAAGGTTCTTAATATAGAACATCTATGTGTGATTCTAAAATCACTTTGATGAGAATTGTGAGTGGTAATTCTTAAATCTCTCTTTTGTGAATTGCAATGCGTGATTTGTAAACTACTAGAATGAGAACTTTGAGGCATGATTCATAAATTAATTCCTTATGTATCACATTAGATTCAGATATAACTTTAATTGAAATCATGATGTGTGATTGATAAATCACTTTAATGTGAATCATGATGTGTGATTTATAAAACATGAATCCTGATGAGTAATTTGCAAATCACTTTAAAGTAATACACAATATGTGATTCATTAATCACTTTCATTAAAATCGCAGTTTGTAGAACATTTTATATAAATCACAATGTTTATTCATAATTAATGAAACCTGTCGAATTAAATTTTATTTATTAGCAGTAAAAACTAAACGTAAAAATTTGATCATAAATGATAAAAAATTATCCTTCGTTCATAAATTAAAAGAACAAATAGGATAACAATATTAACCTGCCGTAATAATGAAGTTAACACATTAAACACGTTTCTAAATCGATTCACCCTATATCATTCAAAAACTATTGACTACAAAACCTAAATTGTTTTTAGAAATTTCAACTTTCAAAATATCATAGAGATCAACAATAATCTGGTGTGAAAAATCTAGGACAAAAAAGTTTTGCAACTTCTTTAACCCCTTTTCAATAATCCTCCATTGAATTTACCACATTTTACCACTTTTTTGTAAGAAAGATTGGTATTATTTTAATTCCTACAAAATCAAGTACTTTTCAAGTGCAAAATGCAAGGACTTTTCAGGGCCCAGATTTTTTTCAACAAAATTCAAGGACTTTCAAATACCATGGGAACCCTGCTTAAGTATGAAATTTCTTTAATTTACAAAATAAATTTTTCAAACTACTCTTTTTTGGACTTAACTACAATTCCGATAATCTAACACTTTTTTTAGTAACTATTAGACTGTTTATTATATAAAAAAAAAAGGTTTCTACTAGTAATTAGACTGTCAGAAAAAAAATACATAAAATGTTTTCAATTAGATAAAATTTTGCGTCAAATATGTCAGTTTTATGCGTCAAATATTTTGTCAGGAAACAAAACATCATTAGATGAAGTCAGTGTAAATATTCTTCTGAGAACTAGAATTTTTATACGGAATAATTACAATACACGATAGAATTATTAAACTTAATTATTGCTATTGACAATTCTGATTGGTCACTTTCCATTCTGTAAAAATAATGCAATTTTTTCTGACTTGTGAGAAATAGTTTATTAAAGAAAAGAATTCTTGATTTTTAATAATATATCTCACTAGCAGTTTATATTTGAAACATATTATAATTTTTTGAACTTATAAAAATAAATTCAGAACAATGTATATAAAAACAGAATATTTACTAATCTTTGGACATCATACAATTCAGATGAAATATTTACAAATATACAATGATTGTGGCTGATGATTCATAGATAAATTTTTCTTAAATCTGATGGAAAAACGATCCTATTACATTGGGGACAAAGTTTCTTTACACCCTATAAATGAAAAAAAAAAAGTTATTCAGTATTGAGACAACATTCATTTTAGAAATTAACATATGAGAAACAACTATAAGTGACCTGATAAAACATTCCTTGTTTTAATTTATTTGAGACCCATGAGACGCAGTCGGAAAAGAACATTAATTATAAAAATACATTTCAGTGGTGCAAAATAATATAAAAAAAGATTTCTTAAAGTCAATTCCTACTTAGAGGTCAACAAAGAAAATTTTTATTTTAGTTACTTTTTATTAAATAATTACAATTTTTTTCCCCATATACTACAAAAATTAATTAATTGAATTTAAAAGAAGATTTAATATTTGAGAAAACTGTATAAACATCAAATGTCCTCCACTAAAAGTGTATTTGAACTTGAGTGGATAAATAAAAAGTATTTTATTAACAATTGCAAATTCGAGCGAGATATAAATAGAGTATTAAGTAATAAAAGGAATTGAATTGAAAAAAAAAAAAAAAAAAAACAATAATAAAATTAAAAAGAAAAGAAAAAAAAAATGAAGCGCTTTTGATCAAAATTTTACCTACTAAAATGCAACCTTAATGATAAGAGTGCCTAACAATATACAGGATGTTTATAAAGTCCCGGACCCATTTTGATGTTTAATAACTCATAAAATAATAAAGATAGATTAAAATTAATAACATAAATGGTTAGATAGACTCAAAAAGTTTCATGACTCTTGTCAATGAACTTCCATGTGCGCCCCCTTCTTTTTTAGAGGTTTACAACAGATATGTTAGGAAGGATAGAAGATGCTGCTGATTTTCTGAAGCGCATAATGTTCTCCGACGAAGCATCCCCTCATGTTTCTAGCATTGTTAATCACCATAATGTGTGTATATGGGGATCTGAAAACCCCCATAAATACCGTGAGACACAAAGGGATTTCCCTAAGGTTAATGTGTGGTGTGGACTAATTCAGGACCGAGTCATTGGGCCTTTCTTTTTTACAGAAGAGACTGTCTCATCAGTCCTATACTTAGACATGTTGGAAGTATTTCCACAACTAGAAGAGCTTCAGCCATATGTCTTTTTGCAACAAGATGGTGCACCACCTCATTGGGGTATCATCGTTCGTAGCTCTTTGAATGACCATTTTCCAGGAAGATGGATTGGGCGAGGAGGTCCAATTCCTTGGCCACCCAGATCACCTGATATAACATCGCTGGACTTTTTTCTTTGGGGATTTATAAAGGACAATGTTTACAGGAAGATCGTGTTGAACATTGATGACCTAAAAGGCAGAATTACAACTGCAATAGCCACTGTGGATGCCAACATGTTTGCCGCTACCTGGCGTGAAATTGACTATTGACTTGATATTCTCCGTGCGACAAAGGGGGCACACGTGGAAGTTCATTGACAAGGGTCATGAAGTTTTTGAGTCTATCTAACCCTTTATGTTATTAATTTTAATCTATCTTTATTATTTTATGAGTTATTAAACATCAAAATGTGTCCGGGACTTTATAAACACCCTGCATATTCTAACTAATTTGAGCAGATAATATTTTTAGCCGAGAAAATTTGAAAAGTATGTACTTCTTCCAAATGGATATACCTTTTGGAAGATTAGGTCTGAATAGTTTAGTCGGGAAAGCAGTTGAAACTTTGGATTTTTAAATGTAATTTTTTCATAAATTAAATTATTTGTAGAACTATTTAATCAAGTCAAATATATTTTGCACTCAGAATTGTAAAAATCAGCAGATTTTGTCATTTAAAGTTATATAAAAATTTGTATATCTTTGAATTTAAAATTTTTGCTCTTATTTAATAAACTATTAATTTAACAGGAACAATATTACAATGGAAATACAAAGGAGAGTTATTATTGCCAATAGATGTTTGAATGGAATTCGAAAATATATAAATCTTATGTAATTCATAGAAAAACAAAAGTTTTATTGTACAAATCTCTTTTAAGATCTATTTTAACATATGCTTCTGAAACTTGGACCCTATCTTGTACGGATAAGTTATTTTGGGTACCTTTGAGAGAAAGGACTTGAGAAGTATTTTTGAAGTTTGTGTGGCTTAGAAGAACAAATTTAGAGCTTTATCACTCATATAAAGAACCTGGCATTATTAACTTTATTAAACGACAAAAAATAAAATGGGCAGGACACACTATCAGAATGGACGAAGACCGTACCACAAAAGAGAGCAGGCAAAATTTGAGATTGGCCTAGAAAAAGACCTTTTGATCTTAAACACTAAAAACTGGAAAACGCTAGCAGGAAAAAGGTTAAACTGGAAAAAACATCTTCAGAAGGCCAAGGTCCACCCAGGGTTATCGAGCCATTGATGATAATGATTAATCTAACTCTTATTCTTTGCACAGAGTGCAAAAAGGTTTCATTTTTAAAGAAACCTTTTTGCACTCTGTGCATAGAATAAGAGTCTTTAAAAATGATGTTTTCTCCGTTAGAGACATGGTGAAATATGCAAAGAATGAAATTAATATTAAGGAGTTATTAAATTTACATTACTATAATAATACATATAATTATGGTAATTAAATTATTAGTAAAATCATTAAAATCGAGGAGAATTTTTATTGCTCTCTTGACAACGACGATCATATTTTCCAGATTGCAGTTACAGCCCTCATATCAATTTTGGAATTTTAAATTACTAGAAACAACAAAATTACTAGAAACTTTTTGCATTTTCAATATTTTTTTTTCTTTCAAATGTCTATTTTTCCATGAATGTTTAGGTTAGGCTTACGAAATTTTATGCTGTTATTGCATATCATAACAAAAGTAATCGATGCAAGTTACAAGCTTATTGCTTAGTGTGTTAAAAAAAAAATTTCGATTGCAATTTATTGCCAGTCCCTCAAACCTTTGAAAGCTCTAAACTTTATTAATATGTATGAGAAATCGCATGAACTAAACACATCTAAAGTTATTAAATAATTTTCTAAGTATTTTTTGAAAAATATTAAAAAATCTGTTTGCATAGAAGTGTTTCTGTTATTTTGTCCAACCTTCATGGCAAGTTGTGTCATAAATTAAAATTAGCAAGAATGACATATCAATAAGATTTGGAAATTAAGCAAGAATTGTTTTAAAAGAAAAAATCATTTCCAACAATAAAATTAAAACTATTAGAAATAAACAAATTAAACAATAAATAATTCAGCAAATTAAACACAAAAGGAAGCTTGTATCAATGGTTAAAAGTACTGAAAACAAAAGAATGAAGTTAACATAATTTTCTTTGTAAAGTAGTTGCTTGCTTTTTTTCATATCCTCATTCTCTGTTTGTACGCATTGAATTGTTAAAATAATTGAATCTAATTTATGTATAAAGTATAGTGATCATGTTTATTTAACATAGTAGATATAATTGTTGCATTATAGCGATAAAAGTTCAGCTGTTTCTACAAAACTGCTGTAGCATATCTGAAATATAGATCTATATTTAAAAGCCAATTAAGAAATTCATACTGCCAGTGCTCCACCTAACAATCAATTGTCGAACCAAAAACTAACGTTTCTGTATCATATTTGGTATATCATACAGCGTTAAAGCAACAATATATATATATACATATAGCATAATAAATAAATACAAAAAGAAAAAAACAAAGAAAATTAAGAAAAACAATAAGTTTTATTTACTGTGCATAAGCTGCAAGCAAATAGAGATGATAAAATAAGTTCAAAAAGTAGAGAAAAAATGGAAAAAATTACAAAACAATGAAAAAAAGAAAAATAGTAGTAGAAATCCGAAAAAAAATTATAAAAATCCGCAAAAAATTATAAAATCTTTTCTAATAATTTTATAAAATAAAATATAATCTTTTATTTTCCGAATTTTTATTAATTTTCCTCCTTTTTTCTTTGTTTTGTAATATTTTCCATGTTTTCTCTACTTTTGAATATATATATATACGTAAATATTCTATACATCTGTCAAAATGCTATAAAATATATCACGAAAGAAAAAAACTTACACATCAATTAAAACAGAATTACATAGTTTTAATTTATTTAAATGTTCAAAAAATTAAATATTTTACTTCAAGTAGACTAAAAAAAAAAAAAAAAGTAAACTAGAAAATTTTTATTTTAGTTACTTTTTATTAAATAATTACAATTTTTCTTATCAAGTAAAACTAAAATTAATTAATTACATTTAATGAATGAATTAGTAATTGAAAAAACTGTATTAGCATCAAGTGTCACACCCACTACAAGTTTAAAAACAAAATGTATTTGAACTTGAGTGGATGAAAAAAAAAGTATTTTATCAACGATTGAAAATTTGAACAAGATATATAGGGAGAGTGTGGAACTCTAATAATAGGAATTGAATAAAAGAAAACAAAAATATAAACTTGACCATTTTTTTTATAGCATTTTTTAACATAACAGCTTATAGTAACACAACAGTGAGAGGAAAAAACAAATGTAAAAAATAAAAAATGTAAATTTAATTTATTAAGTTAATATCAAATATTGTTTTTTGTTTGAAAAGTTTTTAAAATATTAAAGATTTGTATTGATTTAAAAATTGCTAAATCTGCATTTATGAAAGTTTTGTTCAGTAATTTGAAAAAAAAATGATTATTAATATATCTTTTATCAGAAGGCTTAAGTAAGTGCCTTCTGAGGAAGGAAATATAGTTACCATTGTCATGAGCCAACATTCTTCACAATGCACATGCCAACAGGTTGTGGATACAACAGGTTTTGTATAAGATTCCTACAAAGAAAAACCACATTAATCACCTTAATTTCGAAAAAAAAAAAGAATTTCTTATATATACCTGCCAACATAATGCAAAATCATTTTCACAGACTTTACATGATCATAATAAAATAACTAGTTTCTGAGAAAAGGCTCTTTTCTTTTTAAAGAGCTCCACAATAATAACAATGTATGCACAAATTGATATTGAGATTTTATTCTATTTTTAAATTTAATAACAACTTTATTTGATTATGTAAAAAATAATTTTAATTCAAATTAATAATTAGTTAAAATATTATTTAAAAAAGTTATCGATTGAATGTTTCAGATTTAAATAAGAGTTATTTATAAACGTACATTGACCAAAAACATTAACAAGATTAATATTATCGATCATACTGAATTTATAAAGATATGTAAGGAATCAAGCAAACTAAGAACATCTTAATAGATTTAGATTACAAATGTAAATTAGTGAATGTCCCTTATTAAATTTTTAATAAAATTTGTAACTTGGTTCAGTATTTCTAGTGTCCTGACACTTGGACAGTAGGGAAAAGGTCCAGTTACAGCTTCTAAAGTCATTTGAAAATTTCAATTATTTCGTTAAAGAGAAATGTTTGAAAAAAAAATTTTTTTCATTGGTTTACAACTTTACTAATTATTAATAAGTACGAAATTGCAGATAGCTATTTTTTCTCTTTCACATATTTTAAAATAACATTAGTGATGTTTGCTAGGTTATAGCTCAGAGTAATTGAAAAAGGAGCTTATTACACGTTTTTTAATATTTAATTATTTTTTGTTTCTTATGTCAGATATGCTCATTGATTAATGTGAAGACGGTAGCATAGACAGTGAGTCACTAAATTTGTATTATCTGAAACTGCGTTAAATTTTTTATAGATATATGCTTTAAAAAATGTTTCTATAAACCTATGTAATTAAAATCAATAAAAAAGGTTGAAAACAATGAAACTGCTACTTACTAAAAATTAAACTTATCAGAAAAGTAGTACTAATTTGTTTAGAAGGCCAAGGATGACAATTAATTCCAGTAATAGGTTCTAACTGAAATATTAAAACAATATAGCACAGACAGTGAGTCACTAAATTTGTATTATCTGAAATTGCGTTAAATTTTTTATAGATATATGCTTTAAAAAATGTTTCTATAAACCTATGTAATTAAAATTAAAAACAGGAAAAAAACAGGACGTTTTTCGTTAAAAAACAGGAGACTTGACAGGTATGTAACAGGGAACCATACTTCCGGAGGTAGAAATTGAGAAAATAAAATATTACTAGTCTGTGGGTCAGTGACTAAAATATAGAACACATTTAATCAATCACAATTTATCAAATAATATCAATACACATTTTTCCTGGTCAGTGCCCTCTATTGCCCCCTTTTACCTATAAATGTTATCAAACTTATCTGTATCTAAGCACATAAACAAAAAATTAATGTTAGAAGATAAAACTAATTACTTACCTGCTATAGACCATTTATGACTTATCTCTAAATTTTGAGGATGTGCAGATGAATCTCTGGAAGAAAAAAAAATACAAACTTAATATTTTTGCAGGTAATGCATGATAGTTTTACTAACTCTTTTTTAAGCACTAACCCGAAATACAACTTTTTTTCCAACAGAACTTTATAATGAAAACAATATCAGCACTATTATTTTAACTAACTAAAGTAATTTTGTAACTTAATGCTATAAAAAAATAAGAGTAAAAACTGGACATGTTTGTTATCATGACAAATTTCAAAGTAATTCTCAAAATGCTTATATTGTAGATACAAAAATTGAAAGAGTTAAAAATTAGTAAGGACTAAATCTAAATTTTTTGTAAAAACACATTTTTCTGAAGCATGAGCAATATTATACAAAAAGGGTTTATTTAATTTATTTCTGATATCAATACAAGAAAGTTAAAATCTATGATTGTTTCCTTGTGAATAGTTAAACCCCATATTTTTTGATGTTATTCTCTTTTGGGCAATTAATAATTAAAATTAGAATCAATAATTAATAATTAAAATTAGCAATTAATAATTAAAATTAGTGACACTTATTTAAATATTCAAGCAAGCAATAATCTGCACAAAAATTCTATTTCAATAGGGACTTTTTTAAGGAAACTTACTCAATTTTAGGGAATTTTCTAAAATGCACAAAAACCAGGAGAATATTTATTAAACCAGGAGAAACTGGCAAAATACTGTAGCCTATTGGAAAATGCAATTGAGTTTGCAGCTATGTACAAGCATGAAAAAAAATAATAACGCATGCAGAATTAGTAGCTGTAGTAACTGGCAGGGCACTGGGCCCATGTCCAAAAGATCGTTGAGTCACAAAGTCCTCTGTGTTCCCATAACAAATCACACCTTTGGGGATACTGATATAGGAGCTTTCTTGTCTTCTAAATTGAGTTTAAAAGTATAAGACTACGGAGTTGGACATCAGTAGACGCAATCCCAAAATTGGGTCGACTGATCAACTACGGTTTTAAAATATAAAATTAAATCAAGTGACAAGGGGGAGCAATCATACTCATGGTTTCAGACCATGAGTCACCATTAATTCTATGGATAATGTTCTGCCCATAGATAGCTCACTTCATTATTGAGTAATAACTTGTTCCGAAGCAAGCCGAGGAGAAATATTAAATCAATATGAATTTTTCATAAATTTAGATTTCATTTTTACTTGATTAAATTATTAAGAAAAAGGACAGAATCTTGTACTAGTGTGCAGCAATATACCAACCTTATAATGTACACTGAAATTATCAAAACATTTCTTGAAAAATAATAGTATAGCTAACATTGAAAATAAAGCATGCCAATATATACAAATAAAATAAAAGTAATAATTACACGGCCTTTCGAAGCTGTTCCAAATCTGATCTATCTTTTTCAGATGACGTGTTAAAAATCACACCAATTTCAGAATATCAAATTTTAATTAAGGAAACATTGTAATTAGAGAAGTATACAATAACATGCTGTGGAACTACAGAACGAATTTACAATGTAACTTTTAACCAATGGTTATCAAACAAATAGAGTTTGTCTGAAGTCCCATGCCATTTGTCTGGACCTGCGGCGGTGACTTTGGTAGCGAGGTAAAACTATTTCAAGTAAGGGTGTGGGGTCACTGTTTAGGGTAAGTTTTGCCTCCAGTCAGCCAAGAGAAATGAACTCTTTCTTCGGTCAATTGTGTTAGCTCTAGAGTGACAAGAATTACCCTCCCAGAAATGTGCTAGTCTTGTTTCCATAGCAGCAGAAAGCCTCAGACTTTGTGGCGAGGGGAGTTCTTACCATAGTCAAACTAGAGGTATAGTATAAAGTGCAAATTGTCACTTTTATCTGGTTAAAAAACATTTTATCTGTTATCATACAAACATCACAAAAGCTTCCTTATAATATGATATACTTTTTTTTAATTGCAAATAGAATAACTAAACTGTTTTTCAGCTAAATTTGTTCAGTTATTAGTACAAAATGATGCAGCAACAAACTGGGATTTGAAATCAAATATTCTGTCATTTGACTGCAAAATAAAAAACACCTGTTAGGCTAAAAACAAAATGAAGTATGAATTTTATAAAATTCTTTCACATTTTGCAAAAAAATATATTATTAAAAACTATTTTTTTTTTTTGCAATCAAAACACTTATATCAAAAAATTATTTTGCTTAAAAAGTACTGAAAATAATAATAAAAGGAACACAGTTTAAGATATTTATTCATAGTGAAAGGGTTTCAAATTTAAATACTTAATTAAAGCAAAAATATTTCTTACTACTCCTATATTATTTAAATAAAACAGAAATTAGCAGTTTCGGATTAACCCCTTTGAAAATAAAAAAGAAAAAGATGTAAAACTGCCCAGAAAAAATAATAATAATTCTATAAAATAATAATTATTCTGCCGCAAGGACCTTGAAATATCGAATTTTCTAGAATTCCATATTTCAAAGGCCTCATGGCAGAAGAAAGTTTTATTTTAGATAACTTATTGTATGTATTTATTTTTATTTTGCCTTTGAAATGATATTCCTCAAAAAATAAGTGCCAATTTCACTAATATATAGCCTAGCTGCATGGCCAAATCTTTCAACAAAAATAAGCTCCTTTTAAGTCATTTTAAGTACTCAAAAAATATTTTTAAGCACTATGTACTTTAACAAAACACAAAATACTTTTCATGATCATGATAAAATAATTACTTTTCTTGATTATATCAGTCACCATAAAAAGATCGAGAGATTTTTCGATTCGATTTCAGAGGGTGGAAAATGAAGACTAAAATCGAGAATATTTTGTAAAATGAAGCAGGATAGCACGAGAGTGCTAAAATCTCACTGAACTCAGCTCAGTAGACTCGCAAGCATTTCATCAAACATGTAAAATAATTTTACCTTACTATTGACCTACTATTTTATTTACTATTTTGACCTACAGTAGGTCAAAATGGATTGTGGTTGAATGAATTGTGAAAACGTTGAATACAAAGTGAAAAGCAAGCTTTTGCACAATATGTGGCGAAAATAGACATACTAAAGAAAAAAAATCTTATTTTAGAAAAGGGAAAACTAAGCACTTTTTAAAAACACCCAATGAATAAAGCACCTTTAAGGTCTTTTAAAAAACGAAAATAAGCACCTTTAAACACTTTTCAAAAATGCTATGCACCAGATTCAAGCAACAATAATTGCTCAACATAAAATTATAAAAGTAAAGGTATCCTGGGCACCACAAGAAAAGTAAATGAAATTTCCAAATAAAAATCATCATCAATGGCTCGACAGCCCAGGGTGGACCTACTCAAGAATTTTTTCCAGGCTAACCTTTCCCCTGCTAGTTTTACAAATAAAAATACCTTTGTAAAATGACATTAAAATACAAATTAGGTATTGATGGAATAAAAAGGATACTGAGGGTCCCCATAAGTTATTGTATCATCAACATCTACATTCAGATCTTCATCTTCAGCTGTCTGTCTAACAGAATCTCCATGCAGAGCAGTTAAAACATAAAGGAAATTAAAGAATTACAATTTCACATAAACACTGATTGCTTGGAAAGGCCATCATAAAAATATACTCAGTTCCTTTCACACAAATTAAAAAATTACTTAAAATTCATTTTAAAGAACAAAAGATGATTTAAATGGAATTCAAATTTTACACAATCATTGATCACTTGAAATCAGGGTTGAGGTTTGTAGATGTCTTAAGCAAAATTTGGACAAGACTTATGGGTGTTCAAAACTGTCTTAGAATGTCCTAAACCTTGAACGTTGGAGAAAGGTAAAAATTCTACGTGAATAACTATTGTACACACAATTACATAAATTTATAAATATTTGAAACTTTTTATACAATTTGCTGTAACTTATTAATGGAAATAAGAAAAGATTTATAACTTATGAAGCTCCACAATTCAATGAACAACAAAAGTGAATACCTTTAAATATGAATAAATATGCTTTTAATACTGATAAATTATGCTTTTGCATAAGGATAAATAATGCTATATTAAAAACAATAATAAACTTTTTTAATAAAACAAAAACTTTTCTTCATTCTGTTCAAAAATTAACCTTTCATTTTTCGCTTTTTTTAAAATTGTGAATTCAATGGTTTCGGACAGGACGGTTTAAAATGTGTCCTAAATCTCTGATTGCCCCAAATAAACATAAAAAAGGGATTATTTTAGAAATGAATAATTAAATTTAATTCATCAGATAAATTTTATATAGGCAATTATAGCAGAAAATATTATTTAAAATAATTTTGAACAATATTATTGCACAAAAATCTATTTTATCGCACATAATATATACAAATGCATCATAATGAACTACTGAAAAAATGAAAGATAACAAATGAATCAATGCAATAATTTCATGGTCATTAAGTTATTTTTTAATTTTTGGAAATGGCTCCCTTACCTTTTATACTTTTATTAAAGGTTTACAAATATACAGGGGTGATTGTGAACCTAACTCAAAAATCCTGAAATTTTCTTGAGTAAAATCATTAATAACCCATTTCAAAAAATTAATGTTTTTATAAATTTAAACCATTGATATCTTCAAAACATGAAATTCTAAATAAATTATATACAGCATAATTTAAATGAAGAATTATGTATAAGTTTACTTTTATCTCTAATCACATTTATTATTCTTTGAGAAAATATATTTATAAATGAAAGAAATGCCAAGTATAAATTCTAGTTCTAATATTTTTAAATAAAATATACAAGAATTTTTATACATTAATGTGGTCAATGATTTCTTGAAACTTCTGGACCTTGGATTTCCAGAAGCCTACGGAACATGGTTAGCGAAAAATCCGGAAATTCAGAGCACAATCATCTATAAATATAAAGTAATAAATTTTTTTTCTTAAAAAATTACACTTTAAACAAAGATAATTTTATGATATAAAAATATATTTGTAATATTAAAATTAATTGCACTTTTCAAGAATGTGTTTTTAAACAGTTAAATTATCCATCCCTAGTTTTAGAATGCATAGGAATTAGTACTAACGTAATTTTGCTTGAAACTTATTAGCAGAGCAATATATTTATAAATAAAACTATGAAAATTTCATTGAAAGATTTTTTTTTTGTAAAAAAATTTGATTCAAACTAATGATTTTTAAAAATATTAGTTGATTTTAATTGATTTAACTCATTTTTGGAGAAAGGGGCACAAACACACCATTTAAATAAAAAAAAATTTATTAACACTGTGGAGTACATTTTTCACTAATTTTATTTTTCTGCTATTGTCAAGGGTTCTTAAGACACCCCAAAAATTAATAGTAATTCAATTGGAGTAAACACTTTTTATTGAGAAATTTTAAAACTACCAAAGTTTTTCAACTTAAAATGGTTATTGACAAATGAAATTTTTTGAAAATGTATAATTAGTCCTTTTGAGATTTATCATTAGCTTCTTATGATGGATTAAAGTTGCAAGTCAGTAAATGAAAAAATTCCATAGAAAAAGCAAGTGTTTAACTAAATGGTTTGTTCATTAATTTGGTGAATGGTGCCTATATGCCCCATTTTATTTCTTAAATAAAATATAATTTTTCATGCATGAAACTTTTTTGTGTGTCTTAACGAATGTAATATAAGCATATTTCAATGAAAATAACACCACATTCTATAAAATGTATATGGTTGGCCTAAAATGAGTTAAGTCAAGTTGATTTAACACGTTGAATGCCATGGGGGTCACTGGTGAAGCCAAGATTATTAGAAACACATAATTCGAGTAAATTTTGATAACACGAATGATAGCAAAAATTAAATGTTTTGTTGTATATAATATTTCATCAAAATATGCAATGCATACTGAGAAAATCATTTTGGCAGACAGGCAAGACATGTAAAATTAGTGTGGCATTCAACGTGTTAAAGAAATGAACCTAGAGTTTACTTAATTCCCTTTACAAAAATTGAAAAATATGCTGAATTCACAGAGTATCTGCTACATTTTAGAATTTCAAATTCATGACTTTCCATGATTAATTCCAAGAATTTTTCATGACTTAACGAAGTTACTATTTTCCCCGACAAAAACACAACAATAAATTTAAAAAAGCATTATAATAACATTCATTGAACTGATAGGTATAACCAAAACTCTGCATCTTCATTTTATATTTCAATAAAATATGACTGTGAGGGGGGTTTTGTTACAAATTCAGATATTCGGAACACCATGAAATTGGGGGGGAGGGGGTACATTCCATTTTAAAAATAAGATTTTTTGGTGACCTAAATCCATGACTTTTCATGATTTTTTTTAAAAAAAATAGTAAAAATTATGACATTTCATGACAAATTTTGTTTAATACCGGGTGTACTTTCCAGGTGTGCGGATACCCTGAATTCAATAAAATACAGATTAATCAAAAGAAAATGTATGTTTATACGTTTTATAGAGAAAAAAAAAAACAGGAAGTAATTCTTACATCTATATCCTCCAGGAACTAAACTAATAGGTCGTATTCTAGTCTCATCACCAATTTCATATTTTTCAAAGCTGTCAGTATCATCGACATTAACATCAGAATCTTCGCCCTTCAAAAAAGAAGAAGATTTAATTAAATCTATAGTCTGTCTACAACTACAAAAATACAATTATAATTCATTAGTATAAAACAAGTTAACTCAATTCCACACTGGTGTAAGAAATTAAGAGAATTTGCAAACTTGGTCGATTATCTCTGTAACTACAGGACCGATTTCAATAAAATTTGATATGTACATACATTGATACAATACAAAACAACCATTTCACAATTGTAATGCACAGGCATGATCGTGCGAAACACTCATTGGAGCCAGAAGGTATTAAATAGTGGTTGCTGAATAAACAAAAAAAAAAAAAAAGTTAATAGGGGGTATGGTCCTCTCTCACAGATATACAGGCCTTGCAGCGTGATTTCATATGTGAAATAAGGCACATTATCATTTCCTGTGGCAATTGGCCAGAATTGTCCAACGCCAATTTAATACTCTAACGAGTGTTACGCACGATCATGCATGTGTATTACAATTGTTGAATGGTTACTTGTTTTGTATTGTATCATAATATGTACATATTAAATGTCATTAAAATCAGTCCAGTATTTCAAGAGATAATGATCAAGTCTGCAAATTGTCTCAATTTCTGGTACCTTTAGATTGATGAAAGATGGCACGGTCGATAATACTTGCCCTACATTTGAGATGCCATCTGTACACACCTATTTTGATTTGAATGCGCCTTCTTCAGCAGATAGTAAACATCAAACAGTTATCATGCTATCTGTGACTGCATAATTGCCCCCATCACGCAATGTGTCTGCTTACATACACTCAACTGCTTTTTGCAACACAAGAGCAGCTGCGAACTTAATACAGCTCTCACGATCAGCACTCAAAGCCTGGTGATCTTAATACAGCTCTCCCGGCTTAGCATGAAGCAGCAATAAATCAACTGGTGGTATCCCTCATTGAATTTTATCACAGAAAAAAATTTGGATGGGAAAGTACTGTAGTGTGTCTACCACTACAAAAATACAACTCCAACTCACCTTTCTATAAGTCATATTAACTCTATTCTATGTTGGGATACCTTAAGATAGATGGCATAATTGATAATACCTTTCCTACAAATCTATAAACAATTTTATATTTACCTAATCATTTTTTAAGGTACAGGACAAAAGCAGATACTAGAATGTCAACTGTAAAGGTTTTTGATATTCCAAGTCATAGTAAAGATGAAAATAAAAACTTTTGAACACATCAAAGCATTTATCTTTTCCACATATAAAATAAAATAGTTTTAACTTGCTAAAAACTTTTTCTTTTCTTGGGAAAGAAATTATCCGGAAATTAACATGTTTGCCTAAAAATAAAACAATAATATGGTAAGCTCGTAAAAATCTTCATAAGATGCGTTATCACTAGTTTTATTATTTTTTCCCCTTCATATTGCAGTGATATCAAATACTAAAAACTCACTCCCTTTTCGAACTTGTCTGAACATTCAATATGTTATTCTTTAGGGAAAACCCTTTCACAAGATATCAAACATCAAAAAGATAGCATATCAAAAAGTTGCAATGAAAAATATTACATGTAACGATAATTAATAAACACGATATTGTGAGTGTTGATGAATTTTATTTGGACAACGAAAAAATTGACAGATGCAAGAATAATAGGAATTAGTTAAATTGTAAAACTATTATATTTTTTGACAATACATTGTGATATTTAAATTACTAGTTATAGGGACAATGGCAACAACCGAGAGAAACAGCAAATTTTATTTAAAAGAGGAATGAATAAATGAACCTGTATGCAGAAAGACACATGCTTATTGATTTCTTCGGCTGTACCTGACATCCTTAAACTGTAGGCGGGACATTTCACTCCGTTCTTTGCTCTCGCTGAATATCTTGCGACACGAGCTGAATAAGAACATGCTTTATTAACAGGTATGTGCAATACAACAATATTTGATGCAATAATTTTTACTGCATGAATTTTGTAGAAGTATACAAATTATATAGATTTTAACTAAAAGGTTAGTACCCAGTTTTCATACCAACTTTCATTTCTCTATACAACATAAGAAGAGCCTGGTCTAAAACTGTTATAAATAAAAAATATTTTTAAAGGACAAAAAGAAAAGAAAAAAAAATCCTTAACTATCAAAGAAGTTGCATTAACACATAATTATCTAAAGTATTTATTCATACATTAATTATTTAATGTTCCATTTTGCTTAAAATAATCTCGAACACAGTAAATATGCTGCTTAATGTGCTTTAGTGAATAAACCTAATTTCCCCAATTAAAAGACAAGATTAGAATTGATCATTTTAAGAACTAAATAAAAGAGGCACATCAATAATTGTGAACCAACCCCTACAAAGTTTATTACCGCACCTGTTGAAAACAAGAAATAAGTGTATGACCCCTGAATTCATCACCATAAAAAATTAGAAATTAATTTATCTTCCATAATATAATAAGAAATGATCTGATTAGTGTATTTTTAATTGGCAGCTGCATCCTATAAAGAAAAAAAAATGTAGATTTTTTTCCATTCCTTTTTTTTTCTTAATAAAGTTTTTTTTTTTTTAATAACTTCTATTTAACGAACTTCTCTATTTTGAGATTTTTTTTTCGAGGAACTAAGAAAATTTTGGAAATTTCTTCACAAAATAACTTCGAAATAGCAAAGTGAATTTTCTATTTAACGTACTTTCCTTTGAGATCCACTTTCCCAAAAGATTTCAAACTTGTTAGCTCATTTTATGGGGGAAATGACCTTGAATTGATTTTTGATGCCACTTAACTTTTAGAGAAAGCAGTAAAATTCCTTTCCCTCGTTGTTTGTATTTCAAACGAAAAACTCAGACAAACTTAATGGATTTTATCGCTAGTAATTAAAGTTAAGAGCGCATATGGTTACGTATATTTAAAATTAATTTTATTATAAATGCAACAATAATTTTATACACAAATTTAGCTTTATTTGGTTAAAAATATTTAGCATGATAGTGTAACACTAGATAATGTTTTGTCCTTTTCCTGTTACCTATGCAGATTTCTTTAATGAATAAGATTTATAAAATAAATAGTAGATACTAGTTTTCAAGTGTATCAATTGCTTTTTTTATCATCTCCAGTGTATACGAAATTAAAAACTCGTTTTGTGTTGTTTAAGTACGTCAACAGGTGATTTTCTACTTAATAAATTTTCCATATAACGAACTTATTAATCGGATTTAGTGACAACGTTAAATAGAGGACCGACTGTACATTAAAAAACATATAAAATATATTTCAGATTGAATAAATGTAACATCACAATACATTTTTTATCATACAAGCAACTGTTTTCAATTTGAAGAATGCTAAAATCCAACTTATTCATTGCATAACAAAAACAAAAGTCGATTTTTTCAAAACATGAACAATAACTAAACTTTATATTTTTATAATTTTCTAAAGAAAAATGCCTAAATATTAAGGAAAATTTGTTAATATACTCACCAGACATCTTTAAATTTCATTTAAAAACACCATAAATTTCACTCAAAAATTAAAGTAAAGACGTAAACAAACGGCACACTTGGAAGGCCTCAGGTGATGCCAGATTCTGAAAAAGAAATTGTATTCATAGATAATATATATCGCAAAACGTTTATAGAGGGCAGTAGCTGCGAAAAATGGACTTAAATTATCCCACTGATGATTTAGAGGGTTTAATTTACAACTAAGTAAAGTGGGACGTATATGTCCCAGTACTGTACAAAGGGATAATCCATAAATTTTTTTCAAACATTGATTCATTCATTAAATTAAATTTAATTAATTTAAGTTTCATATGGGAGAAAATATTTTAATTATTTAATAAAAAATTAACTAAAATAAAATGTATCTTTGTTAAAAAATTACCATATGTTCAATTAATTTTTTTTTCTTCGTAAACACAGCATTTATGTTATTTTAAATTAGAAAAATATATATTTGTTTCTAGCAAAAGAATCTTGATGAGAGGAGAGAGCTTTTGAAGCGAAACTGTCGTAGGCTTCACGTATCACCGTGGACTCCCTTATGAAAAAATCGAGGTATAAATGAAGTATAAACGAGGTATATTTTAAAGGTATAAAGGAGGTTGTTGTTTAAATACGTCGTAAAGGTTGAAAAGGGTGCAAATGAATACCTCTAAATCAACCTCAAATGTACCTTAAATATACCTCCAGAGGTATATATGTTTCAGCCTGAAGTATATTTTTTTACACTTGTGGAAGTATTTATTCAACAACCTAAGGTGTGTCATTTTACACTTCAGCTTATTATAAATCTACCTCATGTGTATTTTGTTCGACATCAGGTAATTGTTTTTCAACCTCAGGTATATAATTTTATGCTTGTAGAGATTATATATTTTTCAACCTAAGGTGGGCCATTTTACACTTCTGGTTGTTATAAATCAACCTGAAGTGTATTTTCAACAATTGGAAAGGTTATTTTTAATTAGCGCCATGTGTTCCATGTTCTACCTTAAGTTATAATTTCGTAACCTCAAGTATATATTTTTGTATTTTTAGAAGTATTAATTTATCATTTATCAATTTTTTTTTAGCACTTACGAAGGTGAGGTGTTATACGGACCACCTAGTTTATAAATTTTTAGACTCACTATATAAAAAACATAATATATATATAAAGATATTATATATATTATATGAAGAATAATGTACATTACATTTTTTTTTCACTAGTAGAGATCATTTATCAACCTGAAATTTTTAATGTTAAACCTTCAGCAGTAATTGCTTGTTTTGTTAAGCTATAAAAGAAAGTTTCAAATGCACACTTCTTCTATAATTTTAATAGATTGATTTAAATCATCTTAAAATAACACTTATCCAAATTCTACAGTTAGTAAAAATTATTTATAGGAACTCATACTCGTATTTTTAGAAGATAGTTGTCTAAGGTGTTTGAATTTTTAAAGCTATAAAACTACAAATTTAAATAATTAGTCAGCTGAAATTCAAAGTACTTTTATTTAAAACTAAAATTTCACTTTTTTTACAAACCAACAAAATTATTTTAAATACTGTTTCCGTCTACATGTTGAAACTTGTAATTATTGGAACCTAAAAGGAAAAAAAAATATAAATTAGTAAGAAAGTCATATTTACAATAATAGTGGCAGGTCTTAAAATATTAGAAAGTATTTTTTTTTATCATTCAAATTATCTGGATGAAATTAATTTTCCTTTTCAGATAAATATCATCCGCCATTTCTATTCAATCCTCGTAGCTAAAAAGCATGACATGTATCACAGCCACAAAATAAAATACACTGAAGACAATATTACCATTAACAACACTTACAGAAATTCAAATATACAGGGTTTTTATAAAGTCTCGGACCCATTTTGATGTTTAATAACTCATAAAATAATAAAGATAGATTAAAATTAATAACATAAATGGTTAGATAGACTCAAAAACTTTCATGAACCTTGTCAATGAACTTCCACGTGTGCCCCCTTCGTCGCACGGAGAATATCAAGTCTATAGTCAATTTCACGCCAGGTAGCGGCAAGCATGTCGGCATCCACAGAGGCTATTGCGGTTGTAATTCTTTCTTTTAGGCCATCAATGTTCGACACGATCCTCCTGTAAACATTGTTATTATAAATCCCCAAAGAAAAAAGTCCAGCGGCGTTATATCAGGTGATCTGGGTGGCCAAGGAATTGGACCTCCTCGCCCAATCCATCTTCTTGTAAAATGGTCATTCAAAGAACTACGAACGATGATACCCCAATGAGGTGGTGCACCATCTTGTTGCAAAAAGACATGTGGCTGAAGCTCTTCTAGTTGTGGAAATACGAAGTTTTCCAATATGTCTAAGTATACGACTGATGAGATTGTCTTTTCTGTAAAAAAGAAAGCTACCTCTCGTGAAATTGACTACCGACTTGATATTCTCCGTGCGACGAAGGGGGCACACGTGGAAGTTCATTGACAAGAGTCATGAAACTTTTTGAGTCTATCTAACCATTAATGTTATTAACTTTAATCTATCTTTATTATTTTATGAGTTATTAAACATCAAAATAGGTCCGGGACTTTATAAACACCCTGTATAATTCCAATCTTATTATGCAATTTTAACACTTTTTATTTTTCTATACATCTGTAGCATTATGGTACTTGTAAGTTTAATAATTAGATTTCCTTCCCTTTCTTTTTTAAAAATCTTTAAACTCAATAAACCTACTCTATATTTTTCAACTTTTTGTCAGACTTCATGAAACTAGCAGCTTTTTTTTAAATTTTTGACTCTGATTCTGAAAAGGACTTATGTTATTGTCAATCACATCAGAGTTTCTTAAAAAATAGTTATTTTAATAATTTTTAATCAATGTAATCAAGAATCTACAATCGTTTAATAAATTAAAATTTTAAAGTTATGTACCAATTTTTATTCTTTTTTTACACTCAATCGAATAGAACAAATTACAAGCTGATAAGGAGCATTTATTTTAAAGTTGTGAGTAATTTTATGTGAGGAAAATGTCTAAGAGAGAATGATTTGAAATAATACTTTTAAAATAAGTTGAGTATAATATCTTCTATATAACTTATAATACCGAGCAGAATAAAACTAATAGTTAGTTGTTACAAACACTTGTTTAAATATAAATACACATCCCATAGGATGAAACTCAAAATAATGCATATTAATTTCAACAATAAATGTTTTTATTTGCAATTGATTTTATTCAATTCAGGATTAAAATTGCATACTATACTGACTTATTTCTAAAATATTTAAGATTTCCGAAATTCGCAAATTTTTGAAGTAGTGAACCATAAACAGCTGCATGAAAAAGCTCATAACCTTGAAACAAATTGTCATATAAACTTGAAATCGGATTTAATTTCATTCTGCCCAATATTCTAATAAGTAATAACAATCTGCTTAGTAAATAATTAACGTGGGTAAAATGCGAGAAAATAACATGTAATGAAAATAGCAGTTTTGTGATCAAACATGAAGAAGTGAGCTAGTACAGTTACTAGTTTTCAATTATCAAATATCTAGCAAACTATTGTTATCAACAATTACATAAACTCTGTAGTTTATTAGCAGAGATTACTTTTTCTTTTAGGCATAAATTCAGAACTATATCCTAGGGGAAGGCTGAGCAGTAGCTTGCTTGTCTCTTCTTCTGCGCCGCCGCGCATGTGCTATTTACAGCCTAGGCCATCTCAGTAATATCAGGGAACTGTGGATAAGCTCTGTAAATATATATACGCCATTGCTATTTTAAAAATCTTTCAATTTTCAATGATTTATCTATAAGAGAAATTGTGAACATTTTTCTCAATTAATCAGCGTGCGTACTGCTACGTTAAAACATATACATTTAAGCAAAATAAAAAGAATAGTTCTATTTGACTGACCTACAAACAATAAAATATACTGTGCATAACCTGCTGTAACGATTCACCAGTAATGTTACCCAAAACAGTGACGAGAAATATTTCGGTTATTCTCTCTTATTGCTAAGCCTACAACGATAGCCTCTAAGAATATCCTCCAAACTTAAATTATTTAAGAACAGGACGCGTCGTTAAAACAAAAATAATAAAATTTAAGTTTCAAAATTGAAGAATATTTGATTAAAAGTGATAAAACTAAATTAATAAATGTCAAGCACACTTACCGAATTTCGAATAGACTTTCGATTGTCAATACACACGCCATTTGCCGGCTCGCATGGAACTCTGGGAAGTGAGTTAGTTAAAATGAAGTGTACTTTAAGCAACCTTAAAACAAGCTTAGGTATAAATAAAATGACTTCAACACCTCAATAAATACCTCACTCTCTTTAGTTGAAATAAGGTATATTTTTTTATACCTCATAAATACCTCAATATCGTTAGTAGAAAAAAAGTATATTTTTTATACCTCGTAATTACCTCACTCTCGTTAGTTGAAATAAGGTTGATTTTTTTATACCTCATAAATACCTCTTTTGTTACAAGTGTAAGAGAAACAACCTCGTATACCTTAAAAATCATCTTATCAGTCTGCATGATTTGAAGTGAATTTAAAGCAACCTCAAAATAAGCTTAGGTATAAATAAAATGACTTCATATACCTCAATAAATACCTTTTTATCGTTAGTTGAAATAAGGTAAAAAATTTTATACCTCAAAAATACCTCCTTTGTTACAAGTGTAAGAAAATAAACCTGGTATACCTTAAAAATCTCCTTATCAGTCTGGTTGATTTGAAGTGAATTTTAAACAACCTCAAAACAGGCTGAAGTATATATAAATCAACCTCGTACACCTTAATTACAACCTTTACGAGGTATAATTTTTATTGCTGTTTTCTCTGCAACCTTAAATATACCTCAAATATACCTCAAAACGACCTTAATACCTCAAAAATACCTCAAATCAACCTTAAATATACCTTAAATTTTCATAAGGGCTGGAAGGTAGGCCACCAGACAAGCAGGCTCGCTGCAGGAGGGAGGGGTCCTGGGTTCGAATCCCAGGGACGGTCAAATTTTCAAAAAATGCTCTTTTTTTATTTTGTTTATTTTAAATTACATTATTTTTTTTTATGTGTTTTTCGATGTTCTGGATTTTCCTGCATGTAGGGAAAACAAAGTTTTATAGGGAAAATGGGAAAAAACTGGAAAAATCCAGGAAAATCAGTTTATTTGCTCTTTTTCGACATCCATTGTAACATTTTGGATATTCTAGCATGCATGGGGTGTTTTCTGTGTGTGAAGTTCAGCAAAGAGAGCGTAAAGAAATAATAAAAAAAAGGATAAAAAAATAAAATGGCTCGAGAAAGGTTCAAATTTCAAGACCCCCTAGCTCCTTTTAATATCAAGATATAATTTTCAAACTCGGACTCTAGGTAGGAGTCTATGGTCCGATCAAGGCTGCTGAAGAGAATTTTTATAGGCCAATTAGGGGGGTCACAGTCAGGGCTAAAGAGAATAGAAGGGCTGGTTCACTCCTTTGAAGTAGCTCTCGCCGCGCCAATCCTCCTATTTTCTCTAGTGAGGTCACTTTGGCGCAAAGCTCGCACTTTTACTTCAAGAACGGAGCGTTCGGCCTTACTATCTCTTACTAATATTGGAGCATATCTTTTTGCGAGAGATTCTAAGACATTTGTTATTTTACCACGTTTATATAAACTTGCCTTCGTGTATGTCTGTCCGGGTGGAATTTTGTAATAGATTTTAAACTAACTTCCCGACTAGCTACAAACTTCAAATTTAGCACACAGTTCAGAATTGGATGACAATGCATGAAAATGAAGAGAAAAAAGACATGCAAAGTAAAATAAAACTAAAATTTAAAAAAAAAATTATTTTTAAGATTGTCTTTTGTTGTCGATTCCATTATTTCAAATTATTACGTGTCAGGTGAAAAGACTTTTGTTGTCGGAGTATTTTTATTGGCTGAAAAATCACGTGGTAGGATCCAGTTTTTCCTCATTCATTTCCAGATTGTTTTGGTTGTCATCAGCGTAAAACTAATGAAAGTCGTAAAGGTATTGTTTTTCTATAAAGATTTTTGTATCCCTAATTTAAAATGAAAGTTCTATTACTTTAGTAGTGGTCTTGTAGTAGTCTTGACTAATCTTGACTAAGAAAAATAATCTAAATAAAATTATATATTTTTAAAAACCACTTTTTTGTAGTGAAGAATAATAATTAAAAAATAATAATTTTTTAAAAATATAAAATAAAAATTAAAAAAATCATAGTTTAAAATAAAAAAATTCAAAATAAAAAGTAATATTTTTAAAAACCACGTTTTAGTAGTGGAGAATAATAATTAAGAAAAAAATTGAAAAACGAAAAACGTGGGGCGCATGAAATACATAACACTACATATACACATTTTCTTACTCATACACATGCACAGCCACATATGCATCTACATACATATGCATATACAAAAGCATATTCCAGATCCACATTCAGATACAATTACAATCACTGATATACATACACATATTCTCAAGAGCACACATACACACACTAATATAACATTACTGTTATGTATTTCATGAGCCCCACGTTTTTCGTTTTTCAATTTTTTTCTTAATTATTATTCTCCACTACTAAAACGTGGTTTTAAAAAATGTTACTTTTTATTTTGAATTTTTCTATAATGACTTTCCTCAGTTTTTGCAGTGAATTTACAAGAATTTAAAACTATTATAGAAATGCCAGTTTGCGCGATTGCAACTTGAAAAAATTTTGATAGAAAAACAAAAGAACAAAATTTAATTTTCAGCGTGTTCTCTAAAGTAAATGAACAACTATGTAAAGAATGGATTTCGAAATGATACAGTTGATATAAAACAGTAATACGTTTATTCTGTCGTTAAGAACTTTTATAAAAATTCATTATCTAAATAGAAACCGCCTCGTTACTTAAAAAGAAAGGCAGGTGAAAAAAATTGAAAAATGGATAAAGTCAAAGAAAATTAAAATGTAAATGAAAAGTATCAATAAAATATACAGTACATAGTTGGAATTCTCTTAATTTCATAACATAATTTTTAATGAAGTTATTCTACATATTTATTATTTTTTTAAAAATTTTACGTCGTACGTTAAATTCAGGTCCAATCGTTTTAACGTACGACGAAATTAACGTCGTCAAGGAAATTTTCTAAGTACCGAAAACTTCTGAATGTTTTCTAAGTACCGAAAACGTCAGAATTTTTCTAAGTACCGAAATCGTCAGAAATTTTCGAAGTACCGAAAACTTCTGAGTCTTTTCAAAGTACCGAAAAAGGCAGAAATTTTCTCAGTACCGAAATCAACAGAATTTTTCTAAGTACCGAAATCGACAGAATTTTTCTAAGTACCGAAAACGTCAGAAAGTTTCTAAGTACCGAAAAGGTCAGAAATTTTCTAAGATCCGAAATCATCAGAATTTTTCTAAGTACCGAAATCGTCAGAAATTTTCTAAGTACCGAAAACTTCTGAGTCTTTTCAAAGTACCGAAAAAGGCAGAACGTCAGAAATTTACTAAGTACCGAAAACGTCCGAGTCTTTTCAAAGTACCGAAAAAGGCAGAAATTTTCTAAGTACCGAAATCATCAGAATTTTTCTAAGTACCGAAATCGTCAGAATTTTCTAAGTACTGAAAACTTCTGAATGTTTAATAAGTATCGAAATCGTAAGAATTTTTCTAAGTACCGAAAACTTCTGAGTCTTTTCAAAGTACCGAAAAAGGCAGAATTTTTCTAAGTACCGAGAACATCGGAAATTTTCTAAGTATCGAAAACGTCTGAAATTTTCAAAGTACCGAAAAAGGCAAAAATTTTCTAAGTACCGAAATCAACAGAATTTTTCTAAGTACCGAAATCGACAGAATTTTTCTAAGAACCGAAATCAACAGAATTTTTCTAAGTACCGAATTCGACAGAATTTTTCTATGTACCGAAAACTTCTGAATGTTTTCTAAGTACTGAAAAAGGCAGAAATTTTCTAAGTACCGAAAACTTCTGAATGTTTTCTAAGTACCGAAATCGACAGAATTTTTCTAAGTACCGAAAACGTCAGAAATTTTCCAAGATCCGAAAACTTCTGAGTCTTTTCAAAGTACCGAGAAAGGCAGAACGTCAGAAATTTACTAAGTACCGAAAACTTCCGAGTCTTTTCAAAGTACCGAAAAAGGCAGAAATTTTCTATGTACCGAAATCAACAGAATTTTTCTAAGTACCGAAAACGTCAGAAATTTTCTAAGTATCGAAAACTTCTGAATGTTTTCTAAATACCGAAATCGTCAGAATTTTTCTAAGTACCGAAATCGACAGAATTTTTCTAAGTACCGAAAACGTCAGAAATTTTCTAAGGACGGAAAAGGTCAGAAATTTTCTAAGATACGAAATCATCAGAATTTTTCTAAGTACAGAAATCGTCAGAATTTTTCTAAGTACCGAAATCGACAGTACTTTTCGAAGTACTGAAATCAACAGAATTTTTCTAAGTACCGAAATCGGCAGAATTTTTCTAAGTACCGAAAACTTCTGAGTCTTTTCAAAGTACCGAAAAAGACAGAAATTTTCTAAGTACCGAAATCAAAAGAATTTTTATAAGTACCGAAAACGTCAGAAATTTTCTAAGTACTGCAAACTTCTGAGTCTTTTCAAAGTACCGAAATCGGCAGAATTTTTCTAAGTACCGTAATCGTCAAAATTTTTCTAAGTACCGAAATCATCACAATTTTTCTAAGTACCGAAAACGTCAGAAATTTTCTAAGTACCGTAAACTTCTGAGTCTTTTCAAAGTACCGAAATCGACGGAATTTTTCTAAGTACCAAATTCAACAGAATTTTTCTAAGTACCGAAATCGTCAGAATTTTCTAAGTACCGAAATCGTCAGAATTTTTCTAAGTACCGAAATCGTCTGAAATTTTCTAAGTACCGAAAACTTCTGAGTCTTTTCAAAGTACCGAAAAAGGCAGAAATTTTCTAAGTACCGAAATCAACAGAATTTTTCTAAGTACCGAAATCGACAGAATTTTTCTAAGTACCGAAATCAACAGAATTTTTCTAAGTACCGAATTCGACAGAATTTTTCTAAGTACCGAAAACGTCAGAAATTTTCTAAGTATCGAAAACTTCTGAATGTTTTCTAAATACCGAAATCGTCAGACTTTTTCTAAGTACCGAAAACGTCAGTAATTTTCTAAGTACTGAAATATTCTGAGTCTTTTCAAAGTACCGAAAAAGGCAGAAATTTTCTAAGTACCGAAATCAACAGAATTTTTCTAAGTACCGAAATCGACAGTACTTTTCGAAGTACTGAAATCAACAGAATTTTTCTATGTACCGAAATCGGCAGAATTTTTCTAAGTACCGAAAACTTCTGAGTCTTTTCAAAGTACCGAAAAAGACAGAAATTTTCTAAGTACCGAAATCAAAAGAATTTTTCTAAGTACCGAAAACGTCAGAAATTTTCTAAGTACTGCAAACTTCTGAGTCTTTTCAAAGTACCGAAATTGGCAGAATTTTTCTAAGTACCGTAATCGTCAGAATTTTTCTAAGTACCGAAATCATCACAATTTTTCTAAGTACCGAAAACGTCAGAAATTTTCTAAGTACCGTAAACTTCTGAGTCTTTTCAAAGTACCGAAATCGACGGAATTTTTCTAAGTACCAAATTCAACAGAATTTTTCTAAGTACCGAAATCGTCAGAATTTTCCAAGTACCGAAATCGTCAGAATTTTTCTAAGTACCGAAATCGTCTGAAATTTTCTAAGTACCGAAAACTTCTGAGTCTTTTCAAAGTACCGAAAAAGGCAGAAATTTTCTAAGTACCGAAATCAACAGAATTTTTCTAAGTACCGAAATCGACAGAATTTTTCTAAGTACCGAAATCAACAGAATTTTTCTAAGTACCGAATTCGACTGTATTTTCCTAAGTACCGAAAACTTCTGAATGTTTCCTAAGTACCGAAAAAGGCAGAAATTTTCTAAGTACCGAAAACTTCAGAATGTTTTCTAATTACCGAAAACGTCAGAAATTTTCTAAGGACGGAAAAGGTCAGAAATTTTCTAAGATACGAAATCATCAGAATTTTTCTAAGTACAGAAATCGTCAGAATTTTTCTAAGTACCGAAATCGACAGTACTTTTCGAAGTACTGAAATCAACAGAATTTTTCTAAGTACCGAAATCGGCAGAATTTTTCTAAGTACCGAAAACTTCTGAGTCTTTTCAAAGTACCGAAAAAGACAGAAATTTTCTAAGTACCGAAATCAAAAGAATTTTTATAAGTACCGAAAACGTCAGAAATTTTCTAAGTACTGCAAACTTCTGAGTCTTTTCAAAGTACCGAAATCGGCAGAATTTTTCTAAGTACCGTAATCGTCAAAATTTTTCTAAGTACCGAAATCATCACAATTTTTCTAAGTACCGAAAACGTCAGAAATTTTCTAAGTACCGTAAACTTCTGAGTCTTTTCAAAGTACCGAAATCGACGGAATTTTTCTAAGTACCAAATTCAACAGTACTTTTCGAAGTACTGAAATCAACAGAATTTTTCTAAGTACCGAAATCGGCAGAATTTTTCTAAGTACTGAAAACTTCTGAATGTTTAATAAGTATCGAAATCGTAAAAATTTTTCTAAGTACCGAAAACGTCAGAAATTTTCTAAGTACCGAAAACTTCTGAGTCTTTTCAAAGTACCGAAAAAGGCAGAATTTTTCTAAGTACCGAGAACATCGGAAATTTTCTAAGTACCGAAAACGTCTGAAATTTTCAAAGTACCGAAAAAGGCAGAAATTTTCTAAGTACCGAAATCAACAGAATTTTTCTAAGTACCGAATTCGACAGAATATTTCTAAGTACCGAAAACGTCAGAAATTTTCTGAGTACCGAAAACTTCTGAGTCTTTTCATAGTACCGAAAAAGACAGAAATTTTCTAAATACCGAAATCGTCAGAATTTTTCTAAGTACCGAAATCATCGGAAATTTTCTAAGTACCGAAAACGTCAGAAATTTTCTAAGTACTGAAAACTTCCGAGTCTTTTCAAAGTACCGAAAAAGGCAGAAATTTTCCAAGTACCGAAATCAACAGAATTTTTCTAAGTACCGAATTCGACTGAATTTTCCTAAGTACAAAAAACTTCTGAATGTTTTCTAAGTACCGAAAAAGGCAGAATTTTTCTAAGTACCGAAAACTTCTGAATGTTTTCTAAGTACCGAAAAAGGCAGAAATTTTCTAAGTACCGAAAACTTCAGAATGTTTTCTAAGTACCGAAAACGTCAGAAATTTTCTAAGGACCGAAAAGGTCAGAAATTTTCTAAGATCCGAAATCATCAGAATTTTTCTAAGTACCGAAATCGTCAGAATTTTTCTAAGTACCGAAATCGTCAGAAATTTTCTAAGTACCGAAAACTTCTGAGTCTTTTCAAAGTACCGAAAAAGGCAGAAATTTTCGAAGTACCGAAATCAACAGAATTTTTCTAAGTATCGAAAACTTCTGAATGTTTTCTAAATACCGAAATCGTCAGACTTTTTCTAAGTACCGAAAACGTCAGTAATTTTCTAAGTACTGAAATATTCTGAGTCTTTTCAAAGTACCGAAAAAGGCAGAAATTTTCTAAGTACCGAAATCAACAGAATTTTTCTAAGTACCGAAATCGACAGTACTTTTCGAAGCACTGAAATCAACAGAATTTTTCTAAGTACTGAAATCGGCAGAATTTTTCTAAGTACTGAAAACTTCTGAATGTTTAATAAGTATCGAAATCGTAAGAATTTTTCTAAGTACCGAAAACGTCAGAAATTTTCTAAGTACCGAAAACTTCTGAGTCTTTTCAAAGTACCGAAATCGACGGAATTTTTCTAAGTACCAAATTCAACAGAATTTTTCTAAGTACCGAAATCGTCAGAATTTTCCAAGTACCGAAATCGTCAGAATTTTTCTAAGTACCGAAATCGTCTGAAATTTTCTAAGTACCGAAAACTTCTGAGTCTTTTCAAAGTACCGAAAAAGGCAGAAATTTTCTAAGTACCGAAATCAACAGAATTTTTCTAAGTACCGAAATCGACAGAATTTTTTCAAGTACCGAAATCAACAGAATTTTTCTAAGTACCGAATTCGACAGAATTTTTCTAAGTACCGAAAACGTCAGAAATTTTGTAAGTATCGAAAACTTCTGAATGTTTTCTAAATACCGAAATCGTCAGACTTTTTCTAAGTACCGAAAACGTCAGTAATTTTCTAAGTACTGAAATATTCTGAGTCTTTTCAAAGTACCGAAAAAGGCAGAAATTTTCTAAGTACCGAAATCAACAGAATTTTTCTAAGTACCGAAATCGACAGTACTTTTCGAAGTACTGAAATCAACAGAATTTTTCTAAGTACCGAAATCAACAGAATTTTTCTAAGTACCGAATTCGACTGAATTTTCCTAAGTACCGAAAACTTCTGAATGTTTTCTAAGTACCGAAAAAGGCAGAAATTTTCTAAGTACCGAAAACTTCAGAATGTTTTCTAAGTACCGAAAACGTCAGAAATTTTCTAAGGACCGAAAAGGTCAGAAATTTTCTAAGATCCGAAATCATCAGAATTTTTCTAAGTACCGAAATCGTCAGAATTTTTCTAAGTACCGAAATCGTCAGAAATTTTCTAAGTACCGAAAACTTCTGAGTCTTTTCAAAGTACCGAAAAAGGCAGAAATTTTCGAAGTACCGAAATCAACAGAATTTTTCTAAGTATCGAAAACTTCTGAATGTTTTCTAAATACCGAAATCGTCAGACTTTTTCTAAGTACCGAAAACGTCAGTAATTTTCTAAGTACTGAAATATTCTGAGTCTTTTCAAAGTACCGAAAAAGGCAGAAATTTTCTAAGTACCGAAATCAACAGAATTTTTCTAAGTACCGAAATCGACAGTACTTTTCGAAGCACTAAAATCAACAGAATTTTTCTAAGTACTGAAATCGGCAGAATTTTTCTAAGTACTGAAAACTTCTGAATGTTTAATAAGTATCGAAATCGTAAGAATTTTTCTAAGTACCGAAAACGTCAGAAATTTTCTGAGTACCGAAAACTTCTGAGTCTTTTCAAAGTACCGAAAAAGACAGAAATTTTCTAAATACCGAAATCGTCAGAATTTTTCTAAGTACCGAAATCATCGGAAATTTTCTAAGTACCGAAAACGTCAGAAATTTTCTAAGTACTGAAAACTTCCGAGTCTTTTCAAAGTACCGAAAAAGGCAGAAATTTTCCAAGAACCGAAATCAACAGAATTTTTCTAAGTACCGAATTCCACTGAATTTTCCTAAGTACCGAAAACTTCTGAATGTTTTCTAAGTACCGAAAAAGGCAGAAATTTTCTAAGTACCGAAAACTTCAGAATGTTTTCTAAGTACCGAAAACGTCAGAATTTTTCTAAGTACCGAAAACTTCTGAATGTTTTCTAAGTACCGAAAAAGGCAGAAATTTTCTAAGTACCGAAAACTTCAGAATGTTTTCTAAGTACCGAAAACGTCAGAAATTTTCTAAGGACCGAAATCATCAAAATTTTTCTAAGTACCGAAATCGTCAGAATTTTCTAAGTACTGAAAACTTCTGAATGTTTAATAAGTATCGAAATCGTAAGAATTTTTCTAAGTGCCGAAAACTTCTGAGTCTTTTCAAAGTACCGAAAAAGGCAGAATTTTTCTAAGTACCGAGAACATCGGAAATTTTCTAAGTATCGAAAACGTCTGAAATTTTCAAAGTACCGAAAAAGGCAGAAATTTTCTAAGTACCGAAATCAACAGAATTTTTCTAAGTACCGAAATCGACAGAATTTTTCTAAGAACCGAAATCAACAGAATTTTTCTAAGTACCGAATTCGACAGAATTTTTCTATGTACCGAAAACTTCTGAATGTTTTCTAAGTACTGAAAAAGGCAGAAATTTTCTAAGTACCGAAAACTACTGAATGTTTTCTAAGTACCGAAATCGACAGAATTTTTCTAAGTACCGAAAACGTCAGAAATTTTCCAAGATCCGAAAACTTCTGAGTCTTTTCAAAGTACCGAGAAAGGCAAAACGTCAGAAATTTACTAAGTACCGAAAACTTCCGAGTCTTTTTCAAAGTACCGAAAAAGGCAGAAATTTTCTATGTACCGAAATCAACAGAATTTTTCTAAGTACCGAAAACGTCAGAAATTTTCTAAGTATCGAAAACTTCTGAATGTTTTCTAAATACCGAAATCGTCAGAATTTTTCTAAGTACCGAAAACGTCAGAAATTTTCTAAGTACTGAAAACTTCCGAGTCTTTTCAAAGTACCGAAAAAGGCAGAAATTTACCAAGTACCGAAATCAACAGAATTTTTCTAAGTACCGAATTCGACTGTATTTTCCTAAGTGCCGAAAACTTCTGAATGTTTTCTAAGTACCGAAAAAGGAAGAAATTTTCTAAGTACCGAAAACTTCAGAATGTTTTCTAATTACCGAAAACGTCAGAAATTTTCTAAGGACGGAAAAGGTCAGAAATTTTCTAAGATCCGAAATCATCAGAATTTTTCTAAGTACAGAAATCGTCAGAATTTTTCTAAGTACCGAAATCGACAGTACTTTTCGAAGTACTGAAATCAACAGAATTTTTCTAAGTACCGAAATCGGCAGAATTTTTCTAAGTACCGAAAACTTCTGAGTCTTTTCAAAGTACCGAAAAAGACAGAATTTTTCTAAGTACCGAAATCATCGGAAATTTTCTAAGTACCGAAAACGTCAGAAATTTTCTAAGTACTGAAAACTTCCGAGTCTTTTCAAAGTACCGAAAAAGGCAGAAATTTTCCAAGTACCGAAATCAACAGAATTTTTCTAAGTACCGAATTCGACTGAATTTTCCTAAGTACAAAAAACTTCTGAATGTTTTCTAAGTACCGAAAAAGGCAGAATTTTTCTAAGTACCGAAAACTTCTGAATGTTTTCTAAGTACCGAAAAAGGCAGAAATTTTCTAAGTACCGAAAACTTCAGAATGTTTTCTAAGTACCGAAAACGTCAGAAATTTTCTAAGGACCGAAAAGGTCAGAAATTTTCTAAGATCCGAAATCATCAGAATTTTTCTAAGTACCGAAATCGTCAGAATTTTTCTAAGTACCGAAATCGTCAGAAATTTTCTAAGTACCGAAAACTTCTGAGTCTTTTCAAAGTACCGAAAAAGGCAGAAATTTTCGAAGTACCGAAATCAACAGAATTTTTCTAAGTATCGAAAACTTCTGAATGTTTTCTAAATACCGAAATCGTCAGACTTTTTCTAAGTACCGAAAACGTCAGTAATTTTCTAAGTACTGAAATATTCTGAGTCTTTTCAAAGTACCGAAAAAGGCAGAAATTTTCTAAGTACCGAAATCAACAGAATTTTTCTAAGTACCGAAATCGACAGTACTTTTCGAAGCACTGAAATCAACAGAATTTTTCTAAGTACTGAAATCGGCAGAATTTTTCTAAGTACTGAAAACTTCTGAATGTTTAATAAGTATCGAAATCGTAAGAATTTTTCTAAGTACCGAAAACGTCAGAAATTTTCTAAGTACCGAAAACTTCTGAGTCTTTTCAAAGTACCGAAATCGACGGAATTTTTCTAAGTACCAAATTCAACAGAATTTTTCTAAGTACCGAAATCGTCAGAATTTTCCAAGTACCGAAATCGTCAGAATTTTTCTAAGTACCGAAAACGTCAGAAATTTTCTAAGTACTGAAAACTTCCGAGTCTTTTCAAAGTACCGAAAAAGGCAGAAATTTACCAAGTACCGAAATCAACAGAATTTTTCTAAGTACCGAATTCGACTGTATTTTCCTAAGTGCCGAAAACTTCTGAATGTTTTCTAAGTACCGAAAAAGGAAGAAATTTTCTAAGTACCGAAAACTTCAGAATGTTTTCTAATTACCGAAAACGTCAGAAATTTTCTAAGGACGGAAAAGGTCAGAAATTTTCTAAGATCCGAAATCATCAGAATTTTTCTAAGTACAGAAATCGTCAGAATTTTTCTAAGTACCGAAATCGACAGTACTTTTCGAAGTACTGAAATCAACAGAATTTTTCTAAGTACCGAAATCGGCAGAATTTTTCTAAGTACCGAAAACTTCTGAGTCTTTTCAAAGTACCGAAAAAGACAGAATTTTTCTAAGTACCGAAATCATCGGAAATTTTCTAAGTACCGAAAACGTCAGAAATTTTCTAAGTACTGAAAACTTCCGAGTCTTTTCAAAGTACCGAAAAAGGCAGAAATTTTCCAAGTACCGAAATCAACAGAATTTTTCTAAGTACCGAATTCGACTGAATTTTCCTAAGTACAAAAAACTTCTGAATGTTTTCTAAGTACCGAAAAAGGCAGAATTTTTCTAAGTACCGAAAACTTCTGAATGTTTTCTAAGTACCGAAAAAGGCAGAAATTTTCTAAGTACCGAAAACTTCAGAATGTTTTCTAAGTACCGAAAACGTCAGAAATTTTCTAAGGACCGAAAAGGTCAGAAATTTTCTAAGATCCGAAATCATCAGAATTTTTCTAAGTACCGAAATCGTCAGAATTTTTCTAAGTACCGAAATCGTCAGAAATTTTCTAAGTACCGAAAACTTCTGAGTCTTTTCAAAGTACCGAAAAAGGCAGAAATTTTCGAAGTACCGAAATCAACAGAATTTTTCTAAGTATCGAAAACTTCTGAATGTTTTCTAAATACCGAAATCGTCAGACTTTTTCTAAGTACCGAAAACGTCAGTAATTTTCTAAGTACTGAAATATTCTGAGTCTTTTCAAAGTACCGAAAAAGGCAGAAATTTTCTAAGTACCGAAATCAACAGAATTTTTCTAAGTACCGAAATCGACAGTACTTTTCGAAGCACTGAAATCAACAGAATTTTTCTAAGTACTGAAATCGGCAGAATTTTTCTAAGTACTGAAAACTTCTGAATGTTTAATAAGTATCGAAATCGTAAGAATTTTTCTAAGTACCGAAAACGTCAGAAATTTTCTAAGTACCGAAAACTTCTGAGTCTTTTCAAAGTACCGAAATCGACGGAATTTTTCTAAGTACCAAATTCAACAGAATTTTTCTAAGTACCGAAATCGTCAGAATTTTCCAAGTACCGAAATCGTCAGAATTTTTCTAAGTACCGAAATCGTCTGAAATTTTCTAAGTACCGAAAACTTCTGAGTCTTTTCAAAGTACCGAAAAAGGCAGAAATTTTCTAAGTACCGAAATCAACAGAATTTTTCTAAGTACCGAAATCGACAGAATTTTTTCAAGTACCGAAATCAACAGAATTTTTCTAAGTACCGAATTCGACAGAATTTTTCTAAGTACCGAAAACGTCAGAAATTTTGTAAGTATCGAAAACTTCTGAATGTTTTCTAAATACCGAAATCGTCAGACTTTTTCTAAGTACCGAAAACGTCAGTAATTTTCTAAGTACTGAAATATTCTGAGTCTTTTCAAAGTACCGAAAAAGGCAGAAATTTTCTAAGTACCGAAATCAACAGAATTTTTCTAAGTACCGAAATCGACAGTACTTTTCGAAGTACTGAAATCAACAGAATTTTTCTAAGTACCGAAATCGGCAGAATTTTTCTAAGTACTGAAAACTTCTGAATGTTTAATAAGTATCGAAATCGTAAAAATTTTTCTAAGTACCGAAAACGTCAGAAATTTTCTAAGTACCGAAAACTTCTGAGTCTTTTCAAAGTACCGAAAAAGGCAGAATTTTTCTAAGTACCGAGAACATCGGAAATTTTCTAAGTACCGAAAACGTCTGAAATTATCAAAGTACCGAAAAAGGCAGAAATTTTCTAAGTACCGAAATCAACAGAATTTTTCTAAGTACCGAATTCGACTGAATTTTCCTAAGTACCGAAAACTTCTGAATGTTTTCTAAGTACCGAAAAAGGCAGAAATTTTCTAAGTACCGAAAACTTCAGAATGTTTTCTAAGTACCGAAAACGTCAGAAATTTTCTAAGGACCGAAAAGGTCAGAAATTTTCTAAGATCCGAAATCATCAGAATTTTTCTAAGTACCGAAATCGTCAGAATTTTTCTAAGTACCGAAATCGTCAGAAATTTACTAAGTACCGAAAACTTCTGAGTCTTTTCAAAGTACCGAAAAAGGCAGAAATTTTCGAAGTACCGAAATCAACAGAATTTTTCTAAGTATCGAAAACTTCTGAATGTTTTCTAAATACCGAAATCGTCAGACTTTTTCTAAGTACCGAAAACGTCAGTAATTTTCTAAGTACTGAAATATTCTGAGTCTTTTCAAAGTACCGAAAAAGGCAGAAATTTTCTAAGTACCGAAATCAACAGAATTTTTCTAAGTACCGAAATCGACAGTACTTTTCGAAGCACTAAAATCAACAGAATTTTTCTAAGTACTGAAATCGGCAGAATTTTTCTAAGTACTGAAAACTTCTGAATGTTTAATAAGTATCGAAATCGTAAGAATTTTTCTAAGTACCGAAAACGTCAGAAATTTTCTGAGTACCGAAAACTTCTGAGTCTTTTCAAAGTACCGAAAAAGACAGAAATTTTCTAAATACCGAAATCGTCAGAATTTTTCTAAGTACCGAAATCATCGGAAATTTTCTAAGTACCGAAAACGTCAGAAATTTTCTAAGTACTGAAAACTTCCGAGTCTTTTCAAAGTACCGAAAAAGGCAGAAATTTTCCAAGAACCGAAATCAACAGAATTTTTCTAAGTACCGAATTCCACTGAATTTTCCTAAGTACCGAAAACTTCTGAATGTTTTCTAAGTACCGAAAAAGGCAGAAATTTTCTAAGTACCGAAAACTTCAGAATGTTTTCTAAGTACCGAAAACGTCAGAATTTTTCTAAGTACCGAAAACTTCTGAATGTTTTCTAAGTACCGAAAAAGGCAGAAATTTTCTAAGTACCGAAAACTTCAGAATGTTTTCTAAGTACCGAAAACGTCAGAAATTTTCTAAGGACCGAAATCATCAAAATTTTTCTAAGTACCGAAATCGTCAGAATTTTCTAAGTACTGAAAACTTCTGAATGTTTAATAAGTATCGAAATCGTAAGAATTTTTCTAAGTGCCGAAAACTTCTGAGTCTTTTCAAAGTACCGAAAAAGGCAGAATTTTTCTAAGTACCGAGAACATCGGAAATTTTCTAAGTATCGAAAACGTCTGAAATTTTCAAAGTACCGAAAAAGGCAGAAATTTTCTAAGTACCGAAATCAACAGAATTTTTCTAAGTACCGAAATCGACAGAATTTTTCTAAGAACCGAAATCAACAGAATTTTTCTAAGTACCGAATTCGACAGAATTTTTCTATGTACCGAAAACTTCTGAATGTTTTCTAAGTACTGAAAAAGGCAGAAATTTTCTAAGTACCGAAAACTACTGAATGTTTTCTAAGTACCGAAATCGACAGAATTTTTCTAAGTACCGAAAACGTCAGAAATTTTCCAAGATCCGAAAACTTCTGAGTCTTTTCAAAGTACCGAGAAAGGCAAAACGTCAGAAATTTACTAAGTACCGAAAACTTCCGAGTCTTTTTCAAAGTACCGAAAAAGGCAGAAATTTTCTATGTACCGAAATCAACAGAATTTTTCTAAGTACCGAAAACGTCAGAAATTTTCTAAGTATCGAAAACTTCTGAATGTTTTCTAAATACCGAAATCGTCAGAATTTTTCTAAGTACCGAAAACGTCAGAAATTTTCTAAGTACTGAAAACTTCCGAGTCTTTTCAAAGTACCGAAAAAGGCAGAAATTTACCAAGTACCGAAATCAACAGAATTTTTCTAAGTACCGAATTCGACTGTATTTTCCTAAGTGCCGAAAACTTCTGAATGTTTTCTAAGTACCGAAAAAGGAAGAAATTTTCTAAGTACCGAAAACTTCAGAATGTTTTCTAATTACCGAAAACGTCAGAAATTTTCTAAGGACGGAAAAGGTCAGAAATTTTCTAAGATCCGAAATCATCAGAATTTTTCTAAGTACAGAAATCGTCAGAATTTTTCTAAGTACCGAAATCGACAGTACTTTTCGAAGTACTGAAATCAACAGAATTTTTCTAAGTACCGAAATCGGCAGAATTTTTCTAAGTACCGAAAACTTCTGAGTCTTTTCAAAGTACCGAAAAAGACAGAAATTTTCTAAGTACCGAAATCAAAAGAATTTTTCTAAGTACCGAAAACGTCAGAAATTTTCTAAGTACTGCAAACTTCTGAGTCTTCTCAAAGTACCGTAATCGGCAGAATTTTTCTAAGTACCGTAATCGGCAGAATTTTTCTAAGTACTGAAAACTTCTGAATGTTTAATAAGTATCGAAATCGTAAGAATTTTTCTAAGTACCGAAAACGTCAGAAATTTTCTAAGTACCGAAAACTTCTGAGTCTTTTCAAAGTACCGAAAAAGGCAGAATTTTTCTAAGTACCGAGAACATCGGAAATTTTCTAAGTACCGAAAACGTCTGAAATTTTCAAAGTACCGAAAAAGGCAGAAATTTTCTAAGTACCGAAATCAACAGAATTTTTCTATGTACCGAATTCGACAGAATTTTTTTAAGTACCGAAAACTTCTGAATGATTTCTAAGTACCGAAATCGACAGAATTTTTCTAAGTACCGAAAACGTCAGAAATTTTCTGAGTACGGAAAACTTCTGAGTCTTTTCAAAGTACCGAAAAAGACAGAAATTTTCTAAATACCGAAATCGTCAGAATTTTTCTAAGTACCGAAATCATCGGAAATTTTCTAAGTACCGAAAACGTCAGAAATTTTCTAAGTACTGAAAACTTCCGAGTTTTTCAAAGTACCGAAAAAGGCAGAAATTTTCCAAGTACCGAAATCAACAGAATTTTTCTAAGTACCGAATTCGACTGAATTTTCCTAAGTACCGAAAACTTCTGAATGTTTTCTAAGTACCGAAAAAGGCAGAAATTTTCTAAGTACCGAAAACTTCAGAATGTTTTCTAAGTACCGAAAACGTCAGAATTTTTCTAAGTACCGAAAACTTCTGAGTCTTTTCAAAGTACCGAAAAAGACAGAAATTTTCTAAGTACCGAAATCAAAAGAATTTTTCTAAGTACCGAAAACGTCAGAAATTTTCTAAGTACTGCAAACTTCTGAGTCTTTTCAAAGTACCGAAATCGGCAGAATTTTTCTAAGTACCGTAATCGTCAGAATTTTTCTAAGTACCGAAATCATCACAATTTTTCTAAGTACCGAAAACGTCAGAAATTTTCTAAGTACCGAAAACTTCTGAGTCTTTTCAAAGTACCGAAATCGACGGAATTTTTCTAAGTACCAAATTCAACAGAATTTTTCGAAGTACCGAAATCGTCAGAATTTTCTAAGTACCGAAATCGTCAGAATTTTTCTAAGTACCGAAATCGTCAGAAATTTTCCAAGTATCGAAAACTTCTGAGTCTTTTCAAAGTACCGAAAAAGGCAGAAATTTTCTAAGTACCGAAATCAACAGAATTTTTCTAAGTACCGAAATCGACAGAATTTTTCTAAGTTACTAAATCAACAGAATTTTTCTAAGTACCGAATTCGACAGAATTTTTCTAAGTACCGAAAACTTCTGAATGTTTTCAAAGTACCGAAATCGACGGAATTTTTCTAAGTACCAAATTCAACAGAATTTTTCTAAGTACCGAAATCGACTGAATTTTTCTAAGTACCGAAAACGTCAGAAATTTTCTAAGTATCGAAAACTTCTGAATGTTTTCTAAATACCGAAATCGTCAGGTTTTTTCTAAGTACCGAAAACGTCAGTAATTTTTCTAAGTACTGAAAACTTCTGAGTCTTTTCAAAGTACCGAAAGAGGCAGAAATTTTCCAAGTACTGAAATCAACAGAATTTTTCTAAGTACCGAATTCGACTGAATTTTCCTAAGTACCGAAAACTTCTGAATGTTTTCTAAGTACCGAAAAAGGCAGAAATTTTCTAAGTACCGAAAACTTCAGAATGTTTTCTAAGTACCGAAAAAGGCAGAAATTTTCTAAGTACCGAAATCAACAGAATTTTTCTAAGTACCGAATTCGACAGAATTTTTCTAAGTACCGAAAACGTCAGAAATTTTCTAAGTATCGAAAACTTCTGAATGTTTTCTAAATACCGAAATCGTCAGACTTTTTCTAAGTACCGAAAACGTCAGTAATTTTCTAAGTACTGAAATATTCTGAGTCTTTTCAAAGTACCGAAAAAGGCAGAAATTTTCTAAGTACCGAAATCAACAGAATTTTTCTAAGTACCGAAATCGACAGTACTTTTCGAAGTACTGAAATCAACAGAATTTTTCTAAGTACCGAAATCGGCAGAATTTTTCTAAGTACCGTAATCGTCAAAATTTTTCTAAGTACCGAAATCATCACAATTTTTCTAAGTACCGAAAACGTCAGAAATTTTCTAAGTACTGAAAACTTCCGAGTCTTTTCAAAGTACCGAAAAAGGCAGAAATTTACCAAGTACCGAAATCAACAGAATTTTTCTAAGTACCGAATTCGACTGTATTTTCCTAAGTACCGAAAACTTCTGAATGTTTCCTAAGTACCGAAAAAGGCAGAAATTTTCTAAGTACCGAAAACTTCAGAATGTTTTCTAATTACCGAAAACGTCAGAAATTTTCTAAGGACGGAAAAGGTCAGAAATTTTCTAAGATCCGAAATCATCAGAATTTTTCTAAGTACAGAAATCGTCAGAATTTTTCTAAGTACCGAAATCGACAGTACTTTTCGAAGTACTGAAATCAACAGAATTTTTCTAAGTACCGAAATCGGCAGAATTTTTCTAAGTACCGAAAACTTCTGAGTCTTTTCAAAGTACCGAAAAAGACAGAAATTTTCTAAGTACCGAAATCAAAAGAATTTTTCTAAGTACCGAAAACGTCAGACATTTTCTAAGTACTGCAAACTTCTGAGTCTTTTCAAAGTACCGAAATCGGCAGAATTTTTCTAAGTACCGTAATCGTCAAAATTTTTCTAAGTACCGAAATCATCACAATTTTTCTAAGTACCGAAAACGTCAGAAATTTTCTAAGTACCGTAAACTTCTGAGTCTTTTCAAAGTACCGAAATCGACGGAATTTTTCCAAGTACCAAATTCAACAGAATTTTTCTAAGTACCGAATTCGACTGTATTTTCCTAAGTACCGAAATCGTCAGAATTTTCCAAGTACCGAAATCGGCAGAATTTTTCTAAGTACTGAAAACTTCTGAATGTTTAATAAGTATCGAAATCGTAAAAATTTTTCTAAGTACCGAAAACGTCAGAAATTTTCTAAGTACCGAAAACTTCTGAGTCTTTTCAAAGTACCGAAAAAGGCAGAATTTTTCTAAGTACCGAGAACATCGGAAATTTTCTAAGTACCGAAAACGTCTGAAATTTTCAAAGTACCGAAAAAGGCAGAAATTTTCTAAGTACCGAAATCAACAGAATTTTTCTAAGTACCGAATTCGACAGAATATTTCTAAGTACCGAAAACGTCAGAAATTTTCTGAGTACCGAAAACTTCTGAGTCTTTTCATAGTACCGAAAAAGACAGAAATTTTCTAAATACCGAAATCGTCAGAATTTTTCTAAGTACCGAAATCATCGGAAATTTTCTAAGTACCGAAAACGTCAGAAATTTTCTAAGTACTGAAAACTTCCGAGTCTTTTCAAAGTACCGAAAAAGGCAGAAATTTTCCAAGTACCGAAATCAACAGAATTTTTCTAAGTACCGAATTCGACTGAATTTTCCTAAGTACAAAAAACTTCTGAATGTTTTCTAAGTACCGAAAAAGGCAGAATTTTTCTAAGTACCGAAAACTTCTGAATGTTTTCTAAGTACCGAAAAAGGCAGAAATTTTCTAAGTACCGAAAACTTCAGAATGTTTTCTAAGTACCGAAAACGTCAGAAATTTTCTATGGACCGAAAAGGTCAGAAATTTTCTAAGATCCGAAATCATCAGAATTTTTCTAAGTACCGAAATCGTCAGAATTTTTCTAAGTACCGAAATCGTCAGAAATTTTCTAAGTACCGAAAACTTCTGAGTCTTTTCAAAGTACCGAAAAAGGCAGAAATTTTCGAAGTACCGAAATCAACAGAATTTTTCTAAGTATCGAAAACTTCTGAATGTTTTCTAAATACCGAAATCGTCAGACTTTTTCTAAGTACCGAAAACGTCAGTAATTTTCTAAGTACTGAAATATTCTGAGTCTTTTCAAAGTACCGAAAAAGGCAGAAATTTTCTAAGTACCGAAATCAACAGAATTTTTCTAAGTACCGAAATCGACAGTACTTTTCGAAGCACTGAAATCAACAGAATTTTTCTAAGTACTGAAATCGGCAGAATTTTTCTAAGTACTGAAAACTTATGAATGTTTAATAAGTATCGAAATCGTAAGAATTTTTCTAAGTACCGAAAACGTCAGAAATTTTCTAAGTACCGAAAACTTCTGAGTCTTTTCAAAGTACCGAAATCGACGGAATTTTTCTAAGTACCAAATTCAACAGAATTTTTCTAAGTACCGAAATCGTCAGAATTTTCCAAGTACCGAAATCGTCAGAATTTTTCTAAGTACCGAAATCGTCTGAAATTTTCTAAGTACCGAAAACTTCTGAGTCTTTTCAAAGTACCGAAAAAGGCAGAAATTTTCTAAGTACCGAAATCAACAGAATTTTTCTAAGTACCGAAATCGACAGAATTTTTTCAAGTACCGAAATCAACAGAATTTTTCTAAGTACCGAATTCGACAGAATTTTTCTAAGTACCGAAAACGTCAGAAATTTTGTAAGTATCGAAAACTTCTGAATGTTTTCTAAATACCGAAATCGTCAGACTTTTTCTAAGTACCGAAAACGTCAGTAATTTTCTAAGTACTGAAATATTCTGAGTCTTTTCAAAGTACCGAAAAAGGCAGAAATTTTCTAAGTACCGAAATCAACAGAATTTTTCTAAGTACCGAAATCGACAGTACTTTTCGAAGTACTGAAATCAACAGAATTTTTCTAAGTACCGAAATCGGCAGAATTTTTCTAAGTACTGAAAACTTCTGAATGTTTAATAAGTATCGAAATCGTAAAAATTTTTCTAAGTACCGAAAACGTCAGAAATTTTCTAAGTACCGAAAACTTCTGAGTCTTTTCAAAGTACCGAAAAAGGCAGAATTTTTCTAAGTACCGAGAACATCGGAAATTTTCTAAGTACCGAAAACGTCTGAAATTATCAAAGTACCGAAAAAGGCAGAAATTTTCTAAGTACCGAAATCAACAGAATTTTTCTAAGTACCGAATTCGACTGAATTTTCCTAAGTACCGAAAACTTCTGAATGTTTTCTAAGTACCGAAAAAGGCAGAAATTTTCTAAGTACCGAAAACTTCAGAATGTTTTCTAAGTACCGAAAACGTCAGAAATTTTCTAAGGACCGAAAAGGTCAGAAATTTTCTAAGATCCGAAATCATCAGAATTTTTCTAAGTACCGAAATCGTCAGAATTTTTCTAAGTACCGAAATCGTCAGAAATTTTCTAAGTACCGAAAACTTCTGAGTCTTTTCAAAGTACCGAAAAAGGCAGAAATTTTCGAAGTACCGAAATCAACAGAATTTTTCTAAGTATCGAAAACTTCTGAATGTTTTCTAAATACCGAAATCGTCAGACTTTTTCTAAGTACCGAAAACGTCAGTAATTTTCTAAGTACTGAAATATTCTGAGTCTTTTCAAAGTACCGAAAAAGGCAGAAATTTTCTAAGTACCGAAATCAACAGAATTTTTCTAAGTACCGAAATCGACAGTACTTTTCGAAGCACTAAAATCAACAGAATTTTTCTAAGTACTGAAATCGGCAGAATTTTTCTAAGTACTGAAAACTTCTGAATGTTTAATAAGTATCGAAATCGTAAGAATTTTTCTAAGTACCGAAAACGTCAGAAATTTTCTGAGTACCGAAAACTTCTGAGTCTTTTCAAAGTACCGAAAAAGACAGAAATTTTCTAAATACCGAAATCGTCAGAATTTTTCTAAGTACCGAAATCATCGGAAATTTTCTAAGTACCGAAAACGTCAGAAATTTTCTAAGTACTGAAAACTTCCGAGTCTTTTCAAAGTACCGAAAAAGGCAGAAATTTTCCAAGAACCGAAATCAACAGAATTTTTCTAAGTACCGAATTCCACTGAATTTTCCTAAGTACCGAAAACTTCTGAATGTTTTCTAAGTACCGAAAAAGGCAGAAATTTTCTAAGTACCGAAAACTTCAGAATGTTTTCTAAGTACCGAAAACGTCAGAATTTTTCTAAGTACCGAAAACTTCTGAATGTTTTCTAAGTACCGAAAAAGGCAGAAATTTTCTAAGTACCGAAAACTTCAGAATGTTTTCTAAGTACCGAAAACGTCAGAAATTTTCTAAGGACCGAAATCATCAAAATTTTTCTAAGTACCGAAATCGTCAGAATTTTCTAAGTACTGAAAACTTCTGAATGTTTAATAAGTATCGAAATCGTAAGAATTTTTCTAAGTGCCGAAAACTTCTGAGTCTTTTCAAAGTACCGAAAAAGGCAGAATTTTTCTAAGTACCGAGAACATCGGAAATTTTCTAAGTATCGAAAACGTCTGAAATTTTCAAAGTACCGAAAAAGGCAGAAATTTTCTAAGTACCGAAATCAACAGAATTTTTCTAAGTACCGAAATCGACAGAATTTTTCTAAGAACCGAAATCAACAGAATTTTTCTAAGTACCGAATTCGACAGAATTTTTCTATGTACCGAAAACTTCTGAATGTTTTCTAAGTACTGAAAAAGGCAGAAATTTTCTAAGTACCGAAAACTACTGAATGTTTTCTAAGTACCGAAATCGACAGAATTTTTCTAAGTACCGAAAACGTCAGAAATTTTCCAAGATCCGAAAACTTCTGAGTCTTTTCAAAGTACCGAGAAAGGCAAAACGTCAGAAATTTACTAAGTACCGAAAACTTCCGAGTCTTTTTCAAAGTACCGAAAAAGGCAGAAATTTTCTATGTACCGAAATCAACAGAATTTTTCTAAGTACCGAAAACGTCAGAAATTTTCTAAGTATCGAAAACTTCTGAATGTTTTCTAAATACCGAAATCGTCAGAATTTTTCTAAGTACCGAAAACGTCAGAAATTTTCTAAGTACTGAAAACTTCCGAGTCTTTTCAAAGTACCGAAAAAGGCAGAAATTTACCAAGTACCGAAATCAACAGAATTTTTCTAAGTACCGAATTCGACTGTATTTTCCTAAGTGCCGAAAACTTCTGAATGTTTTCTAAGTACCGAAAAAGGAAGAAATTTTCTAAGTACCGAAAACTTCAGAATGTTTTCTAATTACCGAAAACGTCAGAAATTTTCTAAGGACGGAAAAGGTCAGAAATTTTCTAAGATCCGAAATCATCAGAATTTTTCTAAGTACAGAAATCGTCAGAATTTTTCTAAGTACCGAAATCGACAGTACTTTTCGAAGTACTGAAATCAACAGAATTTTTCTAAGTACCGAAATCGGCAGAATTTTTCTAAGTACCGAAAACTTCTGAGTCTTTTCAAAGTACCGAAAAAGACAGAAATTTTCTAAGTACCGAAATCAAAAGAATTTTTCTAAGTACCGAAAACGTCAGAAATTTTCTAAGTACCGAAAACTTCTGAGTCTTTTCAAAGTACCGAAAAAGGCAGAATTTTTCTAAGTACCGAGAACATCGGAAATTTTCTAAGTACCGAAAACGTCTGAAATTTTCAAAGTACCGAAAAAGGCAGAAATTTTCTAAGTACCGAAATCAACAGAATTTTTCTATGTACCGAATTCGACAGAATTTTTTTAAGTACCGAAAACTTCTGAATGATTTCTAAGTACCGAAATCGACAGAATTTTTCTAAGTACCGAAAACGTCAGAAATTTTCTGAGTACGGAAAACTTCTGAGTCTTTTCAAAGTACCGAAAAAGACAGAAATTTTCTAAATACCGAAATCGTCAGAATTTTTCTAAGTACCGAAATCATCGGAAATTTTCTAAGTACCGAAAACGTCAGAAATTTTCTAAGTACTGAAAACTTCCGAGTTTTTCAAAGTACCGAAAAAGGCAGAAATTTTCCAAGTACCGAAATCAACAGAATTTTTCTAAGTACCGAATTCGACTGAATTTTCCTAAGTACCGAAAACTTCTGAATGTTTTCTAAGTACCGAAAAAGGCATAAATTTTCTAAGTACCGAAAACTTCAGAATGTTTTCTAAGTACCGAAAACGTCAGAATTTTTCTAAGTACCGAAAACTTCTGAGTCTTTTCAAAGTACCGAAAAAGACAGAAATTTTCTAAGTACCGAAATCAAAAGAATTTTTCTAAGTACCGAAAACGTCAGAAATTTTCTAAGTACTGCAAACTTCTGAGTCTTTTCAAAGTACCGAAATCGGCAGAATTTTTCTAAGTACCGTAATCGTCAGAATTTTTCTAAGTACCGAAATCATCACAATTTTTCTAAGTACCGAAAACGTCAGAAATTTTCTAAGTACCGAAAACTTCTGAGTCTTTTCAAAGTACCGAAATCGACGGAATTTTTCTAAGTACCAAATTCAACAGAATTTTTCGAAGTACCGAAATCGTCAGAATTTTCTAAGTACCGAAATCGTCAGAATTTTTCTAAGTACCGAAATCGTCAGAAATTTTCCAAGTATCGAAAACTTCTGAGTCTTTTCAAAGTACCGAAAAAGGCAGAAATTTTCTAAGTACCGAAATCAACAGAATTTTTCTAAGTACCGAAATCGACAGAATTTTTCTAAGTTACTAAATCAACAGAATTTTTCTAAGTACCGAATTCGACAGAATTTTTCTAAGTACCGAAAACTTCTGAATGTTTTCAAAGTACCGAAATCGACGGAATTTTTCTAAGTACCAAATTCAACAGAATTTTTCTAAGTACCGAAATCGACTGAATTTTTCTAAGTACCGAAAACGTCAGAAATTTTCTAAGTATCGAAAACTTCTGAATGTTTTCTAAATACCGAAATCGTCAGGTTTTTTCTAAGTACCGAAAACGTCAGTAATTTTTCTAAGTACTGAAAACTTCTGAGTCTTTTCAAAGTACCGAAAGAGGCAGAAATTTTCCAAGTACTGAAATCAACAGAATTTTTCTAAGTACCGAATTCGACTGAATTTTCCTAAGTACCGAAAACTTCTGAATGTTTTCTAAGTACCGAAAAAGGCAGAAATTTTCTAAGTACCGAAAACTTCAGAATGTTTTCTAAGTACCGAAAAAGGCAGAAATTTTCTAAGTACCGAAATCAACAGAATTTTTCTAAGTACCGAATTCGACAGAATTTTTCTAAGTACCGAAAACGTCAGAAATTTTCTAAGTATCGAAAACTTCTGAATGTTTTCTAAATACCGAAATCGTCAGACTTTTTCTAAGTACCGAAAACGTCAGTAATTTTCTAAGTACTGAAATATTCTGAGTCTTTTCAAAGTACCGAAAAAGGCAGAAATTTTCTAAGTACCGAAATCAACAGAATTTTTCTAAGTACCGAAATCGACAGTACTTTTCGAAGTACTGAAATCAACAGAATTTTTCTAAGTACCGAAATCGGCAGAATTTTTCTAAGTACCGAAAACTTCTGAGTCTTTTCAAAGTACCGAAAAAGACAGAAATTTTCTAAGTACCGAAATCAAAAGAATTTTTCTAAGTACCGAAAACGTCAGAAATTTTCTAAGTACTGCAAACTTCTGAGTCTTTTCAAAGTACCGAAATCGGCAGAATTTTTCTAAGTACCGTAATCGTCAAAATTTTTCTAAGTACCGAAATCATCACAATTTTTCTAAGTACCGAAAACGTCAGAAATTTTCTAAGTACTGAAAACTTCCGAGTCTTTTCAAAGTACCGAAAAAGGCAGAAATTTACCAAGTACCGAAATCAACAGAATTTTTCTAAGTACCGAATTCGACTGTATTTTCCTAAGTACCGAAAACTTCTGAATGTTTCCTAAGTACCGAAAAAGGCAGAAATTTTCTAAGTACCGAAAACTTCAGAATGTTTTCTAATTACCGAAAACGTCAGAAATTTTCTAAGGACGGAAAAGGTCAGAAATTTTCTAAGATCCGAAATCATCAGAATTTTTCTAAGTACAGAAATCGTCAGAATTTTTCTAAGTACCGAAATCGACAGTACTTTTCGAAGTACTGAAATCAACAGAATTTTTCTAAGTACCGAAATCGGCAGAATTTTTCTAAGTACCGAAAACTTCTGAGTCTTTTCAAAGTACCGAAAAAGACAGAAATTTTCTAAGTACCGAAATCAAAAGAATTTTTCTAAGTACCGAAAACGTCAGACATTTTCTAAGTACTGCAAACTTCTGAGTCTTTTCAAAGTACCGAAATCGGCAGAATTTTTCTAAGTACCGTAATCGTCAAAATTTTTCTAAGTACCGAAATCATCACAATTTTTCTAAGTACCGAAAACGTCAGAAATTTTCTAAGTACCGTAAACTTCTGAGTCTTTTCAAAGTACCGAAATCGACGGAATTTTTCCAAGTACCAAATTCAACAGAATTTTTCTAAGTACCGAATTCGACTGTATTTTCCTAAGTACCGAAATCGTCAGAATTTTCCAAGTACCGAAATCGTCAGAATTTTTCTAAGTACCGAAATCGTCTGAAATTTTCTAAGTACCGAAAACTTCTGAGTCTTTTCAAAGTACCGAAAAAGGCAGAAATTTTCTAAGTACCGAAATCAACAGAATTTTTCTAAGTACCGAAATCGACAGAATTTTTCTAAGTACCGAAATCAACAGAATTTTTCTAAGTACCGAATTCGACAGAATTTTTCTAAGTACCGAAAACGTCAGAAATTTTGTAAGTATCGAAAACTTCTGAATGTTTTCTAAATACCGAAATCGTCAGACTTTTTCTAAGTACCGAAAACGTCAGTAATTTTCTAAGTACTGAAATATTCTGAGTCTTTTCAAAGTACCGAAAAAGGCAGAAATTTTCTAAGTACCGAAATCAACAGAATTTTTCTAAGTACCGAAATCGACAGTACTTTTCGAAGTACTGAAATCAACAGAATTTTTCTAAGTACCGAAATCGGCAGAATTTTTCTAAGTACTGAAAACTTCTGAATGTTTAATAAGTATCGAAATCGTAAAAATTTTTCTAAGTACCGAAAACGTCAGAAATTTTCTAAGTACCGAAAACTTCTGAGTCTTTTCAAAGTACCGAAAAAGGCAGAATTTTTCTAAGTACCGAGAACATCGGAAATTTTCTAAGTACCGAAAACGTCTGAAATTTTCAAAGTACCGAAAAAGGCAGAAATTTTCTAAGTACCGAAATCAACAGAATTTTTCTAAGTACCGAATTCGTCAGAATTTTTTTAAGTACCGAAAACTTCTGAATGTTTTCTAAGTACTGAAAAAGGCAGAAATTTTCTAAGTTCCGAAAACTTCTGAATGATTTCTAAGTACCGAAATCGACAGAATTTTTCTAAGTACCGAAAACGTCAGAAATTTTCTGAGTACCGAAAACTTCTGAGTCTTTTCATAGTACCGAAAAAGACAGAAATTTTCTAAATACCGAAATCGTCAGAATTTTTCTAAGTACCGAAATCATCGGAAATTTTCTAAGTACCGAAAACGTCAGAAATTTTCTAAGTACTGAAAACTTCCGAGTCTTTTCAAAGTACCGAAAAAGGCAGAAATTTTCCAAGTACCGAAATCAACAGAATTTTTCTAAGTACCGAATTCGACTGAATTTTCCTAAGTACAAAAAACTTCTGAATGTTTTCTAAGTACCGAAAAAGGCAGAATTTTTCTAAGTACCGAAAACTTCAGAATGTTTTCTAAGTACCGAAAACGTCAGAAATTATCTAAGGACCGAAATCGTCAGAATTTTTCTAAGTACCGAAATCGTCAGAAATTTTCTAAGTACCGAAAACTTCTGAGTCTTTTCAAAGTACCGAAAAAGGGTGAAATTTTCGAAGTACCGAAATCAACAGAATTTTTCTAAGTATCGAAAACTTCTGAATGTTTTCTAAATACCGAAATCGTCAGACTTTTTCTAAGTACCGAAAACGTCAGTAATTTTCTAAGTACTGAAATATTCTGAGTCTTTTCAAAGTACCGAAAAAGGCAGAAATTTTCTAAGTACCGAAATCAACAGAATTTTTCTAAGTACCGAAATCGACAGTACTTTTCGAAGCACTGAAATCAACAGAATTTTTCTAAGTACTGAAATCGGCAGAATTTTTCTAAGTACTGAAAACTTCTGAATGTTTAATAAGTATCGAAATCGTAAGAATTTTTCTAAGTACCGAAAACGTCAGAAATTTTCTAAGTACCGAAAACTTCTGAGTCTTTTCAAAGTACCGAAATCGACGGAATTTTTCTAAGTACCAAATTCAACAGAATTTTTCTAAGTACCGAAATCGTCAGAATTTTCCAAGTACCGAAATCGTCAGAATTTTTCTAAGTACCGAAATCGTCTGAAATTTTCTAAGTACCGAAAACTTCTGAGTCTTTTCAAAGTACCGAAAAAGGCAGAAATTTTCTAAGTACCGAAATCAACAGAATTTTTCTAAGTACCGAAATCGGCAGAATTTTTCTAAGTACCGAAAACTTCTGAGTCTTTTCAAAGTACCGAAAAAGACAGAAATTTTCTAAGTACCGAAATCAAAAGAATTTTTCTAAGTACCGAAAACGTCAGACATTTTCTAAGTACTGCAAACTTCTGAGTCTTTTCAAAGTACCGAAATCGGCAGAATTTTTCTAAGTACCGTAATCGTCAAAATTTTTCTAAGTACCGAAATCATCACAATTTTTCTAAGTACCGAAAACGTCAGAAATTTTCTAAGTACCGTAAACTTCTGAGTCTTTTCAAAGTACCGAAATCGACGGAATTTTTCCAAGTACCAAATTCAACAGAATTTTTCTAAGTACCGAATTCGACTGTATTTTCCTAAGTACCGAAATCGTCAGAATTTTCCAAGTACCGAAATCGTCAGAATTTTTCTAAGTACCGAAATCGTCTGAAATTTTCTAAGTACCGAAAACTTCTGAGTCTTTTCAAAGTACCGAAAAAGGCAGAAATTTTCTAAGTACCGAAATCAACAGAATTTTTCTAAGTACCGAAATCGACAGAATTTTTCTAAGTACCGAATTCGACAGAATTTTTCTAAGTACCGAAAACGTCAGAAATTTTGTAAGTATCGAAAACTTCTGAATGTTTTCTAAATACCGAAATCGTCAGACTTTTTCTAAGTACCGAAAACGTCAGTAATTTTCTAAGTACTGAAATATTCTGAGTCTTTTCAAAGTACCGAAAAAGGCAGAAATTTTCTAAGTACCGAAATCAACAGAATTTTTCTAAGTACCGAAATCGACAGTACTTTTCGAAGTACTGAAATCAACAGAATTTTTCTAAGTACCGAAATCGGCAGAATTTTTCTAAGTACTGAAAACTTCTGAATGTTTAATAAGTATCGAAATCGTAAAAATTTTTCTAAGTACCGAAAACGTCAGAAATTTTCTAAGTACCGAAAACTTCTGAGTCTTTTCAAAGTACCGAAAAAGGCAGAATTTTTCTAAGTACCGAAAACGTCAGAAATTTTCTGAGTACCGAAAACTTCTGAGTCTTTTCATAGTACCGAAAAAGACAGAAATTTTCTAAATACCGAAATCGTCAGAATTTTTCTAAGTACCGAAATCATCGGAAATTTTCTAAGTACCGAAAACGTCAGAAATTTTCTAAGTACTGAAAACTTCCGAGTCTTTTCAAAGTACCGAAAAAGGCAGAAATTTTCCAAGTACCGAAATCAACAGAATTTTTCTAAGTACCGAATTCGACTGAATTTTCCTAAGTACAAAAAACTTCTGAATGTTTTCTAAGTACCGAAAAAGGCAGAATTTTTCTAAGTACCGAAAACTTCAGAATGTTTTCTAAGTACCGAAAACGTCAGAAATTATCTAAGGACCGAAATCGTTAGAATTTTTCTAAGTACCGAAATCGTCAGAAATTTTCTAAGTACCGAAAACTTCTGAGTCTTTTCAAAGTACCGAAAAAGGGTGAAATTTTCGAAGTACCGAAATCAACAGAATTTTTCTAAGTATCGAAAACTTCTGAATGTATTCTAAATACCGAAATCGTCAGACTTTTTCTAAGTACCGAAAACGTCAGTAATTTTCTAAGTACTGAAATATTCTGAGTCTTTTCAAAGTACCGAAAAAGGCAGAAATTTTCTAAGTACCGAAATCAACAGAATTTTTCTAAGTACCGAAATCGACAGTACTTTTCGAAGCACTGAAATCAACAGAATTTTTCTAAGTACTGAAATCGGCAGAATTTTTCTAAGTACTGAAAACTTCTGAATGTTTAATAAGTATCGAAATCGTAAGAATTTTTCTAAGTACCGAAAACGTCAGAAATTTTCTAAGTACCGAAAACTTCTGAGTCTTTTCAAAGTACCGAAATCGACGGAATTTTTCTAAGTACCAAATTCAACAGAATTTTTCTAAGTACCGAAATCGTCAGAATTTTCCAAGTACCGAAATCGTCAGAATTTTTCTAAGTACCGAAATCGTCTGAAATTTTCTAAGTACCGAAAACTTCTGAGTCTTTTCAAAGTACCGAAAAAGGCAGAAATTTTCTAAGTACCGAAATCAACAGAATTTTTCTAAGTACCGAAATCGACAGAATTTTTCTAAGTACCGAAATCAACAGAATTTTTCTAAGTACCGAATTCGACAGAATTTTTCTAAGTACCGAAAACGTCAGAAATTTTGTAAGTATCGAAAACTTCTGAATGTTTTCTAAATACCGAAATCGTCAGACTTTTTCTAAGTACCGAAAACGTCAGTAATTTTCTAAGTACTGAAATATTCTGAGTCTTTTCAAAGTACCGAAAAAGGCAGAAATTTTCTAAGTACCGAAATCAACAGAATTTTTCTAAGTACCGAAATCGACAGTACTTTTCGAAGTACTGAAATCAACAGAATTTTTCTAAGTACCGAAATCGGCAGAATTTTTCTAAGTACTGAAAACTTCTGAATGTTTAATAAGTATCGAAATCGTAAAAATTTTTCTAAGTACCGAAAACGTCAGAAATTTTCTAAGTACCGAAAACTTCTGAGTCTTTTCAAAGTACCGAAAAAGGCAGAATTTGTCTAAGTACCGAGAACATCGGAAATTTTCTAAGTACCGAAAACGTCTGAAATTTTCAAAGTACCGAAAAAGGCAGAAATTTTCTAAGTACCGAAATCAACAGAATTTTTCTAAGTACCGAATTCGACAGAATTTTTTTAAGTACCGAAAACTTCTGAATGTTTTCTAAGTACTGAAAAAGGCAGAAATTTTCTAAGTTCCGAAAACTTCTGAATGATTTCTAAGTACCGAAATCGACAGAATTTTTCTAAGTACCGAAAACGTCAGAAATTTTCTGAGTACCGAAAACTTCTGAGTCTTTTCATAGTACCGAAAAAGACAGAAATTTTCTAAATACCGAAATCGTCAGAATTTTTCTAAGTACCGAAATCATCGGAAATTTTCTAAGTACCGAAAACGTCAGAAATTTTCTAAGTACTGAAAACTTCCGAGTCTTTTCAAAGTACCGAAAAAGGCAGAAATTTTCCAAGTACCGAAATCAACAGAATTTTTCTAAGTACCGAATTCGACTGAATTTTCCTAAGTACAAAAAACTTCTGAATGTTTTCTAAGTACCGAAAAAGGCAGAATTTTTCTAAGTACCGAAAACTTCAGAATGTTTTCTAAGTACCGAAAACGTCAGAAATTTTCTAAGGACCGAAAAGGTCAGAAATTTTCTAAGATCCGAAATCATCAGAATTTTTCTAAGTACCGAAATCGTCAGAATTTTTCTAAGTACCGAAATCGTCAGAAATTTTCTAAGTACCGAAAACTTCTGAGTCTTTTCAAAGTACCGAAAAAGGCAGAAATTTTCGAAGTACCGAAATCAACAGAATTTTTCTAAGTATCGAAAACTTCTGAATGTTTTCTAAATACCGAAATCGTCAGACTTTTTCTAAGTACCGAAAACGTCAGTAATTTTCTAAGTACTGAAATATTCTGAGTCTTTTCAAAGTACCGAAAAAGGCAGAAATTTTCTAAGTACCGAAATCAACAGAATTTTTCTAAGTACCGAAATCGACAGTACTTTTCGAAGCACTGAAATCAACAGAATTTTTCTAAGTACTGAAATCGGCAGAATTTTTCTAAGTACTGAAAACTTCTGAATGTTTAATAAGTATCGAAATCGTAAGAATTTTTCTAAGTACCGAAAACGTCAGAAATTTTCTAAGTACCGAAAACTTCTGAGTCTTTTCAAAGTACCGAAATCGACGGAATTTTTCTAAGTACCAAATTCAACAGAATTTTTCTAAGTACCGAAATCGTCAGAATTTTCCAAGTACCGAAATCGTCAGAATTTTTCTAAGTACCGAAATCGTCTGAAATTTTCTAAGTACCGAAAACTTCTGAGTCTTTTCAAAGTACCGAAAAAGGCAGAAATTTTCTAAGTACCGAAATCAACAGAATTTTTCTAAGTACCGAAATCGACAGAATTTTTCTAATTACCGAAATCAACAGAATTTTTCTAAGTACCGAATTCGACAGAATTTTTCTAAGTACCGAAAACGTCAGAAATTTTGTAAGTATCGAAAACTTCTGAATGTTTTCTAAATACCGAAATCGTCAGACTTTTTCTAAGTACCGAAAACGTCAGTAATTTTCTAAGTACTGAAATATTCTGAGTCTTTTCAAAGTACCGAAATCGACAGTACTTTTCGAAGCACTGAAATCAACAGAATTTTTCTAAGTACTGAAATCGGCAGAATTTTTCTAAGTACTGAAAACTTCTGAATGTTTAATAAGTATCGAAATCGTAAGAATTTTTCTAAGTACCGAAAACGTCAGAAATTTTCTGAGTACCGAAAACTTCTGAGTCTTTTCAAAGTACCGAAAAAGACAGAAATTTTCTAAATACCGAAATCGTCAGAATTTTTCTAAGTACCGAAATCATCGGAAATTTTCTAAGTACCGAAAACGTCAGAAATTTTCTAAGTACTGAAAACTTCCGAGTCTTTTCAAAGTACCGAAAAAGGCAGAAATTTTCCAAGAACCGAAATCAACAAAATTTTTCTAAGTACCGAATTCCACTGAATTTTCCTAAGTACCGAAAACTTCTGAATGTTTTCTAAGTACCGAAAAAGGCAGAAATTTTCTAAGTACCGAAAACTTCAGAATGTTTTCTAAGTACCGAAAACGTCAGAATTTTTCTAAGTACCGAAAACTTCTGAATGTTTTCTAAGTACCGAAAAAGGCAGAAATTTTCTAAGTACCGAAAACTTCAGAATGTTTTCTAAGTACCGAAAACGTCAGAAATTTTCTAAGGACCGAAAAGGTCAGAAATTTTCTAAGATCCGAAATCATCAGAATTTTTCTAAGTACCGAAATCGTCAGAATTTTTCTAAGTACCGAAATCGTCAGAATTTTCTAAGTACTGAAAACTTCTGAATGTTTAATAAGTATCGAAATCGTAAGAATTTTTCTAAGTGCCGAAAAAGGCAGAATTTTTCTAAGTACCGAGAACATCGGAAATTTTCTAAGTATCGAAAACGTCTGAAATTTTCAAAGTACCGAAAAAGGCAGAAATTTTCTAAGTACCGAAATCAACAGAATTTTTCTAAGTACCGAAATCGACAGAATTTTTCTAAGAACCGAAATCAACAGAATTTTTCTAAGTACCGAATTCGACAGAATTTTTCTATGTACCGAAAACTTCTGAATGTTTTCTAAGTACTGAAAAAGGCAGAAATTTTCTAAGTACCGAAAACTACTGAATGTTTTCTAAGTACCGAAATCGGCAGAATTTTTCTAAGTACCGAAAACGTCAGAAATTTTCCAAGATCCGAAAACTTCTGAGTCTTTTCAAAGTACCGAGAAAGGCAAAACGTCAGAAATTTACTAAGTACCGAAAACTTCCGAGTCTTTTTCAAAGTACCGAAAAAGGCAGAAATTTTCTATGTACCGAAATCAACAGAATTTTTCTAAGTACCGAAAACGTCAGAATTTTTCTAAGTACCGAAAACGTCAGAAATTTTCTAAGTACTGAAAACTTCCGAGTCTTTTCAAAGTACCGAAAAAGGCAGAAATTTACCAAGTACCGAAATCAACAGAATTTTTCTAAGTACCGAATTCGACTGTATTTTCCTAAGTGCCGAAAACTTCTGAATGTTTTCTAAGTACCGAAAAAGGAAGAAATTTTCTAAGTACCGAAAACTTCAGAATGTTTTCTAATTACCGAAAACGTCAGAAATTTTCTAAGGACGGAAAAGGTCAGAAATTTTCTAAGATCCGAAATCATCAGAATTTTTCTAAGTACAGAAATCGTCAGAATTTTTCTAAGTACCGAAATCGACAGTACTTTTCGAAGTACTGAAATCAACAGAATTTTTCTAAGTACCGAAATCGGCAGAATTTTTCTAAGTACCGAAAACTTCTGAGTCTTTTCAAAGTACCGAAAAAGACAGAAATTTTCTAAGTACCGAAATCAAAAGAATTTTTCTAAGTACCGAAAACGTCAGAAATTTTCTAAGTACTGCAAACTTCTGAGTCTTCTCAAAGTACCGTAATCGGCAGAATTTTTCTAAGTACCGTAATCGTCAGAAATTTTCTAAGTACCGAAATCATCACAATTTTTCTAAGTACCGAAAACGTCAGAAATTTTTTAAGTACCGTAAACTTCTGAGTCTTTTCAAAGTACCGAAATCGGCAGAATTTTTCAAAGTACCGAAATCGGCAGAATTTTTCTAAGTACTGAAAACTTCTGAATGTTTAATAAGTATCGAAATCGTAAGAATTTTTCTAAGTACCGAAAACGTCAGAAATTTTCTAAGTACCGAAAATTTCTGAGTCTTTTCAAAGTACCGAAAAAGGCAGAATTTTTCTAAGTACCGAGAACATCGGAAATTTTCTAAGTACCGAAAACGTCTGAAATTTTCAAAGTACCGAAAAAGGCAGAAATTTTCTAAGTACCGAAATCAACAGAATTTTTCTATGTACCGAATTCGACAGAATTTTTTTAAGTACCGAAAACTTCTGAATGTTTTCTAAGTACTGAAAAAGGCAGAAATTTTCTAAGTACCGAAAACTTCTGAATGATTTCTAAGTACCGAAATCGACAGAATTTTTCTAAGTACCGAAAACGTCAGAAATTTTCTGAGTACCGAAAACTTCTGAGTCTTTTCAAAGTACCGAAAAAGACAGAAATTTTCTAAATACCGAAATCGTCAGAATTTTTCTAAGTACCGAAATCATCGGAAATTTTCTAAGTACCGAAAACGTCAGAAATTTTCTAAGTACTGAAAACTTCCGAGTTTTTCAAAGTACCGAAAAAGGCAGAAATTTTCTAAGTACCGAAATCAACAGAATTTTTCTATGTACCGAATTCGACTGAATTTTCCTAAGTACCGAAAACTTCTGAATGTTTTCTAAGTACCGAAAAAGGCAGAAATTTTCTAAGTACCGAAAACTTCTGAGTCTTTTCAAAGTACCGAAAAAGACAGAAATTTTCTAAGTACCGTAATCGTCAGAATTTTTCTAAGTACCGAAATCATCACAATTTTTCTAAGTACCGAAAACGTCAGAAATTTTCTAAGTACCGAAAACTTCTGAGTCTTTTCAAAGTACCGAAATCAAAAGAATTTTTCTAAGTACCGAAAACGTCAGAAATTTTCTAAGTACTGCAAACTTCTGAGTCTTTTCAAAGTACCGAAATCGGCAGAATTTTTCTAAGTACCGTAATCGTCAGAATTTTTCTAAGTACCGAAATCATCACAATTTTTCTAAGTACCGAAAACGTCAGAAATTTTCTAAGTACCGAAAACTTCTGAGTCTTTTCAAAGTACCGAAATCGACGGAATTTTTCTAAGTACCAAATTCAACAGAATTTTTCGAAGTACCGAAATCGTCAGAATTTTCTAAGTACCGAAATCGTCAGAATTTTTCTAAGTACCGAAATCGTCAGAAATTTTCCAAGTATCGAAAACTTCTGAGTCTTTTCAAAGTACCGAAATCGACAGAATTTTTCTAAGTACCGAAATCAACAGAATTTTTCTAAGTACCGAATTCGACAGAATTTTTCTAAGTACCGAAAACTTCTGAATGTTTTCAAAGTACCGAAATCGACGGAATTTTTCTAAGTACCAAATTCAACAGAATTTTTCTAAGTACCGAAATCGACTGAATTTTTCTAAGTACCGAAAACGTCAGAAATTTTCTAAGTATCGAAAACTTCTGAATGTTTTCTAAATACCGAAATCGTCAGGTTTTTTCTAAGTACCGAAAACGTCAGTAATTTTCTAAGTACTGAAAACTTCTGAGTCTTTTCAAAGTACCGAAAGAGGCAGAAATTTTCCAAGTACTGAAATCAACAGAATTTTTCTAAGTACCGAATTCGACTGAATTTTCCTAAGTACCGAAAACTTCTGAATGTTTTCTAAGTACCGAAAAAGGCAGAAATTTTCTAAGTACCGAAAACTTCAGAATGTTTTCTAAGTACCGAAAAAGGCAGAAATTTTCTAAGTACCGAAAACTTCAGAATGTTTTCTAAGTACCGAAAACGTCAGAATTTTTCTAAGTACCGAAAACTTCTGAGTCTTTTCAAAGTACCGAAAAAGACAGAAATTTTCTAAATACCGAAATCGTCAGAATTTTTCTAAGTACCGAAATCATCGGAAATTTTCTAAGTACCGAAAACGTCAGAAATTTTCTAAGTACCGAAAACTTCCGAGTCTTTTCAAAGTACCGAAAAAGGCAGAAATTTTCTAAATACCGAAATCAACAGAATTTTTCTAAGCACCGAAATCGACAGAATTTTTCTAAGTACCGAAATCAACAGAATTTTTCTAAGTACCGAAATCGGCAGAATTTTTCTAAGTACCGAAATCAACAGAATTTTTCTAAGTACCGAAATCGACAGTACTTTTCGAAGTACTGAAATCAACAGAATTTTTCTAAGTACCGAAATCGGCAGAATTTTTCTAAGTACTGAAAACTTCTGAATGATTAATAAGTATCGAAATCGTAAGAATTTTTCTAAGTACCGAAAACGTCAGAAATTTTCTAAGTACTGAAAACTTCTGAGTCTTTTCAAAGTTCCGAAAAAGGCAGAATTTTTCTAAGTACCGAGAACATCGGAAATTTTCTAAGTACCGAAAACGTCTGAAATTTTCAAAGTACCGAAAAAGGCAGAAATTTTCTAAGTACCGAAATCAACAGAATTTTTCTAAGTACCGAATTCGACAGAATTTTTCTAAGTACCGAAAACTTCGGAATGATTTCTAAGTACCGAAATCGACAGAATTTTTCTAAGTACCAAATTCAACAGAATTTTTCTAAGTACCGAAATCGACTGAATTTTTCTAAGTACCGAAAACGTCAGAAATTTTCTAAGTATCGAAAACTTCTGAATGTTTTCTAAATACCGAAATCGTCAGGTTTTTTCTAAGTACCGAAAACGTCAGTAATTTTCTAAGTACTGAAAACTTCTGAGTCTTTTCAAAGTACCGAAAGAGGCAGAAATTTTCCAAGTACTGAAATCAACAGAATTTTTCTAAGTACCGAATTCGACTGAATTTTCCTAAGTACCGAAAACTTCTGAATGTTTTCTAAGTACCGAAAAAGGCAGAAATTTTCTAAGTACCGAAAACTTCAGAATGTTTTCTAAGTACCGAAAAAGGCAGAAATTTTCTAAGTACCGAAAACTTCAGAATGTTTTCTAAGTACCGAAAACGTCAGAATTTTTCTAAGTACCGAAATCATCGGAAATTTTCTAAGTACCGAAAACGTCAGAAATTTTCTAAGTACCGAAAACTTTTGAGTCTTTTCAAAGTACCGAAATCGACGGAATTTTTCTAAGTACCAAATTCAACAAAATTTTTCTAAGTACCGAAATCGACTGAATTTTTCTAAGTACCGAAAACGTCAGAAATTTTCTAAGTACTGAAATCAACAAAATTTTTCTAAGTACCGAAATCGGCAGCATTTTTCTAAGTACTGAAAACTTCTGAGTCTTTTCAAAGTACCGAAAAAGACAGAAATTTTCTAAATACCGAAATCGTCAGAATTTTTCTAAGTACCGAAATAATCGGAAATTTTCTAAGTACCGAAAACGTCAGAAATTTTCTAAGTACCGAAAACTTCCGAGTCTTTTCAAAGTACCGAAAAAGGCAGAAATTTTCTAAATACCGAAATCAACAGAATTTTTCTAAGCACCGAAATCGACAGAATTTTTCTAAGTACCGAAATCAACAGAATTTTTCTAAGTACCGAAATCGGCAGAATTTTTCTAAGTACCGAAATCAACAGAATTTTTCTAAGTACCGAAATCGACAGTACTTTTCGAAGTACTGAAATCAACAGAATTTTTCTAAGTACCGAAATCGGCAGAATTTTTCTAAGTACTGAAAACTTCTGAATGATTAATAAGTATCGAAATCGTAAGAATTTTTCTAAGTACCGAGAACATCGGAAATTTTCTAAGTACCGAAAACGTCTGAAATTTTCAAAGTACCGAAAAAGGCAGAAATTTTCTAAGTACCGAAATCAACAGAATTTTTCTAAGTACCGAATTCGACAGAATTTTTCTAAGTACCGAAAACTTCGGAATGATTTCTAAGTACCGAAATCGACAGAATTTTTCTAAGTACCGAAAACGTCAGAAATTTTCTGAGTACCGAAATCATCGGAAATTTTCTAAGTACCGAAAACGTCAGAAATTTTCTAAGTACCGAAAACTTTTGAGTCTTTTCAAAGTATCGAAATCGACGGAATTTTTCTAAGTACCAAATTCAACAGAATTTTTCTAAGTACCGAAATCGACTGAGTTTTTCTAAGTACCGAAAACGTCAGAAATTTTCTAAGTATCGAAAACTTCTGAATGTTTTCTAAATACCGAAATCGTCAGAATTTTTCTAAGTACCGAAAACGTCAGAAATTTTCTAAGTACTGAAAACTTCTGAGTCTTTTCAAAGTACCGAAAACTTCAGAATGTTTTCTAAGTACCGAAAACGTCAGAATTTTTCTAAGTACCGAAAACTTCTGACTCTTTTCAAAGTACCGAAAAAGACAGAAATTTTCTAAGTACCGAAATCAAAAGAATTTTTCTAAGTTCCGAAAACGTCAGAAATTTTCTAAGTACCGAAAACTTCTGAGTCTTTTCAAAGTACTGAAAAAGACAGAAATTTTCTAAGTACCGAAATCAAAAGAATTTTTCTAAGTACCGAAAACGTCAGAAATTTTCTAAGTACTGCAAACTTCTGAGTCTTTTCAAAGTACCGAAATCGGCAGAATTTTTCTAAGTACCGTAATCGTCAGAATTATTCTAAGTACCGAAAAAGGCAGAAATTTTCTAAGTACCGAAAACGTCAGAAATTTTCTAAGGACCGAAAAGGTTAGAAATTTTCTAAGATCCGAAATCATCAGAATTTTTCAAAGTACCGAAATCGTCAGAATTTTTCTAAGTACCGAAATCGACAGTACTTTTCGAAGTACTGAAATCAACAGAATTTTTCTAAGTACCGAAAACTTCTGAGTCTTTTCAAAGTACCGAACAAGACAGAAATTTTCTAAATACCGAAATCGTCAGAATTTTTCTAAGTAATGAAATCATCGGAAATTTTCTAAGTACCGAAAACTTTTGAGTCTTTTCAAAGTACCGAAATCGACGGAATTTTTCTAAGTACCAAATTCAACAAAATTTTTCTAAGTACCGAAATCGACTGAATTTTTCTAAGTACCGAAAACGTCAGAAATTTTCTAAGTACTGAAATCAACAAAATTTTCTAAGTACCGAAATCGGCAGCATTTTTCTAAGTACTGAAAACTTCTGAATGTTTAATAAGTATCGAAATCATTAGAATTTTTCTAAGTACCGAAAACTTCCGAGTCTTTTCAAAGTACCGAAAAAGGCAGAAATTTTCTAAATACCGAAATCAACAGAATTTTTCTAAGTACCGAAATCGACAGAATTTTTCTAAGTACCGAAATCAACAGAATTTTTCTAAGTACCGAAATCGGCAGAATTTTTCTAAGTACCGAAATCAACAGAATTTTTCTAAGTACCGAAATCGACAGTACTTTTCGAAGTACTGAAATCAACAGAATTTTTCTAAGTACTGAAATCGGCAGAATTTTTCTAAGTACTGAAAACTTCTGAATGTTTAATAAGTATCGAAATCGTAAGAATTTTTCTAAGTACCGAAAACGTCAGAAATTTTCTAAGTACCGAAAACGTCTGAAATTTTCAAAGTACCGAAAAAGGCAGAAATTTTCTAAGTACCGAAATCAACAGAATTTTTCTAAGTACCGAATTCGACAGAATTTTTCTAAGTACCGAAAACTTCTGAATGTTTTCTAAGTACTGAAAAAGGCAGAAATTTTCTAAGTACCGAAAACTTCTGAATGATTTCTAAGTACCGAAATCGACAGAATTTTTCTAAGTACCGAAAACGTCAGAAATTTTCTGAGTACCGAAAACTTCTGAGTCTTTTGAAAGTACCGAAAAAGACAGAAATTTTCTAAATACCGAAATCGTCAGAAATTTTCTAAGTACCGAAAACTTTTGAGTCTTTTCAAAGTATCGAAATCGACGGAATTTTTCTAAGTACCAAATTCAACAGAATTTTTCTAAGTACCGAAATCGACTGAGTTTTTCTAAGTACCGAAAACGTCAGAAATTTTCTAAGTATCGAAAACTTCTGAATGTTTTCTAAATACCGAAATCGTCAGAAATTTTCTAAGTACCGAAAACGTCAGAAATTTTCTAAGTACTGAAAACTTCTGAGTCTTTTCAAAGTACCGAAAACTTCAGAATGTTCTCTAAGTACCGAAAACGTCAGAATTTTTCTAAGTACCGAAAACTTCTGACTCTTTTCAAAGTACCGAAAAAGACAGAAATTTTCTAAGTACCGAAATCAAAAGAATTTTTCTAAGTTCCGAAAACGTCAGAAATTTTCTAAGTACCGAAAACTTCTGAGTCTTTTCAAAGTACCGAAAAAGACAGAAATTTTCTAAGTACCGAAATCAAAAGAATTTTTCTAAGTACCGAAAACGTCAGAAATTTTCTAAGTACTGCAAACTTCTGTGTCTTTTCAAAGTACCGAAATCGGCAGAATTTTTCTAAGTACCGTAATCGTCAGAATTTTTCTAAGTACCGAAAAAGGCAGAAATTTTCTAAGTACCGAAAACGTCAGAAATTTTCTAAGGACCGAAAAGGTTAGAAATTTTCTAAGATCCGAAATCATCAGAATTTTTCAAAGTACCGAAATCGTCAGAATTTTTCTAAGTACCGAAATCGACAGTACTTTTCGAAGTACTGAAATCAACAGAATTTTTCTAAGTACCGAAAACTTCTGAGTCTTTTCAAAGTACCGAAGAAGACAGAAATTTTCTAAATACCGAAATCGTCAGAATTTTTCTAAGTAATGAAATCATCGGAAATTTTCTAAGTACCGAAAACTTTTGAGTCTTTTCAAAGTACCGAAATCGACGGAATTTTTCTAAGTACCAAATTCAACAAAATTTTTCTAAGTACCGAAATCGACTGAATTTTTCTAAGTACCGAAAACGTCAGAAATTTTCTAAGTACTGAAATCAACAAAATTTTCTAAGTACCGAAATCGGCAGCATTTTTCTAAGTACTGAAAACTTCTGAATGTTTAATAAGTATCGAAATCATTAGAATTTTTCTAAGTACCGAAAACTTCCGAGTCTTTTCAAAGTACCGAAAAAGGCAGAAATTTTCTAAATACCGAAATCAACAGAATTTTTCTAAGTACCGAAATCGACAGAATTTTTCTAAGTACCGAAATCAACAGAATTTTTCTAAGTACCGAAATCGGCAGAATTTTTCTAAGTACCGAAATCAACAGAATTTTTCTAAGTACCGAAATCGACAGTACTTTTCGAAGTACTGAAATCAACAGAATTTTTCTAAGTACTGAAATCGGCAGAATTTTTCTAAGTACTGAAAACTTCTGAATGTTTAATAAGTATCGAAATCGTAAGAATTTTTCTAAGTACCGAAAACGTCAGAAATTTTCTAAGTACCGAAAACGTCTGAAATTTTCAAAGTACCGAAAAAGGCAGAAATTTTCTAAGTACCGAAATCAACAGAATTTTTCTAAGTACCGAATTCGACAGAATTTTTCTAAGTACCGAAAACTTCTGAATGTTTTCTAAGTACTGAAAAAGGCAGAAATTTTCTAAGTACCGAAAACTTCTGAATGATTTCTAAGTACCGAAATCGACAGAATTTTTCTAAGTACCGAAAACGTCAGAAATTTTCTGAGTACCGAAAACTTCTGAGTCTTTTGAAAGTACCGAAAAAGACAGAAATTTTCTAAATACCGAAATCGTCAGAAATTTTCTAAGTACCGAAAACTTTTGAGTCTTTTCAAAGTATCGAAATCGACGGAATTTTTCTAAGTACCAAATTCAACAGAATTTTTCTAAGTACCGAAATCGACTGAGTTTTTCTAAGTACCGAAAACGTCAGAAATTTTCTAAGTATCGAAAACTTCTGAATGTTTTCTAAATACCGAAATCGTCAGAAATTTTCTAAGTACCGAAAACGTCAGAAATTTTCTAAGTACTGAAAACTTCTGAGTCTTTTCAAAGTACCGAAAACTTCAGAATGTTCTCTAAGTACCGAAAACGTCAGAATTTTTCTAAGTACCGAAAACTTCTGACTCTTTTCAAAGTACCGAAAAAGACAGAAATTTTCTAAGTACCGAAATCAAAAGAATTTTTCTAAGTTCCGAAAACGTCAGAAATTTTCTAAGTACCGAAAACTTCTGAGTCTTTTCAAAGTACCGAAAAAGACAGAAATTTTCTAAGTACCGAAATCAAAAGAATTTTTCTAAGTACCGAAAACGTCAGAAATTTTCTAAGTACTGCAAACTTCTGTGTCTTTTCAAAGTACCGAAATCGGCAGAATTTTTCTAAGTACCGTAATCGTCAGAATTTTTCTAAGTACCGAAAAAGGCAGAAATTTTCTAAGTACCGAAAACGTCAGAAATTTTCTAAGGACCGAAAAGGTTAGAAATTTTCTAAGATCCGAAATCATCAGAATTTTTCAAAGTACCGAAATCGTCAGAATTTTTCTAAGTACCGAAATCGACAGTACTTTTCGAAGTACTGAAATCAACAGAATTTTTCTAAGTACCGAAAACTTCTGAGTCTTTTCAAAGTACCGAAAAAGACAGAAATTTTCTAAATACCGAAATCGTCAGAATTTTTCTAAGTACCGAAATCATCGGAAATTTTCTAAGTACCGAAAACGTCAGAAATTTTCTAAGTACCGAAAACTTTTGAGTCTTTTCAAAGTACCGAAATCGACGGAATTTTTCCAAGTACCAAATTCAACAAAATTTTTCTAAGTACCGAAATCGACTGAATTTTTCTAAGTACCGAAAACGTCAGAAATTTTCTAAGTACTGAAATCAACAAAATTTTTCTAAGTACCGAAATCGGCAGCATTTTTCTAAGTACTGAAAACGTCTGAATGTTTAATAAGCATCGAAATCATTAGAATTTTTCTAAGTACCGAAAACTTCCGAGTCTTTTCAAAGTACCGAAAAAGGTAGAAATTTTCTAAATACCGAAATCAACAGAATTTTTCTAAGTACCGAAATCGACAGAATTTTTCTAAGTACCGAAATCAACAGAATTTTTCTAAGTACCGAAATCGGCAGAATTTTTCTAAGTACCGAAATCAACAGAATTTTTCTAAGTACCGAAATCGACAGTACTTTTCGAAGTACTGAAATCAACAGAATTTTTCTAAGTACCGAAATCGGCAGAATTTTTCTAAGTACTGAAAACTTCTGAATGTTTAATAAGTATCGAAATCGTAAGAATTTTTCTAAGTACCGAAAACGTCAGAAATTTTCTAAGTACCGAAAACTTCTGAGTCTTGAAATTTTCTAAGTACCGAAAACGTCTGAAATTTTCAAAGTACCGAAAAAGGCAGAAATTTTCTAAGAACCGAAATCAACAGAATTTTTCTAAGTACCGAATTCGACAGAATTTTTCTAAGTACCGAAAACTTCTGAATGTTTTCTAAGTACTGAAAAAGGCAGAAATTTTCTAAGTACCGAAAACTTCTGAATGATTTCTAAGTACCGAAATCGACAGAATTTTTCTAAGTACCGAAAACGTCAGAAATTTTCTGAGTACCGAAAACTTCTGAGTCTTTTGAAAGTACCGAAAAAGACAGAAATTTTCTAAATACCGAAATCGTCAGAATTTTTCTAAGTACCAAAATCATCGGAAATTTTCTAAGTACCGAAAACGTCAGAAATTTTCTAAGTACCGAAAACTTTTGAGTCTTTTCAAAGTATCGAAATCGACGGAATTTTTCTAAGTACCAAATTCAACAGAATTTTTCTAAGTACCGAAATCGACTGAGTTTTTCTAAGTACCGAAAACGTCAGAAATTTTCTAAGTATCGAAAACTTCTGAATGTTTTCTAAATACCGAAATCGTCAGAATTTTTCTAAGTACCGAAAACGTCAGAAATTTTCTAAGTACTGAAAACTTCTGAGTCTTTTTAAAGTACCGAAAAAGGCAGAATTTTTCTAAGATCCGAAATCATCAGAATTTTTCTAAGTACCGAAAACTTCCGAGTCTTTTCAAAGTACCGAAAAAGGCAGAAATTTTCAAAGTACCGAAATCAACAGAATTTTTCTAAGTACCGAAATCGACAGAATTTTTGGAAGTACTGAAAACTTCTGAATGTTTAATAAGTATCGGAATCGTAAGAATTTTTCTAAGTACCGAAAACGTCAGAATTTTTCTAAGTACCGAAATCAACAGAATTTTTCTAAGTACCGAAATCGACAGTACTTTTCGAAGTACTGAAATCAACAGAATTTTTCTAAGTACCGAAATCGGCAGAATTTTTGGAAGTACTGAAAACTTCTGAATGTTTAATAAGTATCGAAATCAACAGAATTTTTCTAAGTACCGAAATCGACAGAATTTTTCAAAGTACCGAAATCAACAGAATTTTTCTAAGTACCGAATTCGACAGAATTCCCCCCCCCGCCCCAAAAAGCTTTGCAATGAAAGCGATGGCGGAACTCGTTTATTGCCAACACTAAAGTGTTTTATAAGCAAACCCCGATTTTTTTTTCTAAAATATTGTGTGTACGAAATAAAAAGTTTTTTTTACTTACTTGTGCAAGAAAGGAACTGCTTTTTGAAATCAAAATTATTCAAAGGCCCCCCAAAACTCCACAAAAGCGTCAGTGTTCGAAATTCGCACACACGATCAAATACTGTTCGAAATTCGCACACACGATCAAATACCGTTCGAAATTCGCACACACGATCAAATATTGTCTTTTAAAATAAAAAAAATTTTTACTTAATGATACGAAAGACTCGATTCAAAGTACGAAATTCGCCCACACGATCAAATAAGGTAAAAAAAAAAACTTTTACTTAATGATTCGAAAGACTCGATTCAAAGTACGAAATTCGCACACACGATCAAATAAGGTCTTAAAAAATTTTTTTTTACTTAATGATTCGAAAGACTCGATTCAAAGTACGAAATTCGCACACACGATCAAATAAGGTCTTAAAAAAAAATTTTTACTTAATGATTCGAAAGACTCGATTCAAAGTACGAAATTCGCACACATGATCAAATAAGGTCTTAAAAAAATATTTTAAAAGTTTTAAAGCTTGAATGAAGCTTTACAAACCTTCCAGTCAGAGGACGAGTCTCAATAGATCGCAGTATGGTAGCTGCTCTACTACGTACAACACCCAGACTAGTACCTAAGTCGTCTACAGACGATTTGGCACCCGTGCATCACACCCACAGGGTTGGACTCGGAGCCGAGAGCGCGCGGTCTAGGCGCCCCCTAGAGTGCTCCAAATCGAACAGGCCTCGTCGCCGGGGTATTCCGCCCGCAAGGGGTGGTAGTACTCCCCGGCTAACTTTGCCCATCGACGCGACGGATGCGAATGGTATCGTTGCAGTGACTAGACGGGATTCTGACTTAGAGGCCTTCAGTCATTATCCCACAGATGGTATCTTCGTACCACTGTTCATTCGACCAAATCATGTACCAAATGTACCCACACATGTACCAAATGTACCCACACTTTACCACAAGCACTTTACCACAAAGGCGAGCCCTCGCCCTTGTCGAGACGAGAGCGTTGCGTTTCTTGAGACACGCTCACTGTGCCTCACATGTATAGTCCCGCACAAAGTTCATGTTCCAAGCGAAAGATTTTTCTCCCGGGCGGTGGCCGTCGACGTCCGCATCCCCGGCCTCTCGCCGAGGAAATTTAAATTTGAACGGAAAACGCATATCGGCCTTTCCGGCCTCGCTCGGGCTTCGTCTCAGACTTCCCGTCGCCGGACTTAGAAGAATTTACACAATTTTCGAGACTTAGAAAAATTTCGGAAAAAATTGGACTTTGAAGAAAAAACACTCCAAAACTAATTAAAAAAAATGTAACTAAAAATTATTATTACATAATTATAATTAAAAATATTATTTATATACATTTATCATATTATATAAATTTCATATTAAAATAATTAAAAAAAAATAACATAAAATTATTATTATATAATTATATTATCAAATTTGTATTATATAACTATTATTAAAAATTATATTTTTATACATTATATTATATACATTTTTTATTAAAATATTTTAAAATTTAACTATTATTATACATTTTTTAAAACCAATTTTGATAATAAACACTTTGTTGCGAACAACATTATATTTATATTATAATATAAAGTTTCTTCATAAGTACAATGTCAATAAATAATGTTTTTAGGCAACAATGTTACGATATTTGAAGTGTTTGCGTCTGGTCTAACAGATCTTTCGAGTTTCTTTGCATAAGTGCTTTTAATTGCTTAATTTGCTTTTTTTTTATTTAAATTATCTAAATGCAATTTTTTTTTAAGAATAATGTCTTTTTCAATAAATATTCAATTAAAAACCAAAAAAAATTTTTTTTTGAATATTTCGGCAAATGAGTGCCAGCGTAATCGGGAACTTTAAATAATTAAATATAATACAAAATATGAGTGTTGACACGATCTGAGCATCGCACGGTGACCAGAGAGAGCTGTTATACCAGTTTAGACACGTCAAAAAATTTTCCCGTTTTCGAAAGTTAGCGATAAAATTCATTTGCATTAAATTGCATGCTAAAATGTAATATTTAGATAGGGACAGAAGCGAATCTCGTTACCCCATTCTTGCGCATCACTAATTAGTTCAGGAGACATCTGGAATCCTTAAGACATTCATAGTATCTCCCGCCGTTAACAAAATTACACGTCCATGCAATCCAACTAGAGGCGAAACGGAGTCTCGTAACTTTTTTTTAAATTAGCCAATGCAATTTTTTTAGAAGCTAGTGAAAGAAATAATCTCTTTTCATTTAATATATATTAAATTAAAAACTAAAAAAAAAAAATTTTTTTTTCTCGAGATTTTTGGCAAATGAGGGCCAGCGTAGTCGAGAACTTTAAATTATTAAATATAAGACAAAATATACAGATTTCCATGATTTGAGCATCGTTTGGTAACCAGAGAGATTCCTTATTAGGTTTTTTCATTCCTTATTATTTTTTCTTTCATTTTTAAAAGCTAAAAATAAGAATCTAAAATTTATTATGATTTAAATAATTGTGTGATATTTGCCTCAAAATAATAAATTTAAAATGAAATGAATGAAGGAAGAAAAAAATTTAGAAATTGTCACACACGATCTCAAAACCGTTTAAAAATATTACTAAGTCTGAAATACCATGAAACAATTCTAAGTACGAAAATCTTCTGAATTTTTCAAAGTCAAAACCATTTGAAAATATTACTAAGTTTGAAATACCATGAAATATTTCTAAGAACGAAAATCTTCTGAATTTTTCAAAACATTCAGAAGTTTTCGGTACTTAGAAAAATTCTGTCGAATTCGGTACTTAGAACAATTCTGCTGATTTCAGTACTTAGAAAAATTCTGACGATTTCGGTTTTTAGAAAAATTCTGGTGATTTCGGATCTTAGAAAATTTCTGACCTTTTCGGTACTTAGAAAATATCTGACGTTTTCGGTACTTAGAAAAATTCTGTCAATTTCGGTTCTTAGAAAACATTCAGAAGTCTTCGGTACTTAAAAAATTTCTGACGTTTTCGGTACTTAGAAAAATTCTTACGATTTCGATACTTATTATTATACATTCAGAAGTTTTCGGTACTTAGAAAAATTCTGCCGATTTCGGTACTCAGAAAAATTCTGCTGATTTCGGTACTTAGAAAATTTCTGACCTTTTCGGTATTTAGAAAATTTCAGACGATTTCGGTACTTAGAAAAATTCAGACGATTTCGGTACTTGGAAAATTTCTGCCTTTTTCGGTACTTTGAAAAGACTCAGAAGTTTTCAGTACTTAGAAAATTTCTGACGTTTTCGGTACTTAGAAAAATTCAGACGATTTCGGTACTTAGAAAAACTCGGACGATTTCGGTACTTAGAAAAATTCTGTCAATTTTGGTGCTCAGAAAAATTCTGTTGATTTTGGTACTTAGAAAAATCTGACGATTTTTTTACTTAGAAAAATTCCGACGATTTCGGTGCTTAGAAAATTCTGACGATTTCGGTACTTAGAAAGATTCTGATGATTTCGGTACTTAGAAAAATTCTGACGATTTCGGTACTTAGAAAATTTCTGATCTTTTCGGTACTTGGAAAATTTCTGACGTTTTCGTTACTTAGAAAAATTCTGCCGATTTCGGTACTTAGAAAAATTCTGTTGATTTCGGTACTTAGAAAATTTCTGTCGTTTTCTTTACATCGAAAAATTCTGCCGATTTCGGTACTTAGAAAATTCTGACGATTTCGGTTCTTGGAAAATTTCTGACCTTTTCGGTACTTGGAAAATTTCTGACCTTTTCGGTGCTTAGAAAAATTCTGACGAATTCGGTACTTAGAAAACATTCAGAAGTTATCGATACTTAGAAAATTTCAGACTTTTTCGGTACTTAGGAAAATTCTGCCGATTTCGGTACTTAGAAAAATTCTAATGATTTCGGTACTTAGAAAAATTCTGACGATTTCGGTACTTAGAAAATTTCTGACCTTTTTGGTACTTGGAAAATTTCTGACCTTTTCGGTACTTGGAAAATTTCTGACCTTTTCGGTACTTAGAAAATTTCTGACCTTTACGGTACTTAGAAAAATTCTGACGATTTCGGTACTTAGAAAACAATCAGAAGTTTTTGGTACTAAAAAAATTTCTGTCGTTTTCGGTACTTAGAAAAATTCTGATGATTTCGGTACTTAGAAAAAATCTGTTGATTTCGGTACTTAGAAAATTTCTGACCTTTTCGGTACTTAGAAAATATCTGACGTTTTCGGTACTTAGAAAAATTCTGTCGATTTCGGTACTTAGAAAACATTAAGAAGTCTTCGGTACTTAGAAAATTTCTGACGTTTTCGGTACTTAGAAAAATTCTTACGATTTCGATACTTATTAAACATTCAGAAGTTTTCGGTACTTTGAAAAATTCTGAAGATTTCGGTACTTAGAAAAATTCTGTCTATTTCGGTACTTAGAAAAGACTCGGAAGTTTTCGGTACTTAGAACATTTCTGACGTTTTCGGTACTTAGAAAAATTCTGATGATTTCGGTACTAAGAAAATTTCTGACCTTTTCGGTATTAAGAAAATTTCAAACGATTTCGGTACTTAGAAAAATTCAGACGATTTCGGTACTTAGAAAAATTCTGGTGATTTCGGAACTTAGAAATATTCTGTTGATTTCGGTACTTAGAAAAATTCTGCCGATTTCGGTATTTAGAAAATTCTGACGATTTCGGTACTTGGAAAATTTCTGACCTTTTCGGCACTTAGAAAATTTCTGACCTTTTCGGTATTTAGAAAATTTCAAACGATTTCGGTACTTAGAAAAATTCTGACGAATTCGGTACTTAGAAAAATTCTGGTTATTTCGGAACTTAGAAATATTCTGTTGATTTCGGTACTTAGAAAAATTCTGTCTATTTGGGTACTTAGAAAAGACTCGGAAGTTTTCGGTACTTAGAAAATTTCTGACGTTTTCGCTACTTAGAAAAATTCTGACGATTTCGGTACTTGGAAAATTTCTGACCTTTTCGGTACTTAGGAAAATTCTGTCGATTTCGGTACTTAGAAAACATTAAGAAGTCTTCGGTACTTAGAAAATTTCTGACGTTTTCGGTACATAGAAAAATTCTGTTGATATCGGTACTTAGAAAATTTCTGACCTTTTCGGTATTTAGAAAATTTCAAACGATTTCGGTACTTAGAAAAATTCTGACGATTTCGGTACTTAGAAAAATTCTGGTGATTTCGGAACTTAGAAATATTCTGTTGATTTCGGTACTTAGAAAAATTCTGCCGATTTCGGTACTTAGAAAATTCTGACGATTTCGGTACTTGGAAAATTTCTGACCTTTTTGGTACTTAGAAAACATTCCGACGATTTCGGTAGTTAGAAAATTCTGACGATTTCGGTATTTGGAAAATTTCTGACCTTTTCGGTACTTAGAAAATTTCTGACCTTTTCGGTACTTAGAAAAACTTGGACGATTTCGGTACTTAGAAAAATTCTGTCGATTTTGGTACTTAGAAACATTCTGACGAATTCGGTACTTAGAAAACAATCAGAAGTTATCGGGACTTAGAAAAATTCTGTTGATTTCGGTACTTGGAAAATTTCTGCCTTTTTCGGTACTTTGAAAAGACTCAGAAGTTTTCAGTACTTAGAAAATTTCTGACGTTTTCGGTACTTAGAAAAATTCAGACGATTTCGGTACTTAGAAAAACTCGGACGATTTCGGTACTTAGAAAAATTCTGTCGATTTCGGTGCTCAGAAAAATTCTGTTGATTTTGGTACTTAGAAAAATCTGACGATTTCTTTACTTAGAAAAATTCCGACGATTTCGGTGCTTAGAAAATTCTGACGATTTCGGTACTTAGAAAAATTCTGATGATTTCTGTACTTAGAAAAATTCTGACGATTTCGGTACTTAGAAAACAATCAGAAGTTTTCGGTACTTAGATAATTTCTGACGTTTTCGTTACTTAGAAAAATTCTGACGATTTCGGTACTTAGAAAACAATCAGAAGTTTTCGGTACTTAGATAATTTCTGACGTTTTCGTTACTTAGAAAAATTCTGCCGATTTCGGTACTTAGAAAAATTCTGCTGATTTCGGAACTTAGAAAATTTCAGTCGTTTTCGGTACATCGAAAAATTCTGCCGATTTCGGTACTTAGAAAATTCTGACGATATCGGTTCTTGGAAAATTTCTGACCTTTTCGGTACTTAGAAAATATCTGACGTTTTCGGTACTTAGAAAAATTCTGTCGATTTCGGTACTTAGAAAACATTAAGAAGTCTTCGGTACTTAGAAAATTTCTGACGTTTTCGGTACTTAGAAAAATTCTTACGATTTCGATACTTATTAAACATTCAGAAGTTTTTGGTACTTAGAAAAATTCTGCCGATTTCGGTACTTAGAAAAATTCTGTCTATTTCGGTACTTAGAAAAGACTCGGAAGTTTTCGGTACTTAGATAATTTCTGACGTTTTCGGTACTTAGAAAAATTCTGATGATTTCGGTACTTAGAAAATTTCTGACCTTTTCGGTATTAAGAAAATTTCAAACGATTTCGGTACTTTGAAAAATTCAGACGATTTCGGTAGTTAGAAAATTCTGACGATTTCGGTACTTGGAAAATTTCTGACCTTTTCGGTACTTAGAAAATTTCTGACCTTTTCGGTACTTAGAAAAACTTGGACGATTTCGGTACTTAGAAAAATTCTGTCGATTTTGGTACTTAGAAACATTCTGACGAATTCGGTACTTAGAAAACAATCAGAAGTTATCGGGACTTAGAAAAATTCTGTTGATTTCGGTACTTGGAAAATTTCTGCCTTTTTCGGTACTTTGAAAAGACTCAGAAGTTTTCAGTACTTAGAAAATTTCTGACGTTTTCGGTACTTAGAAAAATTCAGACGATTTCGGTACTTAGAAAAACTTTGACGATTTCGGTACTTAGAAAAATTCTGTCGATTTCGGTGCTCAGAAAAATTCTGTTGATTTTGGTACTTAGAAAAATCTGACGATTTCTTTACTTAGAAAAATTCCGACGATTTCGGTGCTTAGAAAATTCTGACGATTTCGGTACTTAGAAAAATTCTGATGATTTCTGTACTTAGAAAAATTCTGACGATTTCGGTACTTAGAAAACAATCAGAAGTTTTCGGTACTTAGATAATTTCTGACGTTTTCGTTACTTAGAAAAATTCTGCCGATTTCGGTACTTAGAAAAATTCTGCTGATTTCGGAACTTAGAAAATTTCAGTCGTTTTCGGTACATCGAAAAATTCTGCCGATTTCGGTACTTAGAAAATTCTGACGATATCGGTTCTTGGAAAATTTCTGACCTTTTCGGTACTTAGAAAATATCTGACGTTTTCGGTACTTAGAAAAATTCTGTCGATTTCGGTACTTAGAAAACATTAAGAAGTCTTCGGTACTTAGAAAATTTCTGACGTTTTCGGTACTTAGAAAAATTCTTACGATTTCGATACTTATTAAACATTCAGAAGTTTTCGGTACTTAGAAAAATTCTGCCGATTTCGGTACTTAGAAAAATTCTGTCTATTTCGGTACTTAGAAAAGACTCGGAAGTTTTCGGTACTTAGATAATTTCTGACGTTTTCGGTACTTAGAAAAATTCTGATGATTTCGGTACTTAGAAAATTTCTGACCTTTTCGGTATTAAGAAAATTTCAAACGATTTCGGTACTTTGAAAAATTCAGACGATTTCGGTACTTAGAAAAATTCTGGTGATTTCGGAACTTAGAAATATTCCGTTGATTTCGGTACTTAGAAAAATTCTGCCGATTTCGGTACTTTGAAAATTCTGACGATTTCGGAACTTGGAAAATTTCTGACCTTTTCGGTACTTAGAAAATTTCTGACCTTTTCGGTACTTAGAAAACATTCCGAGGATTTCGGTAGTTAGAAAATTCTGACGATTTCGGTACTTGGAAAATTTCTGACCTTTTCGGTACTTAGAAAATTTCTGACCTTTTCGGTACTTAGAAAAACTCGGACGATTTCGGTACTTAGAAAAATTCTGTCGATTTCGGTACTTCGAAAAATTCTGTTGATTTTGGTACTTAGAAAAATCTGACGATTTCTTTACTTAAAATTCCGACGATTTCGGTGCTTAGAAAACAATCAGAAGTTTTCGGTACTTAGATAATTTCTGACGTTTCCGTTACTTAGAAAAATTCTGACGATTTCGGTACTTAGAAAACAATCAGAAGTTTTTGGAACTAAAAAAATTTCTGTCGTTTTCGGTACTTAGAAAAATTCTGATGATTTCGGTACTTAGTAAAATTCTGTTGATTTCGGTACTTAGAAAATTTCTGACCTTTTCGGTACTTAGAAAATATCTGACGTTTTCGGTACTTAGAAAAATTCTTACGATTTCGATACTTATTAAACATTCAGAAGTTTTCGGTACTTAGAAAAATTCTGCCGATTTCGGTACTTAGAAAAATTCTGTTGATTTCGGTACTTAGAAAAATTCTGTCTATTTCGGTACTTAGAAAAGACTCGGAAGTTTTCGGTACTTAGAAAATTTCTGACGTTTTCGGTACTTAGAAAAATTCTGATGATTTCGGTACTTAGAAAATTTCTGACCTTTTCGGTATTTAGAAAATTTCAAACGATTTCGGTACTTAGAAAAATTCTGACGATTTCGGTACTTAGTAAAATTCTGGTGATTTCGGAACTTAGAAATATTCTGTTGATTTCGGTACTTAGAAAAATTCTGCCGATTTCGGTACTTGGAAAATTTCTGACCTTTTCGGTACTTAGAAAATTTCTGACCTTTTCGGTACTTAGAAAACATTTCGACGATTTCGGTAGTTAGAAAATTCTGACGATTTCGGTTTTTGGAAAATTTCTGACATTTTTGGTACTTAGAAAATTTCTGACCTTTTCGGTACTTAGAAAAACTCGGACGATTTCGGTACTTAGAAAAATTCTGTCGATTTCGGTACTTAGAAACATTCTGACGAATTCGGTACTTAGAAAACATTCAGAAGTTATCGATACTTAGAAAATTTCTGACTTTTTCGGTACTTAGGAAAATTCTGCCGATTTCGGTACTTAGAAAAATTCAAATGATTTCGGTACTTAGAAAAATTCTGACGATTTCGGCTCTTAGAAAATTTCTGACCTTTACGGTACTTAGAAAAATTCTGACGATTTCGGTACTTAGAAAACAATCAGAAGTTTTTGGTACTAAGAAAATTTCTGTCGTTTTCGGTACTTAGAAAAATTCTGATGCTTTCGGTACTTAGAAAAATTCTGTCGATTTCGGTACTTAGAAAAGACTCGGAAGTTTTCGGTACTTAGAAAATTTCTGACCTTTTCGGTACTTAGAAAATATCTGACGTTTTCGGTACTTAGAAAAATTCTGTCGATTTCGGTACTTAGAAAACATTAAGAAGTCTTCGGTACTTAGAAAATTTCTGACGTTTTCGGTACTTGGAAAAATTCTTACGATTTCGATACTTATTAAACATTCAGAAGTTTTCGGTACTTAGAAAATTTCTGACCTTTACGGTACTTAGAAAAATTCTGACGATTTCGGTACTTAGAAAACAATCAGAAGTTTTTGGAACTAAAAAAATTTCTGTCGTTTTCGGTACTTAGAAAAATTCTGATGATTTCGGTACTTAGAAAAATTCTGACCTTTTCGGTACTTAGAAATTTTCTGACCTTTTTGGTACTTAGAAAACATTCCGACGATTTCGGTAGTTAGAAAATTTCTGACCTTTTCGGTACTTAGAAAATTTCTGACCTTTTCGGTACTTAGAAAAACTTGGACGATTTCGGTACTTAGAAAAATTCTGTCGATTTCGGTACTTAGAAACATTCTGACGAATTCGGTACTTAGAAAACAATCAGAAGTTTTTGGTACTAAGAACATTTCTGTCGTTTTCGGTACTTAGAAAAATTCTGATGATTTCGGTACTTAGAAAAACTTGGACGATTTCGGTACTTAGAAAAATTCTGTCGATTTCGGTACTTAGAAACATTCTGACGAATTCGGTACTTAGAAAACAATCAGAAGTTATCGGGACTTAGAAAAATTCTGTTGATTTCGGTACTTGGAAAATTTCTGCCTTTTTCGGTACTTTGAAAAGACTCAGAAGTTTTCAGTACTTAGAAAATTTCTGACGTTTTCGGTACTTAGAAAAATTCAGACGATTTCAGTACTTAGAAAAACTCGGACGATTTCGGTACTTAGAAAAATTCTGTCGATTTCGGTGCTCAGAAAAATTCTGTTGATTTTGGTACTTAGAAAAATCTGACGATTTCTTTACTTAGAAAAATTCCGACGATTTCGGTGCTTAGAAAATTCTGATGATTTCGGTACTTAGAAAAATTCTGACGATTTCGGTACTTAGAAAATTTCTGACCTTTTCGGTACTTGGAAATTTTCTGACCTTTACGGTACTTAGAAAAATTCTGACGATTTCGGTACTTAGAAAACAATCAGAAGTTTTCGGTACTTAGATAATTTCTGACGTTTTCGTTACTTAGAAAAATTCTGCCGATTTCGGTACTTAGAAAATTTCTGTCGTTTTCGGTACATCGAAAAATTCTGCCGATTTCGGTACTTAGAAAATTCTGACGATTACGGTTCTTGGAAAATTTCTGACCTTTTCGGTACTTAGAAAATTTCTGACCTTTTCGGTGCTTAGAAAAATTCTGACGATTTCGGTACTTAGAAAACAATCAGAAGTTTTTGGTACTAAAAAAATTTCTGTCGTTTTCGGTACTTAGAAAAATTCTGATGATTTCGGTACTTAGAAAAATTCTGTTGATTTCGGTACTTAGAAAATTTCTGACCTTTTCGGTACTTAGAAAAATTCTGATGATTTCGGTACTTAGAAAAATTCTGACGATTTCGGTACTTAGAAAATTTCTGATCTTTTCGGTACTTAGAAAATTTCTGACCTTTTCGGTACTTGGAAAATTTCTGACCTTTTCGGTGCTTAGAAAAATTCTGACGAATTCGGTACTTAGAAAACATTCAGAAGTTATCGATACTTAGAAAATTTCAGACTTTTTCGGTACTTAGGAAAATTCTGCCGATTTCGGTACTTAGAAAAATTCTAATGATTTCGGTACTTAGAAAAATTCTGACGATTTCGGTACTTAGAAAATTTCTGACCTTTTTGGTACTTGGAAAATTTCTGACCTTTTCGGTACTTGGAAAATTTCTGACCTTTTCGGTACTTAGAAAATTTCTGACCTTTACGGTACTTAGAAAAATTCTGACGATTTCGGTACTTAGAAAACAATCAGAAGTTTTTGGTACTAAAAAAATTTCTGTCGTTTTCGGTACTTAGAAAAATTCTGATGATTTCGGTACTTAGAAAAAATCTGTTGATTTCGGTACTTAGAAAATTTCTGACCTTTTCGGTACTTAGAAAATATCTGACGTTTTCGGTACTTAGAAAAATTCTGTCGATTTCGGTACTTAGAAAACATTAAGAAGTCTTCGGTACTTAGAAAATTTCTGACGTTTTCGGTACTTAGAAAAATTCTTACGATTTCGATACTTATTAAACATTCAGAAGTTTTCGGTACTTAGAAAAATTCTGAAGATTTCGGTACTTAGAAAAATTCTGTCTATTTCGGTACTTAGAAAAGACTCGGAAGTTCTCGGTACTTAGAACATTTCTGACGTTTTCGGTACTTAGAAAAATTCTGATGATTTCGGTACTAAGAAAATTTCTGACCTTTTCGGTATTAAGAAAATTTCAAACGATTTCGGTACTTAGAAAAATTCAGACGATTTCGGTACTTAGAAAAATTCTGGTGATTTCGGAACTTAGAAATATTCTGTTGATTTCGGTACTTAGAAAAATTCTGCCGATTTCGGTATTTAGAAAATTCTGACGATTTCGGTACTTGGAAAATTTCTGACCTTTTCGGTACTTAGAAAATTTCTGACCTTTTCGGTACTTAGAAAAACTCGGACGATTTCGGTACTTAGGAAAATTCTGTCGATTTCGGTACTTAGAAAAATTCTGTTGATTTTGGTACTTAGAAAAATCTGACGATTTCTTTACTTAAAATTCCGACGATTTCGGTGCTTAGAAAACAATCAGAAGTTTTCGGTACTTAGATAATTTCTGACGTTTCCGTTACTTAGAAAAATTCTGACGATTTCGGTACTTAGAAAACAATCAGAAGTTTTTGGAACTAAACAAATTTCTGACGTTTCCGTTACTTAGAAAAATTCTGACGATTTCGGTACTTAGAAAACAATCAGAAGTTTTTGGAACTAAAAAAATATCTGACGTTTTCGGTACTTAGAAAAATTCTGTCGATTTCGGTACTTAGAAAACATTAAGAAGTCTTCGGTACTTAGAAAATTTCTGAGGTTTTCGGTACTTAGAAAAATTCTTACGATTTCGATACTTATTAAACATTCAGAAGTTTTCGGTACTTAGAAAAATTCTGCCGATTTCGGTACTTAGAAAAATTCTGTTGATTTCGGTACTTAGAAAAATTCTGTCTATTTCGGTACTTAGAAAAGACTCGGAAGTTTTCGGTACTTAGAAAATTTCTGACGTTTTCGCTACTTAGAAAAATTCTGACGATTTCGGTACTTGGAAAATTTCTGACCTTTTCGGTATTTAGAAAATTTCAAACGATTTCGGTACTTAGAAAAATTCTGACGATTTCGGTACTTAGAAAAATTCTGGTGATTTCGGAACTTAGAAATATTCTGTTGATTTCGGTACTTAGAAAAATTCTGTCTATTTCGGTACTTAGAAAAGACTCGGAAGTTTTCGGTACTTAGAAAATTTCTGACGTTTTCGCTACTTAGAAAAATTCTGACGATTTCGGTACTTGGAAAATTTCTGACCTTTTCGGTACTTAGGAAAATTCTGCCGATTTCGGTACTTAGAAAAATTCAAATGATTTCGGTACTTAGAAAAATTCTGACGATTTCGGCACTTAGAAAATTTCTGACCTTTACGGTACTTAGAAAAATTCTGACGATTTCGGTACTTAGAAAACAATCAGAAGTTTTTGGTACTAAGAAAATTTCTGTCGTTTTCGGTACTTAGAAAAATTCTGATGATTTCGGTACTTAGAAAAATTCTGTCGATTTCGGTACTTAGAAAAGACTCGGAAGTTTTCGGTACTTAGAAAATTTCTGACCTTTTCGGTACTTAGAAAATATCTGACGTTTTCGGTACTTAGAAAAATTCTGTCGATTTCGGTACTTAGAAAACATTAAGAAGTCTTCGGTACTTAGAAAATTTCTGACGTTTTCGGTACTTGGAAAAATTCTTACGATTTCGATACTTATTAAACATTCAGAAGTTTTCGGTACTTAGAAAAATTCTGCCGATTTCGGTACTTGGAAAAATTCTGTTGATTTCGGAACTTAGAAATATTCTGTTGATTTCGGTACTTAGAAAAATTCTGCCGATTTCGGTACTTAGAAAATTCTGACGATTTCGGTACTTGGAAAATTTCTGACCTTTTCGGTACTTAGAAAATTTCTGACCATTTTGGTACTTAGAAAACATTCCGACGATTTCGGTAGTTAGAAAATTCTGATGATTTCGGTACTTAGAAAAATTCTGACGATTTCGGTACTTAGAAAATTTCTGACCTTTTCGGTACTTGGAAATTTTCTGACCTTTACGGTACTTGGAAAAATTCTGACGATTTCGGTACTTAGAAAACAATCAGAAGTTTTCGGTACTTAGATAATTTCTGACGTTTTCGTTACTTAGAAAAATTCTGCCGATTTCGGTACTTAGAAAAATTCTGTTGATTTCGGTACTTAGAAAATTTCTGACCTTTTCGGTGCTTAGAAAAATTCTGACGTATTCGGTACTTAGAAAACATTCAGAAGTTATCGATACTTAGAAAATTTATGACTTTTTCGGTACTTAGGAAAATTCTGCCGATTTCGGTACTTAGAAAAATTCTAATGATTTCGGTACTTAGAAAAATTCTGACGATTTCGGTACTTAGAAAATTTCTGACCTTTTTGGTACTTGGAAAATTTCTGACCTTTTCGGTACTTGGAAAATTTCTGACCTTTTCGGTACTTAGAAAATTTCTGACCTTTACGGTACTTAGAAAAATTCTGACGATTTCGGTACTTAGAAAACAATCAGAAGTTTTTGGTACTAAAAAAATTTCTGTCGTTTTCGGTACTTAGAAAAATTCTGATGATTTCGGTACTTAGAAAAATTCTGTTGATTTCGGTACTTAGAAAATTTCTGACCTTTTCGGTACTTAGAAAATATCTGACGTTTTCGTTACTTAGAAAAATTCTGCCGATTTCGGTACTTAGAAAAATTCTGTTGATTTCGGTACTTAGAAAAATTCTGTCTATTTCGGTACTTAGAAAAGACTCGGAAGTTTTCGGTACTTAGAAAATTTCTGACGTTTTCGGTACTTAGAAAAATTCTGATGATTTCGGTACTTAGAAAATTTCTGACCTTTTCGGTATTAAGAAAATTTCAAACGATTTCGGTACTTAGAAAAATTCAGACGATTTCGGTACTTAGAAAAATTCTGGTGATTTCGGAACTTAGAAATATTCTGTTGATTTCGGTACTTAGAAAAATTCTGCCGATTTCGGTACTTAGAAAATTCTGACGATTTCGGTAGTTGGAAAATTTCTGACCTTTTCGGTACTTAAAAAATTTCTGACCTTTTCGGTACTTAGAAAACATTCCGAGGATTTCGGTAGTTAGAAAATTCTGACGATTTCGGTACTTGGAAAATTTCTGACCTTTTCGGTACTTAGAAAATTTCTGACCTTTTCGGTACTTAGAAAAACTCGGACGATTTCGGTACTTAGGAAAATTCTGTCGATTTCGGTACTTAGAAAAATTCTGTTGATTTTGGTACTTAGAAAAATCTGACGATTTCTTTACTTAAAATTCCGACGATTTCGGTGCTTAGAAAACTATCAGAAGTTTTCGGTAGTTAGATAATTTCTGACGTTTCCGTTACTTAGAAAAATTCTGACGATTTCGGTACTTAGAAAACAATCAGAAGTTTTTGGAACTAAAAAAATTTCTGTCGTTTTCGGTACTTAGAAAAATTCTGATGATTTCGGTACTTAGAAAAATTCTGACCTTTTCGGTACTTAGAAATTTTCTGACCTTTTTGGTACTCTGAAAACATTCCGACGATTTCGGTAGTTAGAAAATTTCTGACCTTTTCGGTACTTAGAAAATTTCTGACCTTTTCGGTACTTAGAAAAACTTGGACGATTTCGGTACTTAGAAAAATTCTGTCGATTTCGGTACTTAGAAACATTCTGACGAATTCGGTACTTAGAAAACAATCAGAAGTTTTTGGTACTAAGAAAATTTCTGTCGTTTTCGGTACTTAGAAAAATTCTGATGATTTCGGTACTTAGAAAAACTCGGACGATTTCGGTACTTAGAAAAATTCTGTCGATTTCGGTGCTCAGAAAAATTCTGTTGATTTTGGTACTTAGAAAAATCTGACGATTTCTTTACTTAGAAAAATTCCGACGATTTCGGTGCTTAGAAAATTCTGATGATTTCGGTACTTAGAAAAATTCTGACGATTTCGGTACTTAGAAAATTTCTGACCTTTTTGGTACTTGGAAATTTTCTGACCTTTACGGTACTTAGAAAAATTCTGACGATTTCGGTACTTAGAAAACAATCAGAAGTTTTCGGTACTTAGATAATTTCTGACGTTTTCGTTACTTAGAAAAATTCTGCCGATTTCGGTACTTAGAAAATTTCTGTCGTTTTCGGTACATCGAAAAATTCTGCCGATTTCGGTACTTAGAAAATTCTGACGATTACGGTTCTTGGAAAATTTCTGACCTTTTCGGTACTTAGAAAATTTCTGACCTTTTCGGTGCTTAGAAAAATTCTGACGATTTCGGTACTTAGAAAACAATCAGAAGTTTTTGGTACTAAAAAAATTTCTGTCGTTTTCGGTACTTAGAAAAATTCTGATGATTTCGGTACTTAGAAAAATTCTGTTGACTTCGGTACTTAGAAAATTTCTGACCTTTTCAGTACTTAGAAAATATCTGACGTTTTCGTTACTTAGAAAAATTCTGCCGATTTCGGTACTTAGAAAAATTCTGTTGATTTCGGTACTTAGAAAAATTCTGTCTATTTCGGTACTTAGAAAAGACTCGGAAGTTTTCGGTACTTAGAAAATTTCTGACGTTTTCGGTACTTAGAAAAATTCTGATGATTTCGGTACTTAGAAAAATTCTGACGATTTCGGTACTTAGAAAATTTCTGATCTTTTCGGTACTTAGAAAATTTCTGACCTTTTCGGTACTTGGAAAATTTCTGACCTTTTCGGTGCTTAGAAAAATTCTGACGAATTCGGTACTTAGAAAACATTCAGAAGTTATCGATACTTAGAAAATTTCAGACTTTTTCGGCACTTAGGAAAATTCTGCCGATTTCGGTACTTAGAAAAATTCTAATGATTTCGGTACTTAGAAAAATTCTGACGATTTCGGTACTTAGAAAATTTCTGACCTTTTTGGTACTTGGAAAATTTCTGACCTTTTCGGTACTTGGAAAATTTCTGACCTTTTCGGTACTTAGAAAATTTCTGACCTTTACGGTACTTAGAAAAATTCTGACGATTTCGGTACTTAGAAAACAATCAGAAGTTTTTGGTACTAAAAAAATTTCTGTCGTTTTCGGTACTTAGAAAAATTCTGATTATTTCGGTACTTAGAAAAAATCTGTTGATTTCGGTACTTAGAAAATTTCTGACCTTTTCGGTACTTAGAAAATATCTGACGTTTTCGGTACTTAGAAAAATTCTGTCGATTTCGGTACTTAGAAAACATTAAGAAGTCTTCGGTACTTAGAAAATTTCTGACGTTTTCGGTACTTAGAAAAATTCTTACGATTTCGATACTTATTAAACATTCAGAAGTTTTCGGTACTTAGAAAAATTCTGAAGATTTCGGTACTTAGAAAAATTCTGTCTATTTCGGTACTTAGAAAAGACTCGGAAGTTTTCGGTACTTAGAACATTTCTGACGTTTTCGGTACTTAGAAAAATTCTGATGATTTCGGTACTAAGAAAATTTCTGACCTTTTCGGTATTAAGAAAATTTCAAACGATTTCGGTACTTAGAAAAATTCAGACGATTTCGGTACTTAGAAAAATTCTGGTGATTTCGGAACTTAGAAATATTCTGTTGATTTCGGTACTTAGAAAAATTCTGCCGATTTCGGTATTTAGAAAATTCTGACGATTTCTTTACTTAAAATTCCGACGATTTCGGTGCTTAGAAAACAATCAGAAGTTTTCGGTACTTAGATAATTTCTGACGTTTCCGTTACTTAGAAAAATTCTGACGATTTCGGTACTTAGAAAACAATCAGAAGTTTTTGGAACTAAAAAAATTTCTGACGTTTCCGTTACTTAGAAAAATTCTGACGATTTCGGTACTTAGAAAACAATCAGAAGTTTTTGGAACTAAAAAAATATCTGACGTTTTCGGTACTTAGAAAAATTCTGTCGATTTCGGTACTTAGAAAACATTAAGAAGTCTTCGGTACTTAGAAAATTTCTGAGGTTTTCGGTACTTAGAAAAATTCTTACGATTTCGATACTTATTAAACATTCAGAAGTTTTCGGTACTTAGAAAAATTCTGCCGATTTCGGTACTTAGAAAAATTCTGTTGATTTCGGTACTTAGAAAAATTCTGTCTATTTCGGTACTTAGAAAAGACTCGGAAGTTTTCGGTACTTAGAAAATTTCTGACGTTTTCGCTACTTAGAAAAATTCTGACGATTTCGGTACTTGGAAAATTTCTGACCTTTTCGGTATTTAGAAAATTTCAAACGATTTCGGTACTTAGAAAAATTCTGACGATTTCGGTACTTAGAAAAATTCTGGTGATTTCGGAACTTAGAAATATTCTGTTGATTTCGGTACTTAGAAAAATTCTGTCTATTTCGGTACTTAGAAAAGACTCGGAAGTTTTCGGTACTTAGAAAATTTCTGACGTTTTCGCTACTTAGAAAAATTCTGACGATTTCGGTACTTGGAAAATTTCTGACCTTTTCGGTACTTAGGAAAATTCTGCCGATTTCGGTACTTAGAAAAATTCAAATGATTTCGGTACTTAGAAAAATTCTGACGATTTCGGCACTTAGAAAATTTCTGACCTTTACGGTACTTAGAAAAATTCTGACGATTTCGGTACTTAGAAAACAATCAGAAGTCTTTGGTACTAAGAAAATTTCTGTCGTTTTCGGTACTTAGAAAAATTCTGATGATTTCGGTACTTAGAAAAATTCTGTCGATTTCGGTACTTAGAAAAGACTCGGAAGTTTTCGGTACTTAGAAAATTTCTGACGTTTTCGGTACTTAGAAAAATTCTGATGATTTCGGTACTTAGAAAATTTTTGACCTTTTCGGTATTTAGAAAATTTCAAACGATTTCGGTACTTAGAAAAATTCTGACGATTTCGGTACTTAGAAAAATTCTGGTTATTTCGGAACTTAGAAATATTCTGTTGATTTCGGTACTTAGAAAAATTCTGTCTATTTCGGTACTTAGAAAAGACTCGGAAGTTTTCGGTACTTAGAAAATTTCTGACGTTTTCGCTACTTAGAAAAATTCTGACGATTTCGGTACTTGGAAAATTTCTGACCTTTTCGGTACTTAGGAAAATTCTGTCGATTTCGGTACTTAGAAAACATTAAGAAGTCTTCGGTACTTAGAAAATTTCTGACGTTTTCGGTACTTAGAAAAATTCTGTTGATATCGGTACTTAGAAAATTTCTGACCTTTTCGGTATTTAGAAAATTTCAAACGATTTCGGTACTTAGAAAAATTCTGACGATTTCGGTACTTAGAAAAATTCTGGTGATTTCGGAACTTAGAAATATTCTGTTGATTTCGGTACTTAGAAAAATTCTGCCGATTTCGGTACTTAGAAAATTCTGACGATTTCGGTACTTGGAAAATTTCTGACCTTTTTGGTACTTAGAAAACATTCCGACGATTTCGGTAGTTAGAAAATTCTGACGATTTCGGTATTTGGAAAATTTCTGACCTTTTCGGTACTTAGAAAATTTCTGACCTTTTCGGTACTTAGAAAAACTTGGACGATTTCGGTACTTAGAAAAATTCTGTCGATTTCGGTACTTAGAAACATTCTGACGAATTCGGTACTTAGAAAACAATCAGAAGTTATCGGGACTTAGAAAAATTCTGTTGATTTCGGTACTTGGAAAATTTCTGCCTTTTTCGGTACTTTGAAAAGACTCAGAAGTTTTCAGTACTTAGAAAATTTCTGACGTTTTCGGTACTTAGAAAAATTCAGACGATTTCGGTACTTAGAAAAACTCGGACGATTTCGGTACTTAGAAAAATTCTGTCGATTTCGGTGCTCAGAAAAATTCTGTTGATTTTGGTACTTAGAAAAATCTGACGATTTCTTTACTTAGAAAAATTCCGACGATTTCGGTGCTTAGAAAATTCTGACGATTTCGGTACTTAGAAAAATTCTGATGATTTCGGTACTTAGAAAAATTCTGACGATTTCGGTACTTAGAAAACAATCAGAAGTTTTCGGTACTTAGATAATTTCTGACGTTTTCGTTACTTAGAAAAATTCTGCCGATTTCGGTACTCAGAAAAATTCTGCTGATTTCGGAACTTAGAAAATTTCTGTCGTTTTCGGTACATCGAAAAATTCTGCCGATTTCGGTACTTAGAAAATTCTGACGATATCGGTTCTTGGAACATTTCTGACCTTTTCGGTACTTAGAAAATATCTGACGTTTTCGGTACTTAGAAAAATTCTGTCGATTTCGGTACTTAGAAAACATTAAGAAGTCTTCGGTACTTAGAAAATTTCTGACGTTTTCGGTACTTAGAAAAATTCTTACGATTTCGATACTTATTAAACATTCAGAAGTTTTCGGTACTTAGAAAAATTCTGCCGATTTCGGTACTTAGAAAAATTCTGTCTATTTCGGTACTTAGAAAAGACTCGGAAGTTTTCGGTACTTAGATAATTTCTGACGTTTTCGGTACTTAGAAAAATTCTGATGATTTCGGTACTTAGAAAATTTCTGACCTTTTCGGTATTAAGAAAATTTCAAACGATTTCGGTACTTTGAAAAATTCAGACGATTTCGGTACTTAGAAAAATTCTGGTGATTTCGGAACTTTGAAAATTCTGACGATTTCGGTACTTGGAAAATTTCTGACCTTTTCGGTACTTAGAAAACATTCCGAGGATTTCGGTAGTTAGAAAATTCTGACGATTTCGGTACTTGGAAAATTTCTGACCTTTTCGGTACTTAGAAAATTTCTGACCTTTTCGGTACTTAGAAAAACTCGGACGATTTCGGTACTTAGAAAAATTCTGTCGATTTCGGTACTTAGAAAAATTCTGTTGATTTTGGTACTTAGAAAAATCTGACGATTTCTTTACTTAAAATTCCGACGATTTCGGTACTTAGAAAACAATCAGAAGTTTTTGGAACTAAAAAAATTTCTGTCGTTTTCGGTACTTAGAAAAATTCTGATGATTTCGGTACTTAGTAAAATTCTGTTGATTTCGGTACTTAGAAAATTTCTGACCTTTTCGGTACTTAGAAAATATCTGACGTTTTCGGTACTTAGAAAAATTCTTACGATTTCGATACTTATTAAACATTCAGAAGTTTTCGGTACTTAGAAAAATTCTGCCGATTTCGGTACTTAGAAAAATTCTGTTGATTTCGGTACTTAGAAAAGACTCGGAAGTTTTCGGTACTTAGAAAAGACTCGGAAGTTTTCGGTACTTAGAAAATTTCTGACGTTTTCGGTACTTAGAAAAATTCTGATGATTTCGGTACTTAGAAAATTTCTGACCTTTTCGGTATTTAGAAAATTTCAAACGATTTCGGTACTTAGAAAAATTCTGACGATTTCGGTACTTAGAAAAATTCTGCCGATTTCGGTACTTGGAAAATTTCTGACCTTTTCGGTACTTAGAAAATTTCTGACCTTTTCGGTACTTAGAAAACATTTCGACGATTTCGGTAGTTAGAAAATTCTGACGATTTCGGTTTTTGGAAAATTTCTGACATTTTTGGTACTTAGAAAATTTCTGACCTTTTCGGTACTTAGAAAAACTCGGACGATTTCGGTACTTAGAAAAATTCTGTCGATTTCGGTACTTAGAAACATTCTGACGAATTCGGTACTTAGAAAACATTCAGAAGTTATCGATACTTAGAAAATTTCTGACTTTTTCGGTACTTAGGAAAATTCTGCCGATTTCGGTACTTAGAAAAATTCAAATGATTTCGGTACTTAGAAAAATTCTGACGATTTCGGCTCTTAGAAAATTTCTGACCTTTACGGTACTTAGAAAAATTCTGACGATTTCGGTACTTAGAAAACAATCAGAAGTTTTTGGTACTAAGAAAATTTCTGTCGTTTTCGGTACTTAGAAAAATTCTGACGTTTTCGGTACTTAGAAAAATTCTGATGATTTCGGTACTTAGAAAAATTCTGACGATTTCGGTACTTAGAAAATTTCTGATCTTTTCGGTACTTAGAAAATTTCTGACCTTTTCGGTACTTGGAAAATTTCTGACCTTTTCGGTGCTTAGAAAAATTCTGACGAATTCGGTACTTAGAAAACATTCAGAAGTTATCGATACTTAGAAAATTTCAGACTTTTTCGGCACTTAGGAAAATTCTGCCGATTTCGGTACTTAGAAAAATTCTAATGATTTCGGTACTTAGAAAAATTCTGACGATTTCGGTACTTAGAAAATTTCTGACCTTTTTGGTACTTGGAAAATTTCTGACCTTTTCGGTACTTGGAAAATTTCTGACCTTTTCGGTACTTAGAAAATTTCTGACCTTTACGGTACTTAGAAAAATTCTGACGATTTCGGTACTTAGAAAACAATCAGAAGTTTTTGGTACTAAAAAAATTTCTGTCGTTTTCGGTACTTAGAAAAATTCTGATTATTTCGGTACTTAGAAAAAATCTGTTGATTTCGGTACTTAGAAAATTTCTGACCTTTTCGGTACTTAGAAAATATCTGACGTTTTCGGTACTTAGAAAAATTCTGTCGATTTCGGTACTTAGAAAACATTAAGAAGTCTTCGGTACTTAGAAAATTTCTGACGTTTTCGGTACTTAGAAAAATTCTTACGATTTCGATACTTATTAAACATTCAGAAGTTTTCGGTACTTAGAAAAATTCTGAAGATTTCGGTACTTAGAAAAATTCTGTCTATTTCGGTACTTAGAAAAGACTCGGAAGTTTTCGGTACTTAGAACATTTCTGACGTTTTCGGTACTTAGAAAAATTCTGATGATTTCGGTACTAAGAAAATTTCTGACCTTTTCGGTATTAAGAAAATTTCAAACGATTTCGGTACTTAGAAAAATTCAGACGATTTCGGTACTTAGAAAAATTCTGGTGATTTCGGAACTTAGAAATATTCTGTTGATTTCGGTACTTAGAAAAATTCTGCCGATTTCGGTATTTAGAAAATTCTGACGATTTCTTTACTTAAAATTCCGACGATTTCGGTGCTTAGAAAACAATCAGAAGTTTTCGGTACTTAGATAATTTCTGACGTTTCCGTTACTTAGAAAAATTCTGACGATTTCGGTACTTAGAAAACAATCAGAAGTTTTTGGAACTAAAAAAATTTCTGACGTTTCCGTTACTTAGAAAAATTCTGACGATTTCGGTACTTAGAAAACAATCAGAAGTTTTTGGAACTAAAAAAATATCTGACGTTTTCGGTACTTAGAAAAATTCTGTCGATTTCGGTACTTAGAAAACATTAAGAAGTCTTCGGTACTTAGAAAATTTCTGAGGTTTTCGGTACTTAGAAAAATTCTTACGATTTCGATACTTATTAAACATTCAGAAGTTTTCGGTACTTAGAAAAATTCTGCCGATTTCGGTACTTAGAAAAATTCTGTTGATTTCGGTACTTAGAAAAATTCTGTCTATTTCGGTACTTAGAAAAGACTCGGAAGTTTTCGGTACTTAGAAAATTTCTGACGTTTTCGCTACTTAGAAAAATTCTGACGATTTCGGTACTTGGAAAATTTCTGACCTTTTCGGTATTTAGAAAATTTCAAACGATTTCGGTACTTAGAAAAATTCTGACGATTTCGGTACTTAGAAAAATTCTGGTGATTTCGGAACTTAGAAATATTCTGTTGATTTCGGTACTTAGAAAAATTCTGTCTATTTCGGTACTTAGAAAAGACTCGGAAGTTTTCGGTACTTAGAAAATTTCTGACGTTTTCGCTACTTAGAAAAATTCTGACGATTTCGGTACTTGGAAAATTTCTGACCTTTTCGGTACTTAGGAAAATTCTGCCGATTTCGGTACTTAGAAAAATTCAAATGATTTCGGTACTTAGAAAAATTCTGACGATTTCGGCACTTAGAAAATTTCTGACCTTTACGGTACTTAGAAAAATTCTGACGATTTCGGTACTTAGAAAACAATCAGAAGTCTTTGGTACTAAGAAAATTTCTGTCGTTTTCGGTACTTAGAAAAATTCTGATGATTTCGGTACTTAGAAAAATTCTGTCGATTTCGGTACTTAGAAAAGACTCGGAAGTTTTCGGTACTTAGAAAATTTCTGACGTTTTCGGTACTTAGAAAAATTCTGATGATTTCGGTACTTAGAAAATTTTTGACCTTTTCGGTATTTAGAAAATTTCAAACGATTTCGGTACTTAGAAAAATTCTGACGATTTCGGTACTTAGAAAAATTCTGGTTATTTCGGAACTTAGAAATATTCTGTTGATTTCGGTACTTAGAAAAATTCTGTCTATTTCGGTACTTAGAAAAGACTCGGAAGTTTTCGGTACTTAGAAAATTTCTGACGTTTTCGCTACTTAGAAAAATTCTGACGATTTCGGTACTTGGAAAATTTCTGACCTTTTCGGTACTTAGGAAAATTCTGTCGATTTCGGTACTTAGAAAACATTAAGAAGTCTTCGGTACTTAGAAAATTTCTGACGTTTTCGGTACTTAGAAAAATTCTGTTGATATCGGTACTTAGAAAATTTCTGACCTTTTCGGTATTTAGAAAATTTCAAACGATTTCGGTACTTAGAAAAATTCTGACGATTTCGGTACTTAGAAAAATTCTGGTGATTTCGGAACTTAGAAATATTCTGTTGATTTCGGTACTTAGAAAAATTCTGCCGATTTCGGTACTTAGAAAATTCTGACGATTTCGGTACTTGGAAAATTTCTGACCTTTTTGGTACTTAGAAAACATTCCGACGATTTCGGTAGTTAGAAAATTCTGACGATTTCGGTATTTGGAAAATTTCTGACCTTTTCGGTACTTAGAAAATTTCTGACCTTTTCGGTACTTAGAAAAACTTGGACGATTTCGGTACTTAGAAAAATTCTGTCGATTTCGGTACTTAGAAACATTCTGACGAATTCGGTACTTAGAAAACAATCAGAAGTTATCGGGACTTAGAAAAATTCTGTTGATTTCGGTACTTGGAAAATTTCTGCCTTTTTCGGTACTTTGAAAAGACTCAGAAGTTTTCAGTACTTAGAAAATTTCTGACGTTTTCGGTACTTAGAAAAATTCAGACGATTTCGGTACTTAGAAAAACTCGGACGATTTCGGTACTTAGAAAAATTCTGTCGATTTCGGTGCTCAGAAAAATTCTGTTGATTTTGGTACTTAGAAAAATCTGACGATTTCTTTACTTAGAAAAATTCCGACGATTTCGGTGCTTAGAAAATTCTGACGATTTCGGTACTTAGAAAAATTCTGATGATTTCGGTACTTAGAAAAATTCTGACGATTTCGGTACTTAGAAAACAATCAGAAGTTTTCGGTACTTAGATAATTTCTGACGTTTTCGTTACTTAGAAAAATTCTGCCGATTTCGGTACTCAGAAAAATTCTGCTGATTTCGGAACTTAGAAAATTTCTGTCGTTTTCGGTACATCGAAAAATTCTGCCGATTTCGGTACTTAGAAAATTCTGACGATATCGGTTCTTGGAACATTTCTGACCTTTTCGGTACTTAGAAAATATCTGACGTTTTCGGTACTTAGAAAAATTCTGTCGATTTCGGTACTTAGAAAACATTAAGAAGTCTTCGGTACTTAGAAAATTTCTGACGTTTTCGGTACTTAGAAAAATTCTTACGATTTCGATACTTATTAAACATTCAGAAGTTTTCGGTACTTAGAAAAATTCTGCCGATTTCGGTACTTAGAAAAATTCTGTCTATTTCGGTACTTAGAAAAGACTCGGAAGTTTTCGGTACTTAGATAATTTCTGACGTTTTCGGTACTTAGAAAAATTCTGATGATTTCGGTACTTAGAAAATTTCTGACCTTTTCGGTATTAAGAAAATTTCAAACGATTTCGGTACTTTGAAAAATTCAGACGATTTCGGTACTTAGAAAAATTCTGGTGATTTCGGAACTTTGAAAATTCTGACGATTTCGGTACTTGGAAAATTTCTGACCTTTTCGGTACTTAGAAAACATTCCGAGGATTTCGGTAGTTAGAAAATTCTGACGATTTCGGTACTTGGAAAATTTCTGACCTTTTCGGTACTTAGAAAATTTCTGACCTTTTCGGTACTTAGAAAAACTCGGACGATTTCGGTACTTAGAAAAATTCTGTCGATTTCGGTACTTAGAAAAATTCTGTTGATTTTGGTACTTAGAAAAATCTGACGATTTCTTTACTTAAAATTCCGACGATTTCGGTACTTAGAAAACAATCAGAAGTTTTTGGAACTAAAAAAATTTCTGTCGTTTTCGGTACTTAGAAAAATTCTGATGATTTCGGTACTTAGTAAAATTCTGTTGATTTCGGTACTTAGAAAATTTCTGACCTTTTCGGTACTTAGAAAATATCTGACGTTTTCGGTACTTAGAAAAATTCTTACGATTTCGATACTTATTAAACATTCAGAAGTTTTCGGTACTTAGAAAAATTCTGCCGATTTCGGTACTTAGAAAAATTCTGTTGATTTCGGTACTTAGAAAAGACTCGGAAGTTTTCGGTACTTAGAAAAGACTCGGAAGTTTTCGGTACTTAGAAAATTTCTGACGTTTTCGGTACTTAGAAAAATTCTGATGATTTCGGTACTTAGAAAATTTCTGACCTTTTCGGTATTTAGAAAATTTCAAACGATTTCGGTACTTAGAAAAATTCTGACGATTTCGGTACTTAGAAAAATTCTGCCGATTTCGGTACTTGGAAAATTTCTGACCTTTTCGGTACTTAGAAAATTTCTGACCTTTTCGGTACTTAGAAAACATTTCGACGATTTCGGTAGTTAGAAAATTCTGACGATTTCGGTTTTTGGAAAATTTCTGACATTTTTGGTACTTAGAAAATTTCTGACCTTTTCGGTACTTAGAAAAACTCGGACGATTTCGGTACTTAGAAAAATTCTGTCGATTTCGGTACTTAGAAACATTCTGACGAATTCGGTACTTAGAAAACATTCAGAAGTTATCGATACTTAGAAAATTTCTGACTTTTTCGGTACTTAGGAAAATTCTGCCGATTTCGGTACTTAGAAAAATTCAAATGATTTCGGTACTTAGAAAAATTCTGACGATTTCGGCTCTTAGAAAATTTCTGACCTTTACGGTACTTAGAAAAATTCTGACGATTTCGGTACTTAGAAAACAATCAGAAGTTTTTGGTACTAAGAAAATTTCTGTCGTTTTCGGTACTTAGAAAAATTCTGATGCTTTCGGTACTTAGAAAAATTCTGTCTATTTCGGTACTTAGAAAAGACTCGGAAGTTTTCGGTACTTAGAAAATTTCTGACGTTTTCGCTACTTAGAAAAATTCTGACGATTTCGGTACTTGGAAAATTTCTGACCTTTTCGGTACTTAGGAAAATTCTGTCGATTTCGGTACTTAGAAAACATTAAGAAGTCTTCGGTACTTAGAAAATTTCTGACGTTTTCGGTACTTAGAAAAATTCTGTTGATATCGGTACTTAGAAAATTTCTGACCTTTTCGGTATTTAGAAAATTTCAAACGATTTCGGTACTTAGAAAAATTCTGCCGATTTCGGTACTTAGAAAAATTCTGCTGATTTCGGAACTTAGAAAATTTCTGTCGTTTTCGGTACATCGAAAAATTCTGCCGATTTCGGTACTTAGAAAATTCTGACGATATCGGTTCTTGGAACATTTCTGACCTTTTCGATACTTATTAAACATTCAGAAGTTTTCGGTACTTAGAAAAATTCTGCCGATTTCGGTACTTAGAAAAATTCTGTCTATTTCGGTACTTAGAAAAGACTCGGAAGTTTTCGGTACTTAGATAATTTCTGACGTTTTCGGTACTTAGAAAAATTCTGATGATTTCGGTACTTAGAAAATTTCTGACCTTTTCGGTATTAAGAAAATTTCAAACGATTTCGGTACTTTGAAAAATTCAGACGATTTCGGTACTTAGAAAAATTCTGGTGATTTCGGAACTTTGAAAATTCTGACGATTTCGGTACTTGGAAAATTTCTGACCTTTTCGGTACTTAGAAAACATTCCGAGGATTTCGGTAGTTAGAAAATTCTGACGATTTCGGTACTTGGAAAATTTCTGACCTTTTCGGTACTTAGAAAATTTCTGACCTTTTCGGTACTTAGAAAAACTCGGACGATTTCGGTACTTAGAAAAATTCTGTCGATTTCGGTACTTAGAAAAATTCTGTTGATTTTGGTACTTAGAAAAATCTGACGATTTCTTTACTTAAAATTCCGACGATTTCGGTGCTTAGAAAACAATCAGAAGTTTTCGGTACTTAGATAATTTCTGACGTTTCCGTTACTTAGAAAAATTCTGACGATTTCGGTACTTAGAAAACAATCAGAAGTTTTTGGAACTAAAAAAATTTCTGTCGTTTTCGGTACTTAGAAAAATTCTGATGATTTCGGTACTTAGTAAAATTCTGTTGATTTCGGTACTTAGAAAATTTCTGACCTTTTCGGTACTTAGAAAATATCTGACGTTTTCGGTACTTAGAAAAATTCTTACGATTTCGATACTTATTAAACATTCAGAAGTTTTCGGTACTTAGAAAAATTCTGCCGATTTCGGTACTTAGAAAAATTCTGTTGATTTCGGTACTTAGAAAAGACTCGGAAGTTTTCGGTACTTAGAAAAGACTCGGAAGTTTTCGGTACTTAGAAAATTTCTGACGTTTTCGGTACTTAGAAAAATTCTGATGATTTCGGTACTTAGAAAATTTCTGACCTTTTCGGTATTTAGAAAATTTCAAACGATTTCGGTACTTAGAAAAATTCTGACGATTTCGGTACTTAGAAAAATTCTGGTGATTTCGGAACTTAGAAATATTCTGTTGATTTCGGTACTTAGAAAAATTCTGCCGATTTCGGTACTTGGAAAATTTCTGACCTTTTCGGTACTTAGAAAATTTCTGACCTTTTCGGTACTTAGAAAACATTTCGACGATTTCGGTAGTTAGAAAATTCTGACGATTTCGGTTTTTTGAAAATTTCTGACATTTTTGGTACTTAGAAAATTTCTGACCTTTTCGGTACTTAGAAAAACTCGGACGATTTCGGTACTTAGAAAAATTCTGTCGATTTCGGTACTTAGAAACATTCTGACGAATTCGGTACTTAGAAAACATTCAGAAGTTATCGATACTTAGAAAATTTCTGACTTTTTCGGTACTTAGGAAAATTCTGCCGATTTCGGTACTTAGAAAAATTCAAATGATTTCGGTACTTAGAAAAATTCTGACGATTTCGGCTCTTAGAAAATTTCTGACCTTTACGGTACTTAGAAAAATTCTGACGATTTCGGTACTTAGAAAACAATCAGAAGTTTTTGGTACTAAGAAAATTTCTGTCGTTTTCGGTACTTAGAAAAATTCTGATGCTTTCGGTACTTAGAAAAATTCTGTCTATTTCGGTACTTAGAAAAGACTCGGAAGTTTTCGGTACTTAGAAAATTTCTGACGTTTTCGCTACTTAGAAAAATTCTGACGATTTCGGTACTTGGAAAATTTCTGACCTTTTCGGTACTTAGGAAAATTCTGTCGATTTCGGTACTTAGAAAACATTAAGAAGTCTTCGGTACTTAGAAAATTTCTGACGTTTTCGGTACTTAGAAAAATTCTGTTGATATCGGTACTTAGAAAATTTCTGACCTTTTCGGTATTTAGAAAATTTCAAACGATTTCGGTACTTAGAAAAATTCTGACGATTTCGGTACTTAGAAAAATTCTGGTGATTTCGGAACTTAGAAATATTCTGTTGATTTCGGTACTTAGAAAAATTCTGCCGATTTCGGTACTTAGAAAATTCTGACGATTTCGGTACTTGGAAAATTTCTGACCTTTTTGGTACTTAGAAAACATTCCGACGATTTCGGTAGTTAGAAAATTCTGACGATTTCGGTATTTGGAAAATTTCTGACCTTTTCGGTACTTAGAAAATTTCTGACCTTTTCGGTACTTAGAAAAACTTGGACGATTTCGGTACTTAGAAAAATTCTGTCGATTTCGGTACTTAGAAACATTCTGACGAATTCGGTACTTAGAAAACAATCAGAAGTTATCGGGACTTAGAAAAATTCTGTTGATTTCGGTACTTGGAAAATTTCTGCCTTTTTCGGTACTTTGAAAAGACTCAGAAGTTTTCAGTACTTAGAAAATTTCTGACGTTTTCGGTACTTAGAAAAATTCAGACGATTTCGGTACTTAGAAAAACTCGGACGATTTCGGTACTTAGAAAAATTCTGTCGATTTCGGTGCTCAGAAAAATTCTGTTGATTTTGGTACTTAGAAAAATCCGACGATTTCTTTACTTAGAAAAATTCCGACGATTTCGGTGCTTAGAAAATTCTGACGATTTCGGTACTTAGAAAAATTCTGATGATTTCGGTACTTAGAAAAATTCTGACGATTTCGGTACTTAGAAAACAATCAGAAGTTTTCGGTACTTAGATAATTTCTGACGTTTTCGTTACTTAGAAAAATTCTGCCGATTTCGGTACTTAGAAAAATTCTGCTGATTTCGGAACTTAGAAAATTTCTGTCGTTTTCGGTACATCGAAAAATTCTGCCGATTTCGGTACTTAGAAAATTCTGACGATATCGGTTCTTGGAACATTTCTGACCTTTTCGGTACTTAGAAAATATCTGACATTTTCGGTACTTAGAAAAATTCTGTCGATTTCGGTACTTAGAAAACATTAAGAAGTCTTCGGTACTTAGAAAATTTCTGACGTTTTCGGTACTTAGAAAAATTCTTACGATTTCGATACTTATTAAACATTCAGAAGTTTTCGGTACTTAGAAAAATTCTGCCGATTTCGGTACTTAGAAAAATTCTGTCTATTTCGGTACTTAGAAAAGACTCGGAAGTTTTCGGTACTTAGATAATTTCTGACGTTTTCGGTACTTAGAAAAATTCTGATGATTTCGGTACTTAGAAAATTTCTGACCTTTTCGGTATTAAGAAAATTTCAAACGATTTCGGTACTTTGAAAAATTCAGACGATTTCGGTACTTAGAAAAATTCTGGTGATTTCGGAACTTTGAAAATTCTGACGATTTCGGTACTTGGAAAATTTCTGACCTTTTCGGTACTTAGAAAACATTCCGAGGATTTCGGTAGTTAGAAAATTCTGACGATTTCGGTACTTGGAAAATTTCTGACCTTTTCGGTACTTAGAAAATTTCTGACCTTTTCGGTACTTAGAAAAACTCGGACGATTTCGGTACTTAGAAAAATTCTGTCGATTTCGGTACTTAGAAAAATTCTGTTGATTTTGGTACTTAGAAAAATCTGACGATTTCTTTACTTAAAATTCCGACGATTTCGGTGCTTAGAAAACAATCAGAAGTTTTCGGTACTTAGATAATTTCTGACGTTTCCGTTACTTAGAAAAATTCTGACGATTTCGGTACTTAGAAAACAATCAGAAGTTTTTGGAACTAAAAAAATTTCTGTCGTTTTCGGTACTTAGAAAAATTCTGATGATTTCGGTACTTAGTAAAATTCTGTTGATTTCGGTACTTAGAAAATTTCTGACCTTTTCGGTACTTAGAAAATATCTGACGTTTTCGGTACTTAGAAAAATTCTTACGATTTCGATACTTATTAAACATTCAGAAGTTTTCGGTACTTAGAAAAATTCTGCCGATTTCGGTACTTAGAAAAATTCTGTTGATTTCGGTACTTAGAAAAGACTCGGAAGTTTTCGGTACTTAGAAAAGACTCGGAAGTTTTCGGTACTTAGAAAATTTCTGACGTTTTCGGTACTTAGAAAAATTCTGATGATTTCGGTACTTAGAAAATTTCTGACCTTTTCGGTATTTAGAAAATTTCAAACGATTTCGGTACTTAGAAAAATTCTGACGATTTCGGTACTTAGAAAAATTCTGGTGATTTCGGAACTTAGAAATATTCTGTTGATTTCGGTACTTAGAAAAATTCTGCCGATTTCGGTACTTGGAAAATTTCTGACCTTTTCGGTACTTAGAAAATTTCTGACCTTTTCGGTACTTAGAAAACATTTCGACGATTTCGGTAGTTAGAAAATTCTGACGATTTCGGTTTTTGGAAAATTTCTGACATTTTTGGTACTTAGAAAATTTCTGACCTTTTCGGTACTTAGAAAAACTCGGACGATTTCGGTACTTAGAAAAATTCTGTCGATTTCGGTACTTAGAAACATTCTGACGAATTCGGTACTTAGAAAACATTCAGAAGTTATCGATACTTAGAAAATTTCTGACTTTTTCGGTACTTAGGAAAATTCTGCCGATTTCGGTACTTAGAAAAATTCAAATGATTTCGGTACTTAGAAAAATTCTGACGATTTCGGCTCTTAGAAAATTTCTGACCTTTACGGTACTTAGAAAAATTCTGACGATTTCGGTACTTAGAAAACAATCAGAAGTTTTTGGTACTAAGAAAATTTCTGTCGTTTACGGTACTTAGAAAAATTCTGATGCTTTCGGTACTTAGAAAAATTCTGTCGATTTCGGTACTTAGAAAAGACTCGGAAGTTTTCGGTACTTAGAAAATTTCTGACATTTTCGGTACTTAGAAAAATTCTGATGATTTCGGTACTTAGAAAATTTCTGACCTTTTCGGTACTTAGAAAATATCTGACGTTTTCGGTACTTAGAAAAATTCTGTCGATTTCGGTACTTAGAAAACATTAAGAAGTCTTCGGTACTTAGAAAATTTCTGACGTTTTCGGTACTTGGAAAAATTCTTACGATTTCGATACTTATTAAACATTCAGAAGTTTTCGGTACTTAGAAAAATTCTGCCGATTTCGGTACTTGGAAAAATTCTGTTGATTTCGGAACTTAGAAATATTCTGTTGATTTCGGTACTTAGAAAAATTCTGCCGATTTCGGTACTTAGAAAATTCTGACGATTTCGGTACTTGGAAAATTTCTGACCTTTTCGGTACTTAGAAAATTTCTGACCATTTTGGTACTTAGAAAACATTCCGACGATTTCGGTAGTTAGAAAATTCTGATGATTTCGGTACTTAGAAAAATTCTGCCGATTTCGGTACTTAGAAAATTCTGCCGATTTCGGTACTTAGAAAAATTCTGTTGATTTCGGTACTTAGAAAATTTCTGACCTTTTCGGTGCTTAGAAAAATTCTGACGTATTCGGTACTTAGAAAACATTCAGAAGTTATCGATACTTAGAAAATTTATGACTTTTTCGGTACTTAGGAAAATTCTGCCGATTTCGGTACTTAGAAAAATTCTAATGATTTCGGTACTTAGAAAAATTCTGACGATTTCGGTACTTAGAAAATTTCTGACCTTTTTGGTACTTGGAAAATTTCTGACCTTTTCGGTACTTGGAAAATTTCTGACCTTTTCGGTACTTAGAAAATTTCTGACCTTTACGGTACTTAGAAAAATTCTGACGATTTCGGTACTTAGAAAACAATCAGAAGTTTTTGGTACTAAAAAAATTTCTGTCGTTTTCGGTACTTAGAAAAATTCTGATGATTTCGGTACTTAGAAAAATTCTGTTGATTTCGGTACTTAGAAAATTTCTGACCTTTTCGGTACTTAGAAAATATCTGACGTTTTCGTTACTTAGAAAAATTCTGCCGATTTCGGTACTTAGAAAAATTCTGTTGATTTCGGTACTTAGAAAAATTCTGTCTATTTCGGTACTTAGAAAAGACTCGGAAGTTTTCGGTACTTAGAAAATTTCTGACGTTTTCGGTACTTAGAAAAATTCTGATGATTTCGGTACTTAGAAAATTTCTGACCTTTTCGGTATTAAGAAAATTTCAAACGATTTCGGTACTTAGAAAAATTCAGACGATTTCGGTACTTAGAAAAATTCTGGTGATTTCGGAACTTAGAAATATTCTGTTGATTTCGGTACTTAGAAAAATTCTGCCGATTTCGGTACTTAGAAAATTCTGACGATTTCGGTACTTGGAAAATTTCTGACCTTTTCGGTACTTAGAAAATTTCTGACCTTTTCGGTACTTAGAAAACATTCCGAGGATTTCGGTAGTTAGAAAATTCTGACGATTTCGGTACTTGGAAAATTTCTGACCTTTTCGGTACTTAGAAAATTTCTGACCTTTTCGGTACTTAGAAAAATTCTGATGATTTCGGTACTTAGAAAAATTCTGACCTTTTCGGTACTTAGAAATTTTCTGACCTTTTTGGTACTTAGAAAACATTCCGACGATTTCGGTAGTTAGAAAATTCTGACGATTTCGGTATTTGGAAAATTTCTGACCTTTTCGGTACTTAGAAAATTTCTGACCTTTTCGGTACTTAGAAAAACTTGGACGATTTCGGTACTTAGAAAAATTCTGTCGATTTCGGTACTTAGAAACATTCTGACGAATTCGGTACTTAGAAAACAATCAGAAGTTTTTGGTACTAAGAAAATTTCTGTCGTTTTCGGTACTTAGAAAAATTCTGATGATTTCGGTACTTAGAAAAACTTGGACGATTTCGGTACTTAGAAAAATTCTGTCGATTTCGGTACTTAGAAACATTCTGACGAATTCGGTACTTAGAAAACAATCAGAAGTTATCGGGACTTAGAAAAATTCTGTTGATTTCGGTACTTGGAAAATTTCTGCCTTTTTCGGTACTTTGAAAAGACTCAGAAGTTTTCAGTACTTAGAAAATTTCTGACGTTTTCGGTTCTTAGAAAAATTCAGACGATTTCAGTACTTAGAAAAACTCGGACGATTTCGGTACTTAGAAAAATTCTGTCGATTTCGGTGCTCAGAAAAATTCTGTTGATTTTGGTACTTAGAAAAATCTGACGATTTCTTTACTTAGAAAAATTCCGACGATTTCGGTGCTTAGAAAATTCTGATGATTTCGGTACTTAGAAAAATTCTGACGATTTCGGTACTTCGAAAATTTCTGACCTTTTCGGTACTTGGAAATTTTCTGACCTTTACGGTACTTAGAAAAATTCTGACGATTTCGGTACTTAGAAAACAATCAGAAGTTTTCGGTACTTAGATAATTTCTGACGTTTTCGTTACTTAGAAAAATTCTGCCGATTTCGGTACTTAGAAAAATTCTGCTGATTTCGGTACTTAGAAAATTTCTGTCGTTTTCGGTACATCGAAAAATTCTGCCGATTTCGGTACTTAGAAAATTCTGACGATTACGGTTCTTGGAAAATTTCTGACCTTTTCGGTACTAAGAAAATTTCTGACCTTTTCGGTACTTTGAAAAATTCAGACGATTTCGGTACTTAGAAAAATTCTGGTGATTTCGGAACTTTGAAAATTCTGACGATTTCGGTACTTGGAAAATTTCTGACCTTTTCGGTACTTAGAAAACATTCCGAGGATTTCGGTAGTTAGAAAATTCTGACGATTTCGGTACTTGGAAAATTTCTGACCTTTTCGGTACTTAGAAAATTTCTGACCTTTTCGGTACTTAGAAAAACTCGGACGATTTCGGTACTTAGAAAAATTCTGTCGATTTCGGTACTTAGAAAAATTCTGTTGATTTTGGTACTTAGAAAAATCTGACGATTTCTTTACTTAAAATTCCGACGATTTCGGTGCTTAGAAAACAATCAGAAGTTTTCGGTACTTAGATAATTTCTGACGTTTCCGTTACTTAGAAAAATTCTGACGATTTCGGTACTTAGAAAACAATCAGAAGTTTTTGGAACTAAAAAAATTTCTGTCGTTTTCGGTACTTAGAAAAATTCTGATGATTTCGGTACTTAGTAAAATTCTGTTGATTTCGGTACTTAGAAAATTTCTGACCTTTTCGGTACTTAGAAAATATCTGACGTTTTCGGTACTTAGAAAAATTCTTACGATTTCGATACTTATTAAACATTCAGAAGTTTTCGGTACTTAGAAAAATTCTGCCGATTTCGGTACTTAGAAAAATTCTGTTGATTTCGGTACTTAGAAAAGACTCGGAAGTTTTCGGTACTTAGAAAAGACTCGGAAGTTTTCGGTACTTAGAAAATTTCTGACGTTTTCGGTACTTAGAAAAATTCTGATGATTTCGGTACTTAGAAAATTTCTGACCTTTTCGGTATTTAGAAAATTTCAAACGATTTCGGTACTTAGAAAAATTCTGACGATTTCGGTACTTAGAAAAATTCTGGTGATTTCGGAACTTAGAAATATTCTGTTGATTTCGGTACTTAGAAAAATTCTGCCGATTTCGGTACTTGGAAAATTTCTGACCTTTTCGGTACTTAGAAAATTTCTGACCTTTTCGGTACTTAGAAAACATTTCGACGATTTCGGTAGTTAGAAAATTCTGACGATTTCGGTTTTTGGAAAATTTCTGACATTTTTGGTACTTAGAAAATTTCTGACCTTTTCGGTACTTAGAAAAACTCGGACGATTTCGGTACTTAGAAAAATTCTGTCGATTTCGGTACTTAGAAACATTCTGACGAATTCGGTACTTAGAAAACATTCAGAAGTTATCGATACTTAGAAAATTTCTGACTTTTTCGGTACTTAGGAAAATTCTGCCGATTTCGGTACTTAGAAAAATTCAAATGATTTCGGTACTTAGAAAAATTCTGACGATTTCGGCTCTTAGAAAATTGCTGACCTTTACGGTACTTAGAAAAATTCTGACGATTTCGGTACTTAGAAAACAATCAGAAGTTTTTGGTACTAAGAAAATTTCTGTCGTTTACGGTACTTAGAAAAATTCTGATGCTTTCGGTACTTAGAAAAATTCTGTCGATTTCGGTACTTAGAAAAGACTCGGAAGTTTTCGGTACTTAGAAAATTTCTGACATTTTCGGTACTTAGAAAAATTCTGATGATTTCGGTACTTAGAAAACATTAAGAAGTCTTCGGTACTTAGAAAATTTCTGACGTTTTCGGTACTTGGAAAAATTCTTACGATTTCGATACTTATTAAACATTCAGAAGTTTTCGGTACTTAGAAAAATTCTGCCGATTTCGGTACTTGGAAAAATTCTGTTGATTTCGGAACTTAGAAATATTCTGTTGATTTCGGTACTTAGAAAAATTCTGCCGATTTCGGTACTTAGAAAATTCTGACGATTTCGGTACTTGGAAAATTTCTGACCTTTTCGGTACTTAGAAAATTTCTGACCATTTTGGTACTTAGAAAACATTCCGACGATTTCGGTAGTTAGAAAATTCTGATGATTTCGGTACTTAGAAAAATTCTGCCGATTTCGGTACTTAGAAAATTCTGCCGATTTCGGTACTTAGAAAAATTCTGTTGATTTCGGTACTTAGAAAATTTCTGACCTTTTCGGTGCTTAGAAAAATTCTGACGTATTCGGTACTTAGAAAACATTCAGAAGTTATCGATACTTAGAAAATTTATGACTTTTTCGGTACTTAGGAAAATTCTGCCGATTTCGGTACTTAGAAAAATTCTAATGATTTCGGTACTTAGAAAAATTCTGACGATTTCGGTACTTAGAAAATTTCTGACCTTTTTGGTACTTGGAAAATTTCTGACCTTTTCGGTACTTGGAAAATTTCTGACCTTTTCGGTACTTAGAAAATTTCTGACCTTTACGGTACTTAGAAAAATTCTGACGATTTCGGTACTTAGAAAACAATCAGAAGTTTTTGGTACTAAAAAAATTTCTGTCGTTTTCGGTACTTAGAAAAATTCTGATGATTTCGGTACTTAGAAAAATTCTGTTGATTTCGGTACTTAGAAAATTTCTGACGATTTCGGTACTTAGAAATATTCTGTCGATTTCGGTACTTAGAAAGCATTCAGAAGTCTTCGATACTTAGAAAATTTCTGACGTTGTCGGTACTTAGAAAAATTCTGTTTATTCTGTCTAAGTTTGAAATACCATGAAATATTTCTAAGTAGGAAAATCTTCTGAATTCCCGCACAAAGTTCATTTTCCAAGCGAAGAATTTTTCTCCCGGGCTGTGGCCGTCGACGTCCGCATCCCCGGCCTCTCGCCGAGGAAATTTAAATTTGAACAGCAAACGCATATTGGCCTTTCCGGCCTCGCTCGAGCTTCGTCTCAGACTTCCCGTCGCCGGACTTAGAAGAATTTCCACAATTTTCGAGACTTAGAAAAATTTCGGAAAAAATTGGACTTTGACAAAAAAACACTCTAAAACTAATTTTAAAAAAATGTAACTAAAAATTATTATTACATTATTATAATTAAAAATATTATTTATATGCATTTATCATATATAAATTTTATATTAAAATAATTTAAAATAATTAAAAAAAATAACATAAAATTATTATTATATAATTATATTACCAAATTTATTTTAGATAACTATTATTCAAAATTATATTTTTATACATTATATTATTTACATTTTTTTTTAAAAGATTTTAAAATTTAACTATTATTATACATCTTTTAAAACCAATTTTGATAATAAACACATTGTTGCGAACAACATTATATTTATATTATATTATAAAGTTTCTTCATTAGTACAATGTCAATAACTAATGTTTTTAGGCAACAATGTTACGATATTTGAAGTGTTTACATCAGGTCTAACAGATCTTTCGAGTTTCTTTGCATAAGTGCTTTAATTGCTTAATTTGCTTTTTTTTTAGTCAGAAGTTTTCGGTACTTAGAAAAATTCTGCCGATTTCGGTACTTAGAAAAATTCAGTCGATTTCGGTACTTAGAAAAATTCCGTCGATTTCGGTACTTTGAAAAGACTCAGAAGTTTTCGGTACTTTGAAAAGACTCAGAAGTTTGCAGTACTTAGAAAATTTCTGACGTTTTCGGTACTTAGAAAAATTCTTTTGATTTCGGTACTTAGAAAATTTCTGTCTTTTTCGGTACTTTGAAAAGACTCAGAAGTTTTCGGTACTTAGAAAATTTCTGAAGTTTTCGGTAATTAGAAAAATTCTTACGATTTCGATACTTATTAAACATTCAGAAGTTTTCGGTACTTAGAAAAATTCAGCCGATTTCGGTACTTAGAAAAACTCGGACGATTTCGGTACTTAGAAAAATTCTGTCGATTTCGGTGCTCAGAAAAATTCTGTTGATTTTGGTACTTAGAAAAATCTGACGATTTCTTTACTTAGAAAAATTCCGACGATTTCGGTGCTTAGAAAATTCTGATGATTTCGGTACTTAGAAAAATTCTGACGATTTCGGTACTTAGAAAATTTCTGACCTTTTCGGTACTTGGAAATTTTCTGACCTTTACGGTACTTAGAAAAATTCTGACGATTTCGGTACTTAGAAAACAATCAGAAGTTTTCGGTACTTAGATAATTTCTGACGTTTTCGTTACTTAGAAAAATTCTGCCGATTTCGGTACTTAGAAAAATTCTGCTGATTTCGGTACTTAGAAAATTTCTGTCGTTTTCGGTACATCGAAAAATTCTGCCGATTTCGGTACTTCGAAAATTCTGACGATTACGGTTCTTTTAAAATTTCTGACCTTTTCGGTACTTAGAAAATTTCTGAACTTTTCGGTGCTTAGAAAAATTCTGACGATTTCGGTACTTAGAAAACAATCAGAAGTTTTTGGTACTAAAAAAATTTCTGTCGTTTTCGGTACTTAGAAAAATTCTGATGATTTCGGTACTTAGAAAAATTCTGTTGATTTCGGTACTTAGAAAATTTCTGACCTTTTCGGTACTTAGAAAATATCTGACGTTTTCGTTACTTAGAAAAATTCTGCCGATTTCGGTACTTAGAAAAATTCTGTTGATTTCGGTACTTAGAAAAATTCTGTCTATTTCGGTACTTAGAAAAGACTCGGAAGTTTTCGGTACTTAGAAAATTTCTGACGTTTTCGGTACTTAGAAAAATTCTGATGATTTCGGTACTTAGAAAATTTCTGACCTTTTCGGTATTAAGAAAATTTCAAACGATTTCGGTACTTAGAAAAATTCAGACGATTTCGGTACTTAGAAAAATTCTGGTGATTTCGGAACTTAGAAATATTCTGTTGATTTCGGTACTTAGAAAAATTCTGCCGATTTCGGTACTTAGAAAATTCTGACGATTTCGGTACTTGGAAAATTTCTGACCTTTTCGGTACTTAGAAAATTTCTGACCTTTTCGGTACTTAGAAAACATTCCGAGGATTTCGGTAGTTAGAAAATTCTGAGGATTTCGGTACTTGGAAAATTTCTGACCTTTTCGGTACTTAGAAAATTTCTGACCTTTTCGGTACTTAGAAAAACTCGGACGATTTCGGTACTTAGGAAAATTCTGTCGATTTCGGTAATTAGAAAAATTCTGTTGATTTTGGTACTTAAAAAAATCTGACGATTTCTTTACTTAAAATTCCGACGATTTCGGTGCTTAGAAAACAATCAGAAGTTTTCGGTACTTAGATAATTTCTGACGTTTCCGTTACTTAGAAAAATTCTGACGATTTCGGTACTTAGAAAACAATCAGAAGTTTTTGGAACTAAAAAAATTTCTGTCGTTTTCGGTACTTAGAAAAATTCTGATGATTTCGGTACTTAGAAAAATTCTGACCTTTTCGGTACTTAGAAATTTTCTGACCTTTTTGGTACTTAGAAAACATTCCGACGATTTCGGTAGTTAGAAAATTCTGACGATTTCGGTATTTGGAAAATTTCTGACCTTTTCGGTACTTAGAAAATTTCTGACCTTTTCGGTACTTAGAAAAACTTGGACGATTTTGGTACTTAGAAAAATTCTGTCGATTTCGGTACTTAGAAACATTCTGACGAATTCGGTACTTAGAAAACAATCAGAAGTTTTTGGTACTAAGAAAATTTCTGTCGTTTTCGGTACTTAGAAAAATTCTGATGATTTCGGTACTTAGAAAAATTCTGTTGATTTTGGTTCTTAGAAAATTTCTGACCTTTTCGGTACTTAGAAAATATCTGACGTTTTCGGTACTTAGAAAATTTCTGCGTTTTTCGGTACTTTGAAAAGACTCAGAAGATTTCGGTACTTAGAAAATTTCTGACGATTTCGGTACTTAGAAATATTCTGTCGATTTCGGTACTTAGAAAGCATTCAGAAGTCTTCGATACTTAGAAAATTTCTGACGTTGTCGGTACTTAGAAAAATTCTGTTTATTCTGTCTAAGTTTGAAATACCATGAAATATTTCTAAGTAGGAAAATCTTCTGAATTCCCGCACAAAGTTCATTTTCCAAGCGAAGAATTTTTCTCCCGGGCTGTGGCCGTCGACGTCCGCATCCCCGGCCTCTCGCCGAGGAAATTTAAATTTGAACGGCAAACGCATATTGGCCTTTCCGGCCTCGCTCGAGCTTCGTCTCAGACTTCCCGTCGCCGGACTTAGAAGAATTTCCACAATTTTCGAGACTTAGAAAAATTTCGGAAAAAATTGGACTTTGACAAAAAAACACTCTAAAACTAATTTTAAAAAAATGTAACTAAAAATTATTATTACATAATTATAATTAAAAATATTATTTATATGCATTTATCATATATAAATTTTATATTAAAATAATTTAAAATAATTAAAAAAAATAACATAAAATTATTATTATATAATTATATTACCAAATTTATTTTAGATAACTATTATTCAAAATTATATTTTTATGCATTATATTATTTACATTTTTTATTAAAAGATTTTAAAATTTAACTATTATTATACATCTTTTAAAACCAATTTTGATAATAAACACATTGTTGCGAACAACATTATATTTATATTATATTATAAAGTTTCTTCATTAGTACAATGTCAATAACTAATGTTTTTAGGCAACAATGTTACGATATTTGAAGTGTTTACATCAGGTCTAACAGATCTTTCGAGTTTCTTTGCATAAGTGCTTTAATTGCTTAATTTGCTTTTTTTTTAGTCAGAAGTTTTCGGTACTTAGAAAAATTCTGCCGATTTCGGTACTTAGAAAAATTCAGTCGATTTCGGTACTTAGAAAAATTCCGTCGATTTCGGTACTTAGAAAATTTCTGTCTTTTTCGGTACTTTGAAAAGACTCAGAAGTTTTCGGTACTTAGAAAATTTCTGAAGTTTTCGGTAATTAGAAAAATTCTTACGATTTCGATACTTATTAAACATTCAGAAGTTTTCGGTACTTAGAAAAATTCAGCCGATTTCGGTACTTAGAAAAACTCGGACGATTTCGGTACTTAGAAAAATTCTGTCGATTTCGGTGCTCAGAAAAATTCTGTTGATTTTGGTACTTAGAAAAATCTGACGATTTCTTTACTTAGAAAAATTCCGACGATTTCGGTGCTTAGAAAATTCTGATGATTTCGGTACTTAGAAAAATTCTGACGATTTCGGTACTTAGAAAATTTCTGACCTTTTCGGTACTTGGAAATTTTCTGACCTTTACGGTACTTAGAAAAATTCTGACGATTTCGGTACTTAGAAAACAATCAGAAGTTTTCGGTACTTAGATAATTTCTGACGTTTTCGTTACTTAGAAAAATTCTGCCGATTTCGGTACTTAGAAAAATTCTGCTGATTTCGGTACTTAGAAAATTTCTGTCGTTTTCGGTACATCGAAAAATTCTGCCGATTTCGGTACTTAGAAAATTCTGACGATTACGGTTCTTTTAAAATTTCTGACCTTTTCGGTACTTAGAAAATTTCTGAACTTTTCGGTGCTTAGAAAAATTCTGACGATTTCGGTACTTAGAAAACAATCAGAAGTTTTTGGTACTAAAAAAATTTCTGTCGTTTTCGGTACTTAGAAAAATTCTGATGATTTCGGTACTTAGAAAAATTCTGTTGATTTCGGTACTTAGAAAATTTCTGACCTTTTCGGTACTTAGAAAATATCTGACGTTTTCGTTACTTAGAAAAATTCTGCCGATTTCGGTACTTAGAAAAATTCTGTTGATTTCGGTACTTAGAAAAATTCTGTCTATTTCGGTACTTAGAAAAGACTCGGAAGTTTTCGGTACTTAGAAAATTTCTGACGTTTTCGGTACTTAGAAAAATTCTGATGATTTCGGTACTTAGAAAATTTCTGACCTTTTCGGTATTAAGAAAATTTCAAACGATTTCGGTACTTAGAAAAATTCAGACGATTTCGGTACTTAGAAAAATTCTGGTGATTTCGGAACTTAGAAATATTCTGTTGATTTCGGTACTTAGAAAAATTCTGCCGATTTCGGTACTTAGAAAATTCTGACGATTTCGGTACTTGGAAAATTTCTGACCTTTTCGGTACTTAGAAAATTTCTGACCTTTTCGGTACTTAGAAAACATTCCGAGGATTTCGGTAGTTAGAAAATTCTGAGGATTTCGGTACTTGGAAAATTTCTGACCTTTTCGGTACTTAGAAAATTTCTGACCTTTTCGGTACTTAGAAAAACTCGGACGATTTCGGTACTTAGGAAAATTCTGTCGATTTCGGTAATTAGAAAAATTCTGTTGATTTTGGTACTTAAAAAAATCTGACGATTTCTTTACTTAAAATTCCGACGATTTCGGTGCTTAGAAAACAATCAGAAGTTTTCGGTACTTAGATAATTTCTGACGTTTCCGTTACTTAGAAAAATTCTGACGATTTCGGTACTTAGAAAACAATCAGAAGTTTTTGGAACTAAAAAAAGTTCTGTCGTTTTCGGTACTTAGAAAAATTCTGATGATTTCGGTACTTAGAAAAATTCTGACCTTTTCGGTACTTAGAAATTTTCTGACCTTTTTGGTACTTAGAAAACATTCCGACGATTTCGGTAGTTAGAAAATTCTGACGATTTCGGTATTTGGAAAATTTCTGACCTTTTCGGTACTTAGAAAATTTCTGACCTTTTCGGTACTTAGAAAAACTTGGACGATTTTGGTACTTAGAAAAATTCTGTCGATTTCGGTACTTAGAAACATTCTGACGAATTCGGTACTTAGAAAACAATCAGAAGTTTTTGGTACTAAGAAAATTTCTGTCGTTTTCGGTACTTAGAAAAATTCTGATGATTTCGGTACTTAGAAAAATTCTGTTGATTTTGGTTCTTAGAAAATTTCTGACCTTTTCGGTACTTAGAAAATATCTGACGTTTTCGGTACTTAGAAAATTTCTGCGTTTTTCGGTACTTTGAAAAGACTCAGAAGATTTCGGTACTTAGAAAATTTCTGACGATTTCGGTACTTAGAAATATTCTGTCGATTTCGGTACTTAGAAAGCATTCAGAAGTCTTCGATACTTAGAAAATTTCTGACGTTGTCGGTACTTAGAAAAATTCTGTTTATTCTGTCTAAGTTTGAAATACCATGAAATATTTCTAAGTAGGAAAATCTTCTGAATTCCCGCACAAAGTTCATTTTCCAAGCGAAGAATTTTTCTCCCGGGCTGTGGCCGTCGACGTCCGCATCCCCGGCCTCTCGCCGAGGAAATTTAAATTTGAACGGCAAACGCATATTGGCCTTTCCGGCCTCGCTCGAGCTTCGTCTCAGACTTCCCGTCGCCGGACTTAGAAGAATTTCCACAATTTTCGAGACTTAGAAAAATTTCGGAAAAAATTGGACTTTGACAAAAAAACACTCTAAAACTAATTTTAAAAAAATGTAACTAAAAATTATTATTACATAATTATAATTAAAAATATTATTTATATGCATTTATCATATATAAATTTTATATTAAAATAATTTAAAATAATTAAAAAAAATAACATAAAATTATTATTATATAATTATATTACCAAATTTATTTTAGATAACTATTATTCAAAATTATATTTTTATACATTATATTATTTACATTTTTTATTAAAAGATTTTAAAATTTAACTATTATTATACATCTTTTAAAACCAATTTTGATAATAAACACATTGTTGCGAACAACATTATATTTATATTATATTATAAAGTTTCTTCATTAGTACAATGTCAATAACTAATGTTTTTAGGCAACAATGTTACGATATTTGAAGTGTTTACATCAGGTCTAACAGATCTTTCGAGTTTCTTTGCATAAGTGCTTTAATTGCTTAATTTGCTTTTTTTTTAGTCAGAAGTTTTCGGTACTTAGAAAAATTCTGCCGATTTCGGTACTTAGAAAAATTCAGTCGATTTCGGTACTTAGAAAAATTCCGTCGATTTCGGTACTTTGAAAAGACTCAGAAGTTTTCGGTACTTTGAAAAGACTCAGAAGTTTGCAGTACTTAGAAAATTTCTGACGTTTTCGGTACTTAGAAAAATTCTTTTGATTTCGGTACTTAGAAAATTTCTGTCTTTTTCGGTACTTTGAAAAGACTCAGAAGTTTTCGGTACTTAGAAAATTTCTGAAGTTTTCGGTAATTAGAAAAATTCTTACGATTTCGATACTTATTAAACATTCAGAAGTTTTCGGTACTTAGAAAAATTCAGCCGATTTCGGTACTTAGAAAAACTCGGACGATTTCGGTACTTAGAAAAATTCTGTCGATTTCGGTGCTCAGAAAAATTCTGTTGATTTTGGTACTTAGAAAAATCTGACGATTTCTTTACTTAGAAAAATTCCGACGATTTCGGTGCTTAGAAAATTCTGATGATTTCGGTACTTAGAAAAATTCTGACGATTTCGGTACTTAGAAAATTTCTGACCTTTTCGGTACTTGGAAATTTTCTGACCTTTACGGTACTTAGAAAAATTCTGACGATTTCGGTACTTAGAAAACAATCAGAAGTTTTCGGTACTTAGATAATTTCTGACGTTTTCGTTACTTAGAAAAATTCTGCCGATTTCGGTACTTAGAAAAATTCTGCTGATTTCGGTACTTAGAAAATTTCTGTCGTTTTCGGTACATCGAAAAATTCTGCCGATTTCGGTACTTAGAAAATTCTGACGATTACGGTTCTTTTAAAATTTCTGACCTTTTCGGTACTTAGAAAATTTCTGAACTTTTCGGTGCTTAGAAAAATTCTGACGATTTCGGTACTTAGAAAACAATCAGAAGTTTTTGGTACTAAAAAAATTTCTGTCGTTTTCGGTACTTAGAAAAATTCTGATGATTTCGGTACTTAGAAAAATTCTGTTGATTTCGGTACTTAGAAAATTTCTGACCTTTTCGGTACTTAGAAAATATCTGACGTTTTCGTTACTTAGAAAAATTCTGCCGATTTCGGTACTTAGAAAAATTCTGTTGATTTCGGTACTTAGAAAAATTCTGTCTATTTCGGTACTTAGAAAAGACTCGGAAGTTTTCGGTACTTAGAAAATTTCTGACGTTTTCGGTACTTAGAAAAATTCTGATGATTTCGGTACTTAGAAAATTTCTGACCTTTTCGGTATTAAGAAAATTTCAAACGATTTCGGTACTTAGAAAAATTCAGACGATTTCGGTACTTAGAAAAATTCTGGTGATTTCGGAACTTAGAAATATTCTGTTGATTTCGGTACTTAGAAAAATTCTGCCGATTTCGGTACTTAGAAAATTCTGACGATTTCGGTACTTGGAAAATTTCTGACCTTTTCGGTACTTAGAAAATTTCTGACCTTTTCGGTACTTAGAAAACATTCCGAGGATTTCGGTAGTTAGAAAATTCTGAGGATTTCGGTACTTGGAAAATTTCTGACCTTTTCGGTACTTAGAAAATTTCTGACCTTTTCGGTACTTAGAAAAACTCGGACGATTTCGGTACTTAGGAAAATTCTGTCGATTTCGGTAATTAGAAAAATTCTGTTGATTTTGGTACTTAAAAAAATCTGACGATTTCTTTACTTAAAATTCCGACGATTTCGGTGCTTAGAAAACAATCAGAAGTTTTCGGTACTTAGATAATTTCTGACGTTTCCGTTACTTAGAAAAATTCTGACGATTTCGGTACTTAGAAAACAATCAGAAGTTTTTGGAACTAAAAAAAGTTCTGTCGTTTTCGGTACTTAGAAAAATTCTGATGATTTCGGTACTTAGAAAAATTCTGACCTTTTCGGTACTTAGAAATTTTCTGACCTTTTTGGTACTTAGAAAACATTCCGACGATTTCGGTAGTTAGAAAATTCTGACGATTTCGGTATTTGGAAAATTTCTGACCTTTTCGGTACTTAGAAAATTTCTGACCTTTTCGGTACTTAGAAAAACTTGGACGATTTTGGTACTTAGAAAAATTCTGTCGATTTCGGTACTTAGAAACATTCTGACGAATTCGGTACTTAGAAAACAATCAGAAGTTTTTGGTACTAAGAAAATTTCTGTCGTTTTCGGTACTTAGAAAAATTCTGATGATTTCGGTACTTAGAAAAATTCTGTTGATTTTGGTTCTTAGAAAATTTCTGACCTTTTCGGTACTTAGAAAATATCTGACGTTTTCGGTACTTAGAAAATTTCTGCGTTTTTCGGTACTTTGAAAAGACTCAGAAGATTTCGGTACTTAGAAAATTTCTGACGATTTCGGTACTTAGAAATATTCTGTCGATTTCGGTACTTAGAAAGCATTCAGAAGTCTTCGATACTTAGAAAATTTCTGACGTTGTCGGTACTTAGAAAAATTCTGTTTATTCTGTCTAAGTTTGAAATACCATGAAATATTTCTAAGTAGGAAAATCTTCTGAATTCCCGCACAAAGTTCATTTTCCAAGCGAAGAATTTTTCTCCCGGGCTGTGGCCGTCGACGTCCGCATCCCCGGCCTCTCGCCGAGGAAATTTAAATTTGAACGGCAAACGCATATTGGCCTTTCCGGCCTCGCTCGAGCTTCGTCTCAGACTTCCCGTCGCCGGACTTAGAAGAATTTCCACAATTTTCGAGACTTAGAAAAATTTCGGAAAAAATTGGACTTTGACAAAAAAACACTCTAAAACTAATTTTAAAAAAATGTAACTAAAAATTATTATTACATAATTATAATTAAAAATATTATTTATATGCATTTATCATATATAAATTTTATATTAAAATAATTTAAAATAATTAAAAAAAATAACATAAAATTATTATTATATAATTATATTACCAAATTTATTTTAGATAACTATTATTCAAAATTATATTTTTATACATTATATTATTTACATTTTTTATTAAAAGATTTTAAAATTTAACTATTATTATACATCTTTTAAAACCAATTTTGATAATAAACACATTGTTGCGAACAACATTATATTTATATTATATTATAAAGTTTCTTCATTAGTACAATGTCAATAACTAATGTTTTTAGGCAACAATGTTACGATATTTGAAGTGTTTACATCAGGTCTAACAGATCTTTCGAGTTTCTTTGCATAAGTGCTTTAATTGCTTAATTTGCTTTTTTTTTAGTCAGAAGTTTTCGGTACTTAGAAAAATTCTGCCGATTTCGGTACTTAGAAAAATTCAGTCGATTTCGGTACTTAGAAAAATTCCGTCGATTTCGGTACTTTGAAAAGACTCAGAAGTTTTCGGTACTTTGAAAAGACTCAGAAGTTTGCAGTACTTAGAAAATTTCTGACGTTTTCGGTACTTAGAAAAATTCTTTTGATTTCGGTACTTAGAAAATTTCTGTCTTTTTCGGTACTTTGAAAAGACTCAGAAGTTTTCGGTACTTAGAAAATTTCTGAAGTTTTCGGTAATTAGAAAAATTCTTACGATTTCGATACTTATTAAACATTCAGAAGTTTTCGGTACTTAGAAAAATTCAGCCGATTTCGGTACTTAGAAAAACTCGGACGATTTCGGTACTTAGAAAAATTCTGTCGATTTCGGTGCTCAGAAAAATTCTGTTGATTTCGGTGCTCAGAAAAATTCTGTTGATTTTGGTACTTAGAAAAATTCTGTTGATTTCGGTACTTAGAAAAATTCTGTCTATTTCGGTACTTAGAAAAGACTCGGAAGTTTTCGGTACTTAGAAAATTTCTGACGTTTTCGGTACTTAGAAAAATTCTGATGATTTCGGTACTTAGAAAATTTCTGACCTTTTCGGTATTAAGAAAATTTCAAACGATTTCGGTACTTAGAAAAATTCAGACGATTTCGGTACTTAGAAAAATTCTGGTGATTTCGGAACTTAGAAATATTCTGTTGATTTCGGTACTTAGAAAAATTCTGCCGATTTCGGTACTTAGAAAATTCTGACGATTTCGGTACTTGGAAAATTTCTGACCTTTTCGGTACTTAGAAAATTTCTGACCTTTTCGGTACTTAGAAAACATTCCGAGGATTTCGGTAGTTAGAAAATTCTGAGGATTTCGGTACTTGGAAAATTTCTGACCTTTTCGGTACTTAGAAAATTTCTGACCTTTTCGGTACTTAGAAAAACTCGGACGATTTCGGTACTTAGGAAAATTCTGTCGATTTCGGTAATTAGAAAAATTCTGTTGATTTTGGTACTTAAAAAAATCTGACGATTTCTTTACTTAAAATTCCGACGATTTCGGTGCTTAGAAAACAATCAGAAGTTTTCGGTACTTAGATAATTTCTGACGTTTCCGTTACTTAGAAAAATTCTGACGATTTCGGTACTTAGAAAACAATCAGAAGTTTTTGGAACTAAAAAAAGTTCTGTCGTTTTCGGTACTTAGAAAAATTCTGATGATTTCGGTACTTAGAAAAATTCTGACCTTTTCGGTACTTAGAAATTTTCTGACCTTTTTGGTACTTAGAAAACATTCCGACGATTTCGGTAGTTAGAAAATTCTGACGATTTCGGTATTTGGAAAATTTCTGACCTTTTCGGTACTTAGAAAATTTCTGACCTTTTCGGTACTTAGAAAAACTTGGACGATTTTGGTACTTAGAAAAATTCTGTCGATTTCGGTACTTAGAAACATTCTGACGAATTCGGTACTTAGAAAACAATCAGAAGTTTTTGGTACTAAGAAAATTTCTGTCGTTTTCGGTACTTAGAAAAATTCTGATGATTTCGGTACTTAGAAAAATTCTGTTGATTTTGGTTCTTAGAAAATTTCTGACCTTTTCGGTACTTAGAAAATATCTGACGTTTTCGGTACTTAGAAAATTTCTGCGTTTTTCGGTACTTTGAAAAGACTCAGAAGATTTCGGTACTTAGAAAATTTCTGACGATTTCGGTACTTAGAAATATTCTGTCGATTTCGGTACTTAGAAAGCATTCAGAAGTCTTCGATACTTAGAAAATTTCTGACGTTGTCGGTACTTAGAAAAATTCTGTTTATTCTGTCTAAGTTTGAAATACCATGAAATATTTCTAAGTAGGAAAATCTTCTGAATTCCCGCACAAAGTTCATTTTCCAAGCGAAGAATTTTTCTCCCGGGCTGTGGCCGTCGACGTCCGCATCCCCGGCCTCTCGCCGAGGAAATTTAAATTTGAACGGCAAACGCATATTGGCCTTTCCGGCCTCGCTCGAGCTTCGTCTCAGACTTCCCGTCGCCGGACTTAGAAGAATTTCCACAATTTTCGAGACTTAGAAAAATTTCGGAAAAAATTGGACTTTGACAAAAAAACACTCTAAAACTAATTTTAAAAAAATGTAACTAAAAATTATTATTACATAATTATAATTAAAAATATTATTTATATGCATTTATCATATATAAATTTTATATTAAAATAATTTAAAATAATTAAAAAAAATAACATAAAATTATTATTATATAATTATATTACCAAATTTATTTTAGATAACTATTATTCAAAATTATATTTTTATACATTATATTATTTACATTTTTTATTAAAAGATTTTAAAATTTAACTATTATTATACATCTTTTAAAACCAATTTTGATAATAAACACATTGTTGCGAACAACATTATATTTATATTATATTATAAAGTTTCTTCATTAGTACAATGTCAATAACTAATGTTTTTAGGCAACAATGTTACGATATTTGAAGTGTTTACATCAGGTCTAACAGATCTTTCGAGTTTCTTTGCATAAGTGCTTTAATTGCTTAATTTGCTTTTTTTTTAGTCAGAAGTTTTCGGTACTTAGAAAAATTCTGCCGATTTCGGTACTTAGAAAAATTCAGTCGATTTCGGTACTTAGAAAAATTCCGTCGATTTCGGTACTTTGAAAAGACTCAGAAGTTTTCGGTACTTTGAAAAGACTCAGAAGTTTGCAGTACTTAGAAAATTTCTGACGTTTTCGGTACTTAGAAAAATTCTTTTGATTTCGGTACTTAGAAAATTTCTGTCTTTTTCGGTACTTTGAAAAGACTCAGAAGTTTTCGGTACTTAGAAAATTTCTGAAGTTTTCGGTAATTAGAAAAATTCTTACGATTTCGATACTTATTAAACATTCAGAAGTTTTCGGTACTTAGAAAAATTCAGCCGATTTCGGTACTTAGAAAAACTCGGACGATTTCGGTACTTAGAAAAATTCTGTCGATTTCGGTGCTCAGAAAAATTCTGTTGATTTTGGTACTTAGAAAAATCTGACGATTTCTTTACTTAGAAAAATTCCGACGATTTCGGTGCTTAGAAAATTCTGATGATTTCGGTACTTAGAAAAATTCTGACGATTTCGGTACTTAGAAAATTTCTGACCTTTTCGGTACTTGGAAATTTTCTGACCTTTACGGTACTTAGAAAAATTCTGACGATTTCGGTACTTAGAAAACAATCAGAAGTTTTCGGTACTTAGATAATTTCTGACGTTTTCGTTACTTAGAAAAATTCTGCCGATTTCGGTACTTAGAAAAATTCTGCTGATTTCGGTACTTAGAAAATTTCTGTCGTTTTCGGTACATCGAAAAATTCTGCCGATTTCGGTACTTAGAAAATTCTGACGATTACGGTTCTTGGAAAATTTCTGACCTTTTCGGTACTTAGAAAATTTCTGACCTTTTCGGTGCTTAGAAAAATTCTGACGATTTCGGTACTTAGAAAACAATCAGAAGTTTTTGGTACTAAAAAAATTTCTGTCGTTTTCGGTACTTAGAAAAATTCTGATGATTTCGGTACTTAGAAAAATTCTGTTGATTTCGGTACTTAGAAAATTTATGACCTTTTCGGTACTTAGAAAATATCTGACGTTTTCGTTACTTAGAAAAATTCTGCCGATTTCGGTACTTAGAAAAATTCTGTTGATTTCGGTACTTAGAAAAATTCTGTCTATTTCGGTACTTAGAAAAGACTCGGAAGTTTTCGGTACTTAGAAAATTTCTGACGTTTTCGGTAATTAGAAAAATTCTGATGATTTCGGTACTTAGAAAATTTCTGACCTTTTCGGTATTAAGAAAATTTCAAACGATTTCGGTACTTAGAAAAATTCAGACGATTTCGGTACTTAGAAAAATTCTGGTGATTTCGGAACTTAGAAATATTCTGTTGATTTCGGTACTTAGAAAAATTCTGCCGATTTCGGTACTTAGAAAATTCTGACGATTTCGGTACTTGGAAAATTTCTGACCTTTTCGGTACTTAGAAAATTTCTGACCTTTTCGGTACTTAGAAAACATTCCGAGGATTTCGGTAGTTAGAAAATTCTGACGATTTCGGTACTTGGAAAATTTCTGACCTTTTCGGTACTTAGAAAATTTCTGACCTTTTCGGTACTTAGAAAAACTCGGACGATTTCGGTACTTAGGAAAATTCTGTCGATTTCGGTAATTAGAAAAATTCTGTTGATTTTGGTACTTAAAAAAATCTGACGATTTCTTTACTTAAAATTCCGACGATTTCGGTGCTTAGAAAACAATCAGAAGTTTTCGGTACTTAGATAATTTCTGACGTTTCCGTTACTTAGAAAAATTCTGACGATTTCGGTACTTAGAAAACAATCAGAAGTTTTTGGAACTAAAAAAATTTCTGTCGTTTTCGGTACTTAGAAAAATTCTGATGATTTCGGTACTTAGAAAAATTCTGACCTTTTCGGTACTTAGAAATTTTCTGACCTTTTTGGTACTTAGAAAACATTCCGACGATTTCGGTAGTTAGAAAATTCTGACGATTTCGGTATTTGGAAAATTTCTGACCTTTTCGGTACTTAGAAAATTTCTGACCTTTTCGGTACTTAGAAAAACTTGGACGATTTCGGTACTTAGAAAAATTCTGTCGATTTCGGTACTTAGAAACATTCTGACGAATTCGGTACTTAGAAAACAATCAGAAGTTTTTGGTACTAAGAAAATTTCTGTCGTTTTCGGTACTTAGAAAAATTCTGATGATTTCGGTACTTAGAAAAATTCTGTTGATTTTGGTTCTTAGAAAATTTCTGACCTTTTCGGTACTTAGAAAATATCTGACGTTTTCGGTACTTAGAAAATTTCTGCGTTTTTCGGTACTTTGAAAAGACTCAGAAGATTTCGGTACTTAGAAAATTTCTGACGATTTCGGTACTTAGAAATATTCTGTCGATTTCGGTACTTAGAAAGCATTCAGAAGTCTTCGATACTTAGAAAATTTCTGACGTTGTCGGTACTTAGAAAAATTCTGTTTATTCTGTCTAAGTTTGAAATACCATGAAATATTTCTAAGTAGGAAAATCTTCTGAATTCCCGCACAAAGTTCATTTTCCAAGCGAAGAATTTTTCTCCCGGGCTGTGGCCGTCGACGTCCGCATCCCCGGCCTCTCGCCGAGGAAATTTAAATTTGAACGGCAAACGCATATTGGCCTTTCCGGCCTCGCTCGAGCTTCGTCTCAGACTTCCCGTCGCCGGACTTAGAAGAATTTCCACAATTTTCGAGACTTAGAAAAATTTCGGAAAAAATTGGACTTTGACAAAAAAACACTCTAAAACTAATTTTAAAAAAATGTAACTAAAAATTATTATTACATAATTATAATTAAAAATATTATTTATATGCATTTATCATATATAAATTTTATATTAAAATAATTTAAAATAATTAAAAAAAATAACATAAAATTATTATTATATAATTATATTACCAAATTTATTTTAGATAACTATTATTCAAAATTATATTTTTATACATTATATTATTTACATTTTTTATTAAAAGATTTTAAAATTTAACTATTATTATACATCTTTTAAAACCAATTTTGATAATAAACACATTGTTGCGAACAACATTATATTTATATTATATTATAAAGTTTCTTCATTAGTACAATGTCAATAACTAATGTTTTTAGGCAACAATGTTACGATATTTGAAGTGTTTACATCAGGTCTAACAGATCTTTCGAGTTTCTTTGCATAAGTGCTTTAATTGCTTAATTTGCTTTTTTTTTAGTCAGAAGTTTTCGGTACTTAGAAAAATTCTGCCGATTTCGGTACTTAGAAAAATTCAGTCGATTTCGGTACTTAGAAAAATTCCGTCGATTTCGGTACTTTGAAAAGACTCAGAAGTTTTCGGTACTTTGAAAAGACTCAGAAGTTTGCAGTACTTAGAAAATTTCTGACGTTTTCGGTACTTAGAAAAATTCTTTTGATTTCGGTACTTAGAAAATTTCTGTCTTTTTCGGTACTTTGAAAAGACTCAGAAGTTTTCGGTACTTAGAAAATTTCTGAAGTTTTCGGTAATTAGAAAAATTCTTACGATTTCGATACTTATTAAACATTCAGAAGTTTTCGGTACTTAGAAAAATTCAGCCGATTTCGGTACTTAAAAAAATTCTGTTGATTTCGGTACTTAGAAAAATTCTGTCGATTTCGGTACTTAAAAAAATTCTGTTGATTTCGGTACTTAGAAAATGTCTGCCATTTTCGGTACTTTGAAAAGACTCGGAAGTTTTAGGTACTTAGTAAATTTCTGACGTTCTGCCTTTTTCGAAGCTTCTGAATAAGTCAAATCCGTTTGAAAATATTTCTAAGTTTGAAATACCATGAAATATTTCTAAGTACGAAAATCTTCTAAAATTTTCAAAGTGAAAACCGTTTGAAAATATTACTAAGTTTGAAATACCATGAAATATTTCTAAGTACGAAAATCTTCTGAATTTTTCAAAGTCAAAGCCGTTTGAAAATATTACTAATTTTGAAATACCATGAAATATTTCTAAGTACGAAAATCTTCTGAATTTTTTAAAGTCAAAACCGTTTGAAAATATTACTAAATTTGAAATACCATGAAATATTTCTAAGTGGAAAAAGCTTCAGAATTTTTCGAAGTCCAAAACATTTTGAAAATATTTCAAAGTCAAAAAAAAAAATCTTTTTTGAAATTCGAACACACGATCATCAAAAGACATGAAGCAAAAAACAATTGTGAAATTCGCACACACGATTAACGGAAGACATAAAGAAAGAAAAAAATTTAGAAATTCGCACACACGATCAACGAAAGACATGAAGAAAAAAAAATTTGTGAAATTCGCACACATGATCAACGGAAGACTTATGAAGAAAGAAAAAAAAAATTTAGAAATTCGCACACACGATCAAGGAAAGACATGAAGAAAAAAAAATTTGTGAAATTCGCACACACAATCAACGGAAGACTTAGGAAGAAAGAAAAAAAAATTTGAAATTCGCACACACGATCAAGGAAAGACAGGACGAAAAAGAAACAATTGAGAAATTCGCACACACGATCAACGAAACATATGAAAGAAAAAAAAAATTTAGAAATTCGCACACACGATCAAGGAAAGACATGAAGAAAAAAAAAATTGTGAAATTCGCACACACGATCAACGGAAGACTTAGGAAGAAAGAAAAAAAAATTTGAAATTCGCACACACGATCAAGGAAAGACAGGAAGAAAAAGAAACAATTGAAAAATTCGCCAACACGATCAAATAAGACATGAAGAAAAAAAAATTGAGAAATTCGCACACACGATCAACGAAACACATGAAAGAAAAAAACAATTTAGAAATTCGCACACACGATCAAGGAAAGACATGAGGAAAAAAAATTGTGAAATTCGCACACACGATCAACGGAAGACTTAGGAAGAAAGAAAAAAAAAATTTGAAATTCGCACACACGATCAAGGAAAGACAGGGAGAAAAAAAAAACAATTCAGAAATTCGCACACACGATCAAATAAGACATGAAAAAAAATCACGACGGTCTCCTGATGACTAACTAAAAGGGATTCTGACTGAGGGCGTTCAGTCATTATGCCACAGATGGCATCTTCGCTCCATTGGTCATTCGACCCACCTCATGTACTAAAAATTTACCAACCACGTGTTCCAAATGAACCCACAATGCGCCAATCACATTCAGAGACTAGTGTCGTTTTGCGCTCGAGAGTTTCAAATCAAGAGTTTTCCTCCGAGAAGGGGGAAAATGCGTCGGCACCAACGGGGCGGGGAGCTCTCTCAGGTCGAGCACACTCTTCAAGCCTAGCCCTGCGAAGGACCTCCCTCTTCCCCAGGACGAAGGGATGGGAAACAGGCACGCCCACACGGCACTGACAATTGCGTTCGAGGCGGGGATCGCGAGTGGAGGATCCCCGTGTGTAGGCCGATGTCGGAGCCTACTGGCACCCATCTTTAATTGCCTAAAAGGGATGGTGACTTAGGGCAATCAGTCCTTATCCCACAGATGGTATCTTCGCACCACTGGTCATTAGACCAACCACTTGTACCAAATGTACTCACACTGTACCACATGTTCTGCATTCTTCTCCGACCCGTGGACCGAGTGATCCACTGCTCGGAGTGGTAGTTTCGATTCGGCCGACTAGAGCCGTTTTGCGTTCGAGAGTTTTGAATCAAGAGTTTTCCTCCGAGAAGGGGGAAAATGCATCGGCACCAACGGGGCGGGGAGCTCTCTCAGGTCGAGCCCCCTCTTCAAGCCTAGCCCAGCAAAGGACCTCCCTCTTCCCCAGGTCGAAGGGCTGGGAAACAGGCACGCCCACACGGCACTGACAGTTGCGGTCGAGGCGGGGATCGCCAGTGAAGGATCCCCGGGCGTAGGCCGATGTCGGACCCTACTGGCACCCATCTTTAATTGTCCTTCCGCAGGTTCACCTACGGAAACCTTGTTACGCGTTAACTTCCTCTAAATGACCAAGTTCGATCAACTTTCCGGCACGCCGACTCGACCCGGAGGTCAGCCAGAGCGCCAGTCCGAGGACCTCACTAAATCATTCCATCGGATGTTGCGACGGGCGGTTTGCACAAAGGGCAGGGATGTAATCAACACGAGCTGATGACTCGTGCTTACTGGGAATTCCTCGTTCAAGGCAGATATTTACCATTATTCCAGTGATGCCCTTCTGTCAATTCCTTTAAGTTTCAGCTTTGCAACCATACTTCCCCCGGAACCAAAAATCTTTGGTTTCCCGGAAGCTGCCCGGCGTGTCATTTGAGGAACACAGCCGGATCGGTGGCTGGCATCGTTTATGGTTAGAACTAGGGCGATATTTGATCGCCTTCGAACCTCTAACTTTCGTTCTTGATTAATGGAAACATTCTTGGCAAATGCTTTCGCAGTAGTTCGTCTTGCGACGGTCCAAGAATTTCACCTCTAGCGTCGCAATACGAATGCCCCCGTCTGTCCCTCTTAATCATTACCTCGTGTTCCGAAAACCAACAAAATAGAACCGAGGTCCTATTCCATTATTCCATGCACCATTATTCATGCGTCATGCATACTTTGAGCACTCTAATTTTTTCAAAGTAAAATTGCCGAAACCGAACGACAACCGGTAAAGATCATCGGACAATTTCGGCGGCAATGCTCAGAACAGGCAGTGACCACCGGTGGGCGGACCACCCGTCTGGAACTAAGATCCAACTATGAGCTTTTTAACCGCAACAACTTCAATATACGCTTTTGGAGCTGGAGTTACCGCTGCGGCCGCAGCAGACTTTCCCTCCTTCTTTGATACAAGCATATGACTACTGGCAGGACCAACCATGTTACTTTCACGTTCAGCGAGCGTTCGAAGCGGCGCTTCGAATCTCAGAGGTTGTGGTGCCCCCGGCTGGCGAGGGCGCCGGACCCGGCATGACGGCCGGATCCCCGTTCGCACAGATCGAACTAGAGCCTTCTTCCTCAAGTCGGTTCGAGACCCACTGCGTCCCCCTTGGCGTCAACGCCTGGACGCGAGAGTGCTCTGCCGTCGAGAGTCGTGCTCGCGCCGGAACAAACTGCAGAAAACCTCGTAAATGCTTCCATCACTGTTCAGTCTCCTCGCGGCTACAAACTACTGTCCGAGCTGCTACTGAATAGCCGAGGCCGTCGCTTTCAGTGAGGCAACCCCCGTCTGTGTCGAGACGAGAGCACTGCGTTTCTCAAACGCTCACTATGCCGCACAAAGGTCAAAGCTGGCGCGGCTACGGAACGACGTCCGAGCCACTCGCTGAAAAGCCGAGACCTTTTGTTTCCGTGAGGCGAGCCCTCGCCCTTGTCGAGACGAGAGCGTTGCGTTTCTTGAGACACGCTCACTGTGCCTCACATGTATAGTCCCGCACAAAGTTCATGTTCCAAGCGAAAGATTTTTCTCCCTGGCGGTGGCCGTCGACGTCCGCATCCCCAGCCTCTCACCGAGGAAATTTAAATTTGAACGGAAAACGCATATCGGCCTTTCCGGCCTCGCTCGGGCTTCGTCTCAGACTTCCCGTCGCCGGACTTAGAAGAATTTCCACAATTTTCGAGACTTAGAAAAATTTCGGAAAAAATTTTCGGTACTTAGAAAAATTCTGCCGATTTCGGTACTTAGAAAAATTCTGTTGATTTCGTTACTTAAAAAAATTCTGTTGATTTCGGTACTTAGGAAATTTCTGCCTTTTTCGGTACTTTGAAAAGACTCGGAAGTTTTCGGCATTTAGTAAATTTCTGACGTTCTGCCTTTTTCGGTACTTTGAAAAGACTCAGAAGTTTACGGTACTTAGAAAATTTCTGACGTTTTCAGTACTTAGAAAAATTCTGATGATTTCGGTACTTAGAAAAATTCTGTTGATTTTGGTACTTAGAAAAATTCTGACGATTTCTTTACTTAGAAAAATTCCGACGATTTCGGTGCTTAGAAAATTCGGACGATTTCGGTACTTAGAAAAATTCTCCCGATTTCGGTACTTAGAAAATTCTGACGATTTCGGTACTTGGAAAATTTCTGACCTTTTCGGTACTTAGAAAATTTCTGACCTTTTCGGTACTTAGGAAAATTCTGCCGATTTCGGTACTTAGAAAACATTCAGAAGTCTTCGGTACTTAGAAAAATTCTGGTGATTTCGGTACCTAGAAAATTTCTGTCGCTTTCAGTACTTAGAAAAATTCTCCCGATTTCGGTACTTAGAAAATTCTGACGATTTCGGTACTTGGAAAATTTCTGACCTTTTCGGTACTTAGAAAATTTCTGACCTTTTCGGTACTTAGGAAAATTCTGCCGATTTCGGTACTTAGAAAAATTCTAATGATTTCGGTACTTAGAAAAATTCTGACGATTTCGGTAATTAGAAAATTTCTGACCTTTTCGGTACTTGGAAAATTTCTGACCTTTTCTGTACTTAGAAAATTTCTGACCTTTACATTACTTAGAAAAATTCTGACGATTTCGATACTTAGAAAACAATCAGAAGTTTTTGGTACTAAGAAAATTTCTGTCGTTTTCGGTACTTAGAAAAATTCTGATGATTTCGGTACTTAGAAAAATTCTGTTGATTTCGGTACTTAGAAAATTTCTGACCTTTTCGGTACTTAGAAAATATCTGACGTTTTCGGTACTTAGAAAAATTCTTACGATTTCGATACTTATTAAACATTCAGAAGTTTTCGGTACTTAGAAAAATTCTGCCGATTTCGGTACTTAGAAAAATTCTGTTGATTTCGGTACTTAGAAAAACTCTGCCTATTTCGGTACTTAGAAAAGACTCGGAAGTTTTCGGTACTTAGAAAAATTCTGACGATTTCGGTACTTAGAAAAATTCTGGTGATTTCGGAACTTAGAAATATTCTGTTGATTTCGGTACTTAGAAAAATTCTGCCGATTTCGGTACTTAGAAAATTCTGACGATTTCGGTACTTGGAAAATTTCTGACCTTTTCGGTACTTAGAAAATTTCTGACCTTTTCGGTACTTAGAAAACATTCCGACGATTTCGGTAGTTAGAAAATTCTGACGATTTCGGTACTTGGAAAATTTCTGACCTTTTCGGTACTTAGAAAAACTCGGACGATTTCGGTACTTAGAAAAATTCTGTCGATTTCGGTACTTAGAAAAATTCTGTTGATTTTGGTACTAAGAAAAATCTGACGACTTCTTTACTTAGAAAAATTCCGACGATTTCGGTGCTTAGAAAATTCTGACGATTTCGGTACTTAGAAAAATTCTGATGATTTCGGTACTTAGAAAAATTCTGACGATTTCGGTATTTAGAAAATTTCAAACGATTTCGGAACTTAGAAAAATTCCGACGATTTCGGTACTTAGAAAATTTCTGCCTTTTTCGGTTCTTAGAAAGCATTCAGAAGTTTTCGGTACTTAGAAAATTTCTGACGTTATCGGTACTTAGAAAATTTCTGTCGTTTTCGGTACTTAGAAAAATTCTGTTGATTTCGGTACTTAGAAAATTCTGACGATTTCTGTTCTTGGAAAATTTCTGACCTTTTCGGTACTTAGAAAATTTCTGACCTTTTCGGTACTTAGAAAAATTCTGACGAATTCGGTACTTAGAAAACATTCTGTTGATTTTGGTACTTAGAAAAATCTGACGACTTCTTTACTTAGAAAAATTCCGACGATTTCGGTGCTTAGAAAATTCTGACGATTTCGGTACTTAGAAAAATTCTGATGATTTCGGTACTTAGAACAATTCTGACGATTTCGGTATTTAGAAAATTTCAAACGATTTCGGTACTTAGAAAAATTCAGACGATTTCGGTACTTAGAAAAATTCCGACGATTTCGGTACTTAGAAAATTTCTGCCTTTTTCGGTACTTAGAAAACATTCAGAAGTTTTCGGTACTTAGAAAATTTCTGACGATTTCGGTACTTAGAAAAATTCTGTTGATTTCGGTACTTAGAAAATTCTGACGATTTCGGTTCTTGGAAAATTTCTGACCTTTTCGGTACTTAGAAAATTCTGACGATTTCGGTACTTGGAAAATTTCTGACCTTTTCGGTACTTAGAAAATTTCTGACCTTTTCGGTACTTAGAAAACATTCCGACGATTTCGGTAGTTAGAAAATTCTGACGATTTCGGTACTTGGAAAATTTCTGACCTTTTCGGTACTTAGAAAATTTCTGACCTTTACATTACTTAGAAAAATTCTGACGATTTCGGTACTTAGAAAACAATCAGAAGTTTTTGGTACTAAGAAAATTTCTGTCGTTTTCGGTACTTAGAAAAATTCTGATGATTTCGGTACTTAGAAAACATTCCGACGATTTCGGTAGTTAGAAAATTCTGACGATTTCGGTACTTGGAAAATTTCTGACCTTTTCGGTACTTAGAAAATTTCTGACCTTTACATTACTTAGAAAAATTCTGACGATTTCGGTACTTAGAAAACAATCAGAAGTTTTTGGTACTAAGAAAATTTCTGTCGTTTTCGGTACTTAGAAAAATTCTGATGATTTCGGTACTTAGAAAAATTCTGTTGATTTCGGTACTTAGAAAATTTCTGACCTTTTCGGTACTTAGAAAATATCTGACGTTTTCGGTACTTAGAAAAATTCTTACGATTTCGATACTTAGAAATCAATCAGAAGTTTTCGGTACTTAGATAAATTCTGACGTTTTCGTTACTTAGAAAAATTCTGCCGATTTCGGTACTTAGAAAAATTCTGTTGATTTCGGTACTTAGAAAAATTCTGTTGATTTCGGTACTTAGAAAATTTCTGTCGTTTTCGGTACTTAGAAAACATTCAGAAGTTATCGATACTTAGAAAATTTCTGACTTTTTCGGTTCTTGGAAAATTCTGACCTTTTCGGTACTTAGAATATTTCTGACCTTTTCGGTACTTAGAAAAATTCTGACGAATTCGGTACTTAGAAAACATTCAGAAGTTATCGATACTTAGAAAATTTCTGACTTTTTCGGTACTTAGGAAAATTCTGCCGATTTCGGTACTTAGAAAAATTCTAATGATTTCGGTACTTTGAAAAATTCTGACGATTTCGGCACTTAGAAAATTTCTGACCTTTACGGTACTTAGAAAAATTCTGACGATTTCGGTACTTAGAAAACAATCAGAAGTTTTTGGTACTAAGAAAATTTCTGTCGTTTTCGGTACTTAGAAAAATTCTGATGATTTCGGTACTTAGAAAAATTCTGTTGATTTCGGTACTTAGAAAATTTCTGACCTTTTCGGTACTTAGAAAAATTCTTACGATTTCGATACTTATTAAACATTCAGAAGTTTTCGGTACTTAGAAAAATTCTGCCGATTTCGGTACTTAGAAAAATTCTGTTGATTTCGGTACTTAGAAAAACTCTGCCTATTTCGGTACTTAGAAAAGACTCGGAAGTTTTCGGTACTTAGAAAAATTCTGACGATTTCGGTACTTAGAAAAATTCTGGTGATTTCGGAACTTAGAAATATTCTGTTGATTTCGGTACTTAGAAAAATTCTGCCGATTTCGGTACTTAGAAAATTCTGACGATTTCGGTACTTGGAAAATTTCTGACCTTTTCGGTACTTAGAAAATTTCTGACCTTTTCGGTACTTAGAAAACATTCCGACGATTTCGGTAGTTAGAAAATTCTGACGATTTCGGTACTTGGAAAATTTCTGACCTTTTCGGTACTTAGAAAAACTCGGACGATTTCGGTACTTAGAAAAATTCTGTCGATTTCGGTACTTAGAAAAATTCTGTTGATTTTGGTACTAAGAAAAATCTGACGACTTCTTTACTTAGAAAAATTCCGACGATTTCGGTGCTTAGAAAATTCTGACGATTTCGGTACTTAGAAAAATTCTGATGATTTCGGTACTTAGAAAAATTCTGACGATTTCGGTATTTAGAAAATTTCAAACGATTTCGGAACTTAGAAAAATTCCGACGATTTCGGTACTTAGAAAATTTCTGCCTTTTTCGGTTCTTAGAAAGCATTCAGAAGTTTTCGGTACTTAGAAAATTTCTGACGTTATCGGTACTTAGAAAATTTCTGTCGTTTTCGGTACTTAGAAAAATTCTGTTGATTTCGGTACTTAGAAAATTCTGACGATTTCTGTTCTTGGAAAATTTCTGACCTTTTCGGTACTTAGAAAATTTCTGACCTTTTCGGTACTTAGAAAAATTCTGACGAATTCGGTACTTAGAAAACATTCTGTTGATTTTGGTACTTAGAAAAATCTGACGACTTCTTTACTTAGAAAAATTCCGACGATTTCGGTGCTTAGAAAATTCTGACGATTTCGGTACTTAGAAAAATTCTGATGATTTCGGTACTTAGAACAATTCTGACGATTTCGGTATTTAGAAAATTTCAAACGATTTCGGTACTTAGAAAAATTCAGACGATTTCGGTACTTAGAAAAATTCCGACGATTTCGGTACTTAGAAAATTTCTGCCTTTTTCGGTACTTAGAAAACATTCAGAAGTTTTCGGTACTTAGAAAATTTCTGACGATTTCGGTACTTAGAAAAATTCTGTTGATTTCGGTACTTAGAAAATTCTGACGATTTCGGTTCTTGGAAAATTTCTGACCTTTTCGGTACTTAGAAAATTCTGACGATTTCGGTACTTGGAAAATTTCTGACCTTTTCGGTACTTAGAAAATTTCTGACCTTTTCGGTACTTAGAAAACATTCCGACGATTTCGGTAGTTAGAAAATTCTGACGATTTCGGTACTTGGAAAATTTCTGACCTTTTCGGTACTTAGAAAATTTCTGACCTTTACATTACTTAGAAAAATTCTGACGATTTCGGTACTTAGAAAACAATCAGAAGTTTTTGGTACTAAGAAAATTTCTGTCGTTTTCGGTACTTAGAAAAATTCTGATGATTTCGGTACTTAGAAAACATTCCGACGATTTCGGTAGTTAGAAAATTCTGACGATTTCGGTACTTGGAAAATTTCTGACCTTTTCGGTACTTAGAAAATTTCTGACCTTTACATTACTTAGAAAAATTCTGACGATTTCGGTACTTAGAAAACAATCAGAAGTTTTTGGTACTAAGAAAATTTCTGTCGTTTTCGGTACTTAGAAAAATTCTGATGATTTCGGTACTTAGAAAAATTCTGTTGATTTCGGTACTTAGAAAATTTCTGACCTTTTCGGTACTTAGAAAATATCTGACGTTTTCGGTACTTAGAAAAATTCTTACGATTTCGATACTTAGAAAACAATCAGAAGTTTTCGGTACTTAGATAAATTCTGACGTTTTCGTTACTTAGAAAAATTCTGCCGATTTCGGTACTTAGAAAAATTCTGTTGATTTCGGTACTTAGAAAAATTCTGTTGATTTCGGTACTTAGAAAATTTCTGTCGTTTTCGGTACTTAGAAAACATTCAGAAGTTATCGATACTTAGAAAATTTCTGACTTTTTCGGTTCTTGGAAAATTCTGACCTTTTCGGTACTTAGAATATTTCTGACCTTTTCGGTACTTAGAAAAACTCGGACGATTTCGGTACTTAGAAAAATTCTGTCGATTTCGGTACTTAGAAAAATTCTGTTGATTTTGGTACTAAGAAAAATCTGACGACTTCTTTACTTAGAAAAATTCCGACGATTTCGGTGCTTAGAAAATTCTGACGATTTCGGTACTTAGAAAAATTCTGATGATTTCGGTACTTAGAAAAATTCTGACGATTTCGGTATTTAGAAAATTTCAAACGATTTCGGAACTTAGAAAAATTCCGACGATTTCGGTACTTAGAAAATTTCTGCCTTTTTCGGTTCTTAGAAAGCATTCAGAAGTTTTCGGTACTTAGAAAATTTCTGACGTTATCGGTACTTAGAAAATTTCTGTCGTTTTCGGTACTTAGAAAAATTCTGTTGATTTCGGTACTTAGAAAATTCTGACGATTTCTGTTCTTGGAAAATTTCTGACCTTTTCGGTACTTAGAAAATTTCTGACCTTTTCGGTACTTAGAAAAATTCTGACGAATTCGGTACTTAGAAAACATTCTGTTGATTTTGGTACTTAGAAAAATCTGACGACTTCTTTACTTAGAAAAATTCCGACGATTTCGGTGCTTAGAAAATTCTGACGATTTCGGTACTTAGAAAAATTCTGATGATTTCGGTACTTAGAACAATTCTGACGATTTCGGTATTTAGAAAATTTCAAACGATTTCGGTACTTAGAAAAATTCAGACGATTTCGGTACTTAGAAAAATTCCGACGATTTCGGTACTTAGAAAATTTCTGCCTTTTTCGGTACTTAGAAAACATTCAGAAGTTTTCGGTACTTAGAAAATTTCTGACGATTTCGGTACTTAGAAAAATTCTGTTGATTTCGGTACTTAGAAAATTCTGACGATTTCGGTTCTTGGAAAATTTCTGACCTTTTCGGTACTTAGAAAATTCTGACGATTTCGGTACTTGGAAAATTTCTGACCTTTTCGGTACTTAGAAAATTTCTGACCTTTTCGGTACTTAGAAAACATTCCGACGATTTCGGTAGTTAGAAAATTCTGACGATTTCGGTACTTGGAAAATTTCTGACCTTTTCGGTACTTAGAAAATTTCTGACCTTTACATTACTTAGAAAAATTCTGACGATTTCGGTACTTAGAAAACAATCAGAAGTTTTTGGTACTAAGAAAATTTCTGTCGTTTTCGGTACTTAGAAAAATTCTGATGATTTCGGTACTTAGAAAACATTCCGACGATTTCGGTAGTTAGAAAATTCTGACGATTTCGGTACTTGGAAAATTTCTGACCTTTTCGGTACTTAGAAAATTTCTGACCTTTACATTACTTAGAAAAATTCTGACGATTTCGGTACTTAGAAAACAATCAGAAGTTTTTGGTACTAAGAAAATTTCTGTCGTTTTCGGTACTTAGAAAAATTCTGATGATTTCGGTACTTAGAAAAATTCTGTTGATTTCGGTACTTAGAAAATTTCTGACCTTTTCGGTACTTAGAAAATATCTGACGTTTTCGGTACTTAGAAAAATTCTTACGATTTCGATACTTAGAAATCAATCAGAAGTTTTCGGTACTTAGATAAATTCTGACGTTTTCGTTACTTAGAAAAATTCTGCCGATTTCGGTACTTAGAAAAATTCTGTTGATTTCGGTACTTAGAAAAATTCTGTTGATTTCGGTACTTAGAAAATTTCTGTCGTTTTCGGTACTTAGAAAACATTCAGAAGTTATCGATACTTAGAAAATTTCTGACTTTTTCGGTTCTTGGAAAATTCTGACCTTTTCGGTACTTAGAATATTTCTGACCTTTTCGGTACTTAGAAAAATTCTGACGAATTCGGTACTTAGAAAACATTCAGAAGTTATCGATACTTAGAAAATTTCTGACTTTTTCGGTACTTAGGAAAATTCTGCCGATTTCGGTACTTAGAAAAATTCTAATGATTTCGGTACTTTGAAAAATTCTGACGATTTCGGCACTTAGAAAATTTCTGACCTTTACGGTACTTAGAAAAATTCTGACGATTTCGGTACTTAGAAAACAATCAGAAGTTTTTGGTACTAAGAAAATTTCTGTCGTTTTCGGTACTTAGAAAAATTCTGATGATTTCGGTACTTAGAAAAATTCTGTTGATTTCGGTACTTAGAAAATTTCTGACCTTTTCGGTACTTAGAAAATATCTGACGTTTTCGGTACTTAGAAAAATTCTTACGATTTCGATACTTATTAAACATTCAGAAGTTTTCGGTACTTAGAAAAATTCTGCCGATTTCGGTACTTAGAAAAATTCTGTTGATTTCGGTACTTAGAAAAACTCTGCCTATTTCGGTACTTAGAAAAGACTCGGAAGTTTTCGGTACTTAGAAAAATTCTGACGATTTCGGTACTTAGAAAAATTCTGGTGATTTCGGAACTTAGAAATATTCTGTTGATTTCGGTACTTAGAAAAATTCTGCCGATTTCGGTACTTAGAAAATTCTGACGATTTCGGTACTTGGAAAATTTCTGACCTTTTCGGTACTTAGAAAATTTCTGACCTTTTCGGTACTTAGAAAACATTCCGACGATTTCGGTAGTTAGAAAATTCTGACGATTTCGGTACTTGGAAAATTTCTGACCTTTTCGGTACTTAGAAAAACTCGGACGATTTCGGTACTTAGAAAAATTCTGTCGATTTCGGTACTTAGAAAAATTCTGTTGATTTTGGTACTAAGAAAAATCTGACGACTTCTTTACTTAGAAAAATTCCGACGATTTCGGTGCTTAGAAAATTCTGACGATTTCGGTACTTAGAAAAATTCTGATGATTTCGGTACTTAGAAAAATTCTGACGATTTCGGTATTTAGAAAATTTCAAACGATTTCGGAACTTAGAAAAATTCCGACGATTTCGGTACTTAGAAAATTTCTGCCTTTTTCGGTTCTTAGAAAGCATTCAGAAGTTTTCGGTACTTAGAAAATTTCTGACGTTATCGGTACTTAGAAAATTTCTGTCGTTTTCGGTACTTAGAAAAATTCTGTTGATTTCGGTACTTAGAAAATTCTGACGATTTCTGTTCTTGGAAAATTTCTGACCTTTTCGGTACTTAGAAAATTTCTGACCTTTTCGGTACTTAGAAAAATTCTGACGAATTCGGTACTTAGAAAACATTCTGTTGATTTTGGTACTTAGAAAAATCTGACGACTTCTTTACTTAGAAAAATTCCGACGATTTCGGTGCTTAGAAAATTCTGACGATTTCGGTACTTAGAAAAATTCTGATGATTTCGGTACTTAGAACAATTCTGACGATTTCGGTATTTAGAAAATTTCAAACGATTTCGGTACTTAGAAAAATTCAGACGATTTCGGTACTTAGAAAAATTCCGACGATTTCGGTACTTAGAAAATTTCTGCCTTTTTCGGTACTTAGAAAACATTCAGAAGTTTTCGGTACTTAGAAAATTTCTGACGATTTCGGTACTTAGAAAAATTCTGTTGATTTCGGTACTTAGAAAATTCTGACGATTTCGGTTCTTGGAAAATTTCTGACCTTTTCGGTACTTAGAAAATTCTGACGATTTCGGTACTTGGAAAATTTCTGACCTTTTCGGTACTTAGAAAATTTCTGACCTTTTCGGTACTTAGAAAACATTCCGACGATTTCGGTAGTTAGAAAATTCTGACGATTTCGGTACTTGGAAAATTTCTGACCTTTTCGGTACTTAGAAAATTTCTGACCTTTACATTACTTAGAAAAATTCTGACGATTTCGGTACTTAGAAAACAATCAGAAGTTTTTGGTACTAAGAAAATTTCTGTCGTTTTCGGTACTTAGAAAAATTCTGATGATTTCGGTACTTAGAAAACATTCCGACGATTTCGGTAGTTAGAAAATTCTGACGATTTCGGTACTTGGAAAATTTCTGACCTTTTCGGTACTTAGAAAATTTCTGACCTTTACATTACTTAGAAAAATTCTGACGATTTCGGTACTTAGAAAACAATCAGAAGTTTTTGGTACTAAGAAAATTTCTGTCGTTTTCGGTACTTAGAAAAATTCTGATGATTTCGGTACTTAGAAAAATTCTGTTGATTTCGGTACTTAGAAAATTTCTGACCTTTTCGGTACTTAGAAAATATCTGACGTTTTCGGTACTTAGAAAAATTCTTACGATTTCGATACTTAGAAAACAATCAGAAGTTTTCGGTACTTAGATAAATTCTGACGTTTTCGTTACTTAGAAAAATTCTGCCGATTTCGGTACTTAGAAAAATTCTGTTGATTTCGGTACTTAGAAAAATTCTGTTGATTTCGGTACTTAGAAAATTTCTGTCGTTTTCGGTACTTAGAAAACATTCAGAAGTTATCGATACTTAGAAAATTTCTGACTTTTTCGGTTCTTGGAAAATTCTGACCTTTTCGGTACTTAGAATATTTCTGACCTTTTCGGTACTTAGAAAAATTCTGACGAATTCGGTACTTAGAAAACATTCAGAAGTTATCGATACTTAGAAAATTTCTGACTTTTTCGGTACTTAGGAAAATTCTGCCGATTTCGGTACTTAGAAAAATTCTAATGATTTCGGTACTTTGAAAAATTCTGACGATTTCGGCACTTAGAAAATTTCTGACCTTTACGGTACTTAGAAAAATTCTGACGATTTCGGTACTTAGAAAACAATCAGAAGTTTTTGGTACTAAGAAAATTTCTGTCGTTTTCGGTACTTAGAAAAATTCTGATGATTTCGGTACTTAGAAAAATTCTGTTGATTTCGGTACTTAGAAAATTTCTGTCGTTTTCGGTACTTAGAAAATTTCTGACCTTTTCGGTACTTGGAAAATTTCTGACCTTTACGGTACTTAGAAAAATTCTGACGATTTCGGTACTTAGAAACAAATCAGAAGTTTTCGGTACTTAGATAATTTCTGACGTTTTCGTTACTTAGAAAAATTCTGCCGATTTCGGTACTTAGAAAAATTCTGTTGATTTCGGTACTTAGAAAATTTCTGTCGTTTTCGGTACTTAGAAAATTTCTGACCTTTTCGGTACTTAGAAAATATCTGACGTTTTTGGTACTTAGAAAAATTCTGTCGATTTCGGTACTTAGAAAACATTAAGAAGTCTTCGGTACTTAGAAAAATTCTGCCTATTTCGGTACATAAAAAATTCTGTCTATTTCGGTACTTAGAAAAGACTCGGAAGTTTTCGGTACTTAGAAAATTTCTGACGTTTTCGGTACTTAGAAAAATTCTGATGATTTCGGTACTTAGAAAATTTCTGACCTTTTCGGTATTAAGAAAATTTCAAACGATTTCGGTACTTAGAAAAATTCAGACGATTTCGGTGCTAAGAAAATTTCGGCCTTTTTCGGTACTTAGAAAACATTCAGAAGTTATCGGAACTTAGAAAAATTCTGTTGATTTCGGTACTTGGAAAATTTCTGCCTTTTTCGGTACTTAGAAAATTTCTGACCTTTTCGGTACTTAGGAAAATTCTGCCGATTTCGGTACTTAGAAAAATTCTAATGATTTCGGTACTTAGAAAAATTCTGACGATTTCGGTAATTTGAAAATTTCTGACCTTTTCGGTACTTGGAAAATTTCTGACCTTTTCAGTACTTAGAAAATTTCTGACCTTTACATTACTTAGAAAAATTCTGACGATTTCGGTACTTAGAAAACAATCAGAAGTTTTTGGTACTAAGAAAATTTCTGTCGTTTTCGGTACTTAGAAAAATTCTGATGATTTCGGTACTTAGAAAAATTCTGTTGATTTCGGTACTTAGAAAATTTCTGACCTTTTCGGTACTTAGAAAATATCTGACGTTTTCGGTACTTAGAAAAATTCTTACGATTTCGATACTTAGAAAACAATCAGAAGTTTTCGGTACTTAGATAAATTCTGTTGATTTCGGTACTTAGAAAAATTCTGTTGATTTCGGTACTTAGAAAATTTCTGTCGTTTTCGGTACTTAGAAAAATTCTGCAGATTTCGGTACTTAGAAAATTCTGACGATTTCGGTTCTTGGAAAATTCTGACCTTTTCGGTACTTAGAATATTTCTGACCTTTTCGGTACTTAGAAAAATTCTGACGAATTCGGTACTTAGAAAACATTCAGAAGTTATCGATACTTAGAAAATTTCTGACTTTTTCGGTACTTAGGAAAATTCTGCCGATTTCGGTACTTAGAAAAATTCTAATGATTTCGGTACTTAGAAAAATTCTGACGATTTCGGCACTTAGAAAATTTCTGACCTTTACGGTACTTAGAAAAATTCTGACGATTTCGGTACTTAGAAAACAATCAGAAGTTTTTGGTACTAAGAAAATTTCTGTCGTTTTCGGTACTTAGAAAAATTCTGATGATTTCGGTACTTAGAAAAATTCTGTTGATTTTGGTACTTAGAAAATTTCTGACCTTTTCGGTACTTAGAAATCATTCAGAAGTCTTCGGTGCTTAGAAAATTTCTGACGTTTTTGGTACTTAGAAAAATTATTACGATTTCGATACTTATTAAACATTCAGAAGTTTTCAGTACTTAGAAAAATTCTGCCGATTTCGGTACTTAGAAAAATTCTGATGATTTCGGTACTTAGAAAAATTCTGACGATTTCGGTACTTAGAAAATTTCTGACCTTTTCGGTACTTGGAAAATTTCTGACCTTTACGGTACTTAGAAAAATTCTGACGATTTCGGTACTTAGAAACAAATCAGAAGTTTTCGGTACTTAGATAATTTCTGACGTTTTCGTTACTTAGAAAAATTCTGCCGATTTCGGTACTTAGAAAAATTCTGTTGATTTCGGTACTTAGAAAATTTCTGTCGTTTTCGGTACTTAGAAAATTTCTGACCTTTTCGGTACTTAGAAAATATCTGACGTTTTTGGTACTTAGAAAAATTCTGTCGATTTCGGTACTTAGAAAACATTAAGAAGTCTTCGGTACTTAGAAAAATTCTGCCTATTTCGGTACTTAAAAAAATTCTGTCTATTTCGGTACTTAAAAAAGACTCGGAAGTTTTCGGTACTTAGAAAATTTCTGACGTTTTCGGTACTTACAAAAATTCTGATGATTTCGGTACTTAGAAAATTTCTGACCTTTTCGGTATTAAGAAAATTTCAAACGATTTCGGTACTTAGAAAAATTCAGACGATTTCGGTGCTTAGAAAATTTCGGCCTTTTTCGGTACTTAGAAAACATTCAGAAGTTATCGGAACTTAGAAAAATTCTGTTGATTTCGGTACTTGGAAAATTTCTGCCTTTTTCGGTACTTTGAAAAGACTCAGAAGTTTTCAGAACTTAGAAAATTTCTGACGTTTTCGATACTTAGAAATTTTCTGACGTTTTCGGTACTTAGAAAAATTCTGCCGATTTCGGTACTTAGAAAAATTCTAATGATTTCGGTACTTAGGAAAATTCTGCCGATTTCGGTACTTAGAAAACATTCCGACGATTTCGGTAGTTAGAAAATTCTGACGATTTCGGTACTTGGAAAATTTCTGACCTTTTTGGTACTTAGAAAATTTCTGACCTTTTCGGTACTTAGAAAAACTCGGACGATTTCGGTACTTAGAAAAATTCTGTCGATTTCGGTACTTAGAAAAATTTTGTTGATTTTAGTACTTAGAAAAATCTGACGATTTCTTTACTTAGAAAAATTCCGACGATTTCGGTGCTTAGAAAATTCTGACGATTTCGGTATTTAGAAAATTTCAAACGATTTCGGAACTTAGAAAAATTCTGTCGATTTCGGTACTTAGAAAACATTCAGAAGTCTTCGGTACTTAGAAAAATTCTGGTGATTTCGGTACCTAGAAAATTTCTGTCGCTTTCGGTACTTAGAAAAATTCTCCCGATTTCGGTACTTAGAAAATTCTGACGATTTCGGTACTTGGAAAATTTCTGACCTTTTCGGTACTTAGAAAATTTCTGACCTTTTCGGTACTTAAGAAAATTCTGCCGATTTCGGTACTTAGAAAAATTCTAATGATTTCGGTACTTAGAAAAATTCTGACGATTTCGGTAATTAGAAAATTTCTGACCTTTTCGGTACTTGGAAAATTTCTGACCTTTTCAGTACTTAGAAAATTTCTGACCTTTACATTACTTAGAAAAATTCTGACGATTTCGGTACTTAGAAAACAATCAGAAGTTTTTGGTACTAAGAAAATTTCTGTCGTTTTCGGTACTTAGAAAAATTCTGATGATTTCGGTACTTAGAAAAATTCTGTTGATTTCGGTACTTAGAAAATTTCTGACCTTTTCGGTACTTAGAAAAATTCTGTTGATTTCGGTACTTAGAAAAATTCTGTCTATTTCGGTACTTAGAAAAGACTCGGAAGTTTTCGGTACTTAGAAAAATTCTGACGATTTCGGTACTTAGAAAAATTTTGGTGATTTCGGAACTTAGAAATATTCTGTTGATTTCGGTACTTAGAAAAATTCTGCCGATTTCGGTACTTAGAAAATTCTGACGATTTCGGTACTTGGAAAATTTCTGACCTTTTCGGTACTTAGAAAATTTCTGACCTTTTCGGTACTTAGAAAACATTCCGACGATTTCGGTACTTAGAAAAATTCTGTCGATTTCGGTACTTAGAAAAATTCTGTTGATTTTGGTACTTAGAAAAATCTGACGATTTCTTTACTTAGAAAAATTCCGACGATTTCGGTGCTTAGAAAATTCAGACGATTTCGGTACTTAGAAAAATTCCGACGATTTCGGTACTTAGAAAATTTCTGCCTTTTTCGGTTCTTAGAAAGCATTCAGAAGTTTTCGGTACTTAGAAAATTTCTGACGTTATCGGTACTTAGAAAATTTCTGTCGTTTTCGGTACTTAGAAAAATTCTGTTGATTTCGGTACTTAGAAAATTCTGACGATTTCGGTTCTTGGAAAATTTCTGACCTTTTCGGTACTTAGAAAATTTCTGACCTTTTCGGTACTTAGAAAAATTCTGACGAATTCGGTACTTAGAAAACATTCTGTTGATTTTGGTACTTAGAAAAATCTGACGATTTCTTTACTTAGAAAAATTCCGACGATTTCGGTGCTTAGAAAATTCTGACGATTTCGGTACTTAGAAAAATTCTGATGATTTCGGTACTTAGAAAAATTCTGACGATTTCGGTATTTAGAAAATTTCAAACGATTTCGGTACTTAGAAAAATTCCGACGATTTCGGTACTTAGAAAAATTCCGACGATTTCGGTACTTAGAAAATTTCTGCCTTTTTCGGTACTTAGAAAACATTCAGAAGTTTTCGGTACTTAGAAAATTTCTGACGATTTCGGTACTTAGAAAAATTCTGTTGATTTCGGTACTTAGAAAATTCTGACGATTTCGGTTCTTGGAAAATTTCTGACCTTTTCGGTACTTAGAAAATTTCTGACCTTTTCGGTACTTAGAAAAATTCTGACGAATTCAGTACTTAGAAAACATTCAGAAGTTATCGATACTTAGAAAATTTCTGACTTTTTCGGTACTTAGGAAAATTCTGCCGATTTCGGTACTAAGAAAAATTCAAATGATTTCGGAACTTAGAAAAATTCTGACGATTTCGGCACTTAGAAAATTTCTGACCTTTACGGTACTTGGAAAATTTCTGACCTTTACGGTACTTAGAAAAATTCTGACGATTTCGGTACTTAGAAAACAATCAGAAGTTTTCGGTACTTAGATAAATTCTGACGTTTTCGTTACTTAGAAAAATTCTGCCGATTTCGGTACTTAGAAAAATTCTGTTGATTTTGGTACTTAGAAAAATTCTGACCTTTTCGGTACTTAGAAATCATTCGAAGTCTTCGGTGCTTAGAAAATTTCTGACGTTTTTGGTACTTAGAAAAATTATTACGATTTCGATACTTATTAAACATTCAGAAGTTTTCAGTACTTAGAAAAATTCTGACGATTTCGGTACTTAGAAACAAATCAGAAGTTTTCGGTACTTAGATAATTTCTGACGTTTTCGTTACTTAGAAAAATTCTGCCGATTTCGGTACTTAGAAAAATTCTGTTGATTTCGGTACTTAGAAAATTTCTGTCGTTTTCGGTACTTAGAAAATTTCTGACCTTTTCGGTACTTAGAAAATATCTGACGTTTTTGGTACTTAGAAAAATTCTGTCGATTTCGGTACTTAGAAAACATTAAGAAGTCTTCGGTACTTAGAAAAATTCTGCCTATTTCGGTACTTAAAAAAATTCTGTCTATTTCGGTACTTAAAAAAGACTCGGAAGTTTTCGGTACTTAGAAAATTTCTGACGTTTTCGGTACTTACAAAAATTCTGATGATTTCGGTACTTAGAAAATTTCTGACCTTTTCGGTATTAAGAAAATTTCAAACGATTTCGGTACTTAGAAAAATTCAGACGATTTCGGTGCTTAGAAAATTTCGGCCTTTTTCGGTACTTAGAAAACATTCAGAAGTTATCGGAACTTAGAAAAATTCTGTTGATTTCGGTACTTGGAAAATTTCTGCCTTTTTCGGTACTTTGAAAAGACTCAGAAGTTTTCAGAACTTAGAAAATTTCTGACGTTTTCGATACTTAGAAATTTTCTGACGTTTTCGGTACTTAGAAAAATTCTGCCGATTTCGGTACTTAGAAAAATTCTAATGATTTCGGTACTTAGGAAAATTCTGCCGATTTCGGTACTTAGAAAACATTCCGACGATTTCGGTAGTTAGAAAATTCTGACGATTTCGGTACTTGGAAAATTTCTGACCTTTTTGGTACTTAGAAAATTTCTGACCTTTTCGGTACTTAGAAAAACTCGGACGATTTCGGTACTTAGAAAAATTCTGTCGATTTCGGTACTTAGAAAAATTTTGTTGATTTTAGTACTTAGAAAAATCTGACGATTTCTTTACTTAGAAAAATTCCGACGATTTCGGTGCTTAGAAAATTCTGACGATTTCGGTATTTAGAAAATTTCAAACGATTTCGGAACTTAGAAAAATTCTGTCGATTTCGGTACTTAGAAAACATTCAGAAGTCTTCGGTACTTAGAAAAATTCTGGTGATTTCGGTACCTAGAAAATTTCTGTCGCTTTCGGTACTTAGAAAAATTCTCCCGATTTCGGTACTTAGAAAATTCTGACGATTTCGGTACTTGGAAAATTTCTGACCTTTTCGGTACTTAGAAAATTTCTGACCTTTTCGGTACTTAAGAAAATTCTGCCGATTTCGGTACTTAGAAAAATTCTAATGATTTCGGTACTTAGAAAAATTCTGACGATTTCGGTAATTAGAAAATTTCTGACCTTTTCGGTACTTGGAAAATTTCTGACCTTTTCAGTACTTAGAAAATTTCTGACCTTTACATTACTTAGAAAAATTCTGACGATTTCGGTACTTAGAAAACAATCAGAAGTTTTTGGTACTAAGAAAATTTCTGTCGTTTTCGGTACTTAGAAAAATTCTGATGATTTCGGTACTTAGAAAAATTCTGTTGATTTCGGTACTTAGAAAATTTCTGACCTTTTCGGTACTTAGAAAAATTCTGTTGATTTCGGTACTTAGAAAAATTCTGTCTATTTCGGTACTTAGAAAAGACTCGGAAGTTTTCGGTACTTAGAAAAATTCTGACGATTTCGGTACTTAGAAAAATTTTGGTGATTTCGGAACTTAGAAATATTCTGTTGATTTCGGTACTTAGAAAAATTCTGCCGATTTCGGTACTTAGAAAATTCTGACGATTTCGGTACTTGGAAAATTTCTGACCTTTTCGGTACTTAGAAAATTTCTGACCTTTTCGGTACTTAGAAAACATTCCGACGATTTCGGTACTTAGAAAAATTCTGTCGATTTCGGTACTTAGAAAAATTCTGTTGATTTTGGTACTTAGAAAAATCTGACGATTTCTTTACTTAGAAAAATTCCGACGATTTCGGTGCTTAGAAAATTCAGACGATTTCGGTACTTAGAAAAATTCCGACGATTTCGGTACTTAGAAAATTTCTGCCTTTTTCGGTTCTTAGAAAGCATTCAGAAGTTTTCGGTACTTAGAAAATTTCTGACGTTATCGGTACTTAGAAAATTTCTGTCGTTTTCGGTACTTAGAAAAATTCTGTTGATTTCGGTACTTAGAAAATTCTGACGATTTCGGTTCTTGGAAAATTTCTGACCTTTTCGGTACTTAGAAAATTTCTGACCTTTTCGGTACTTAGAAAAATTCTGACGAATTCGGTACTTAGAAAACATTCTGTTGATTTTGGTACTTAGAAAAATCTGACGATTTCTTTACTTAGAAAAATTCCGACGATTTCGGTGCTTAGAAAATTCTGACGATTTCGGTACTTAGAAAAATTCTGATGATTTCGGTACTTAGAAAAATTCTGACGATTTCGGTATTTAGAAAATTTCAAACGATTTCGGTACTTAGAAAAATTCCGACGATTTCGGTACTTAGAAAAATTCCGACGATTTCGGTACTTAGAAAATTTCTGCCTTTTTCGGTACTTAGAAAACATTCAGAAGTTTTCGGTACTTAGAAAATTTCTGACGATTTCGGTACTTAGAAAAATTCTGTTGATTTCGGTACTTAGAAAATTCTGACGATTTCGGTTCTTGGAAAATTTCTGACCTTTTCGGTACTTAGAAAATTTCTGACCTTTTCGGTACTTAGAAAAATTCTGACGAATTCAGTACTTAGAAAACATTCAGAAGTTATCGATACTTAGAAAATTTCTGACTTTTTCGGTACTTAGGAAAATTCTGCCGATTTCGGTACTAAGAAAAATTCAAATGATTTCGGAACTTAGAAAAATTCTGACGATTTCGGCACTTAGAAAATTTCTGACCTTTACGGTACTTGGAAAATTTCTGACCTTTACGGTACTTAGAAAAATTCTGACGATTTCGGTACTTAGAAAACAATCAGAAGTTTTCGGTACTTAGATAAATTCTGACGTTTTCGTTACTTAGAAAAATTCTGCCGATTTCGGTACTTAGAAAAATTCTGTTGATTTTGGTACTTAGAAAAATTCTGACCTTTTCGGTACTTAGAAATCATTCGAAGTCTTCGGTGCTTAGAAAATTTCTGACGTTTTTGGTACTTAGAAAAATTATTACGATTTCGATACTTATTAAACATTCAGAAGTTTTCAGTACTTAGAAAAATTCTGCCGATTTCGGTGCTTAGAAAAATTCTGATGATTTCGGTACTTAGAAAAATTCTGACGATTTCGGTACTTAGAAAATTTCTGACCTTTTCGGTACTTGGAAAATTTCTGACCTTTACGGTACTTAGAAAAATTCTGACGATTTCGGTACTTAGAAACAAATCAGAAGTTTTCGGTACTTAGATAATTTCTGACGTTTTCGTTACTTAGAAAAATTCTGCCTATTTCGGTACTTAAAAAAATTCTGTCTATTTCGGTACTTAGAAAAGACTCGGAAGTTTTCGGTACTTAGAAAATTTCTGACGTTTTCGGTACTTAGAAAAATTCTGATGATTTCGGTACTTAGAAAATTTCTGACCTTTTCGGTATTAAGAAAATTTCAAACGATTTCGGTACTTAGAAAAATTCAGACGATTTCGGTGCTTAGAAAATTTCGGCCTTTTTCGGTACTTAGAAAACATTCAGAAGTTATCGGAACTTAGAAAAATTCTGTTGATTTCGGTACTTGGAAAATTTCTGCCTTTTTCGGTACTTTGAAAAGACTCAGAAGTTTTCAGAACTTAGAAAATTTCTGACGTTTTCGATACTTAGAAAATTTCTGACGTTTTCGGTACTTAGAAAAATTCTGCCGATTTCGGTACTTAGAAAAATTCTAATGATTTCGGTACTTAGGAAAATTCTGCCGATTTCGGTACTTAGAAAAATTCTAATGATTTCGGTACTTAGAAAAATTCTGACGATTTCGGTACTTAGAAAATTTCTGACCTTTTCGGTACTTGGATAATTTCTGACCTTTTCGGTACTTGGAAAACATTAAGAAGTCTTCGGTACTTAGAAAATTTCTGACGTTTTCGGTACTTAGAAAAATTCTTACGATTTCGATACTTATTAAACATTCAGAAGTTTTCGGTACTAAGAAAATTTCTGTCGTTTTCGGTACTTAGAAAAATTCTGATGATTTCGGTACTTAGAAAAATTCTGTCGATTTCGGTACTTAGAAAACATTAAGAAGTCTTCGGTACTTAGAAAATTTCTGACGTTTTCGGTACTTAGAAAAATTTTTACAATTTCGATACTTATTCAACATTCAGAAGTTTTCGGTACTTAGAAAAATTCTGCCGATTTCGGTACTTAGAAAAATTCTGTTGATTTCGGTACTTAGAAAAATTCTGTCTATTTCGGTACTTAGAAAATTTCTGATGTTTTCGGTACTTAGAATTCTGATGATTTCGGTACTTAGAAAATTTCTGACCTTTTCGGTTTTTAGAAAATTTCAGACGATTTCGGTACTTAGAAAAATTCAGACGATTTCGGTGCTTAGAAAATTTCGGCCTTTTTCGGTACTTAGAAAACATTCAGAAGTTATCGGAACTTAGAAAAATTGTGTTGATTTCGGTACTTGGAAAATTTCTGCCTTTTTCGGTACTTTGAAAAGACTCAGAAGTTTTCAGTACTTAGAAAATTTCTGACGTTTTCGATACTTAGAAAATTTCTGCCTTTTTCGGTACTTAGAAAAATTCTGTTGATTTTGGTACTTAGAAAAATTCTGACGTTTTCTTTACTTAGAAAAATTCCGACGATTTCGGTGCTTAGAAAATTCGGACGATTTCGGTACTTAGAAAAATTCTGATGATTTCGGTACTTAGAAAAATTCTGATGATTTCGGTACTTAGAAAAATTCTGTTGATTTTGGTACTTAGAAAAATTCTGACGATTTCTTTACTTAGAAAAATTCCGACGATTTCGGTGCTTAGAAAATTCGGACGATTTCGGTACTTAGAAAAATTCTGATGATTTCGGTACTTAGAAAAATTCAGACGATTTCGGTACTTTGAAAATTTCTGACCTTTTCGGTACTTGGAAAATTTCTGACCTTTACGGTACTTAGAAAAATTCTGACGATTTCGGTACTTAGAAAACAATCAGAAGTTTTCGGTACTTAGATAATTTCTGACGTTTTCGTTACTTAGAAAAATTCTGCCGATTTCGGTACTTAGAAAAATTCTGTTGATTTCGGTACTTAGAAAATTTCTGTCGTTTTCGGTACTTAGAAAAATTCTCCCGATTTCGGTACTTAGAAAATTCTGACGATTTCGGTACTTGGAAAATTTCTGACCTTTTCGGTACTTAGAAAATTTGTGACCTTTTCGGTACTTAGGAAAATTCTGCCGATTTCGGTACTTAGAAAACATTCAGAAGTCTTCGGTACTTAGAAAAATTCTGGTGATTTCGGTACCTAGAAAATTTCTGTCGCTTTCAGTACTTAGAAAAATTCTCCCGATTTCGGTACTTAGAAAATTCTGACGATTTCGGTACTTGGAAAATTTCTGACCTTTTCGGTACTTAGAAAATTTCTGACCTTTTCGGTACTTAGGAAAATTCTGCCGATTTCGGTACTTAGAAAAATTCTAATGATTTCGGTACTTAGAAAAATTCTGACGATTTCGGTAATTAGAAAATTTCTGACCTTTTCGGTACTTGGAAAATTTCTGACCTTTTCTGTACTTAGAAAATTTCTGACCTTTACATTACTTAGAAAAATTCTGACGATTTCGGTACTTAGAAAACAATCAGAAGTTTTTGGTACTAAGAAAATTTCTGTCGTTTTCGGTACTTAGAAAAATTCTGATGATTTCAGTACTTAGAAAAATTCTGTTGATTTCGGTACTTAGAAAATTTCTGACCTTTTCGGTACTTAGAAAAATTCTTACGATTTCGATACTTATTAAACATTCAGAAGTTTTCGGTACTTAGAAAAATTCTGCCGATTTCGGTACTTAGAAAAATTCTGTTGATTTCGGTACTTAGAAAAACTCTGTCTATTTCGGTACTTAGAAAAGACTCGGAAGTTTTCGGTACTTAGAAAAATTCTGACGATTTCGGTACTTAGAAAAATTCTGGTGATTTCGGAACTTAGAAATATTCTGTTGATTTCGGTACTTAGAAAAATTCTGCCGATTTCGGTACTTAGAAAATTCTGACGATTTCGGTACTTGGAAAATTTCTGACCTTTTCGGTACTTAGAAAATTTCTGACCTTTTCGGTACTTAGAAAACATTCCGACGATTTCGGTAGTTAGAAAATTCTGACGATTTCGGTACTTGGAAAATTTCTGACCTTTTCGGTACTTAGAAAATTTCTGACCTTTTCGGTACTTAGAAAAACTCGGACGATTTCGGTACTTAGAAAAATTCTGTCGATTTCGGTACTTAGAAAAATTCTGTTGATTTTGGTACTAAGAAAAATCTGACGACTTCTTTACTTAGAAAAATTCCGACGATTTCGGTGCTTAGAAAATTCTGACGATTTCGGTACTTAGAAAAATTCTGATGATTTCGGTACTTAGAAAAATTCTGACGATTTCGGTATTTAGAAAATTTCAAACGATTTCGGAACTTAGAAAAATTCCGACGATTTCGGTACTTAGAAAATTTCTGCCTTTTTCGGTTCTTAGAAAGCATTCAGAAGTTTTCGGTACTTAGAAAATTTCTGACGTTATCGGTACTCAGAAAATTTCTGTCGTTTTCGGTACTTAGAAAAATTCTGTTGATTTCGGTACTTAGAAAATTCTGACGATTTCTGTTCTTGGAAAATTTCTGACCTTTTCGGTACTTAGAAAATTTCTGACCTTTTCGGTACTTAGAAAAATTCTGACGAATTCGGTACTTAGAAAACATTCTGTTGATTTTGGTACTTAGAAAAATCTGACGACTTCTTTACTTAGAAAAATTCCGACGATTTCGGTGCTTAGAAAATTCTGACGATTTCGGTACTTAGAAAAATTCTGATGATTTCGGTACTTAGAACAATTCTGACGATTTCGGTATTTAGAAAATTTCAAACGATTTCGGTACTTAGAAAAATTCAGACGATTTCGGTACTTAGAAAAATTCCGACGATTTCGGTACTTAGAAAATTTCTGCCTTTTTCGGTACTTAGAAAACATTCAGAAGTTTTCGGTACTTAGAAAATTTCTGACGATTTCGGTACTTAGAAAACAATCAGAAGTTTTTGGTACTTAGAAAATTCTGACGATTTCGGTACTTGGAAAATTTCTGACCTTTTCGGTACTTAGAAAATTTCTGACCTTTTCGGTACTTAGAAAACATTCCGACGATTTCGGTAGTTAGAAAATTCTGACGATTTCGGTACTTGGAAAATTTCTGACCTTTTCGGTACTTAGAAAATTTCTGACCTTTACATTACTTAGAAAAATTCTGACGATTTCGGTACTTAGAAAACAATCAGAAGTTTTTGGTACTAAGAAAATTTCTGTCGTTTTCGGTACTTAGAAAAATTCTGATGATTTCGGTACTTAGAAAACATTCCGACGATTTCGGTAGTTAGAAAATTCTGACGATTTCGGTACTTGGAAAATTTCTGACCTTTTCGGTACTTAGAAAATTTCTGACCTTTACATTACTTAGAAAAATTCTGACGATTTCGGTACTTAGAAAACAATCAGAAGTTTTTGGTACTAAGAAAATTTCTGTCGTTTTCGGTACTTAGAAAAATTCTGATGATTTCGGTACTTAGAAAAATTCTGTTGATTTCGGTACTTAGAAAATTTCTGACCTTTTCGGTACTTAGAAAATATCTGACGTTTTCGGTACTTAGAAAAATTCTTACGATTTCGATACTTAGAAAACAATCAGAAGTTTTCGGTACTTAGATAAATTCTGACGTTTTCGTTACTTAGAAAAATTCTGCCGATTTCGGTACTTAGAAAAATTCTGTTGATTTCGGTACTTAGAAAAATTCTGTTGATTTCGGTACTTAGAAAATTTCTGTCGTTTTCGGTACTTAGAAAAATTCTGCCGATTTCGGTACTTAGAAAATTCTGACGATTTCGGTTCTTGGAAAATTCTGACCTTTTCGGTACTTAGAATATTTCTGACCTTTTCGGTACTTAGAAAAATTCTGACGAATTCGGTACTTAGAAAACATTCAGAAGTTATCGATACTTAGAAAATTTCTGACTTTTTCGGTACTTAGGAAAATTCTGCCGATTTCGGTACTTAGAAAAATTCTAATGATTTCGGTACTTAGAAAAATTCTGACGATTTCGGCACTTAGAAAATTTCTGACCTTTACGGTACATAGAAAAATTCTGACGATTTCGGTACTTAGAAAACAATCAGAAGTTTTTGGTACTAAGAAAATTTCTGTCGTTTTCGGTACTTAGAAAAATTCTGATGATTTCGGTACTTAGAAAAATTCTGTTGATTTCGGTACTTAGAAAATTTCTGTCGTTTTCGGTACTTAGAAAATTTCTGACCTTTTCGGTACTTGGAAAATTTCTGACCTTTACGGTACTTAGAAAAATTCTGACGATTTCGGTACTTAGAAACAAATCAGAAGTTTTCGGTACTTAGATAATTTCTGACGTTTTCGTTACTTAGAAAAATTCTGCCGATTTCGGTACTTAGAAAAATTCTGTTGATTTCGGTACTTAGAAAATTTCTGTCGTTTTCGGTACTTAGAAAATTTCTGACCTTTTCGGTACTTAGAAAATATCTGACGTTTTTGGTACTTAGAAAAATTCTGTCGATTTCGGTACTTAGAAAACATTAAGAAGTCTTCGGTACTTAGAAAAATTCTGCCTATTTCGGTACATAAAAAATTCTGTCTATTTCGGTACTTAGAAAAGACTCGGAAGTTTTCGGTACTTAGAAAATTTCTGACGTTTTCGGTACTTAGAAAAATTCTGATGATTTCGGTACTTAGAAAATTTCTGACCTTTTCGGTATTAAGAAAATTTCAAACGATTTCGGTACTTAGAAAAATTCAGACGATTTCGGTGCTAAGAAAATTTCGGCCTTTTTCGGTACTTAGAAAACATTCAGAAGTTATCGGAACTTAGAAAAATTCTGTTGATTTCGGTACTTGGAAAATTTCTGCCTTTTTCGGTACTTTGAAAAGACTCAGAAGTTTTCAGAACTTAGAAAATTTCTGACGTTTTCGATACTTAGAAAATTTCTGACGTTTTCGGTACTTAGAAAAATTCTGCCGATTTCGGTACTTAGAAAAATTCTAATGATTTCGGTACTTAGGAAAATTCTGCCGATTTCGGTACTTAGAAAACATTCCGACGATTTCGGTAGTTAGAAAATTCTGACGATTTCGGTACTTGGAAAATTTCTGACCTTTTTGGTACTTAGAAAATTTCTGACCTTTTCGGTACTTAGAAAAACTCGGACGATTTCGGTACTTAGAAAAATTCTGTCGATTTCGGTACTTAGAAAAATTTTGTTGATTTTGGAACTTAGAAAAATCTGACGATTTCTTTACTTAGAAAAATTCCGACGATTTCGGTGCTTAGAAAATTCTGACGATTTCGGTATTTAGAAAATTTCAAACGATTTCGGAACTTAGAAAAATTCTGTCGATTTCGGTACTTAGAAAACATTCAGAAGTCTTCGGTACTTAGAAAAATTCTGGTGATTTCGGTACCTAGAAAATTTCTGTCGCTTTCGGTAATTAGAAAAATTCTCCCGATTTCGGTACTTAGAAAATTCTGACGATTTCGGTACTTGGAAAATTTCTGACCTTTTCGGTACTTAGAAAATTTCTGACCTTTTCGGTACTTAGGAAAATTCTGCCGATTTCGGTACTTAGAAAAATTCTAATGATTTCGGTACTTAGAAAAATTCTGACGATTTCGGTAATTTGAAAATTTCTGACCTTTTCGGTACTTGGAAAATTTCTGACCTTTTCAGTACTTAGAAAATTTCTGACCTTTACATTACTTAGAAAAATTCTGACGATTTCGGTACTTAGAAAACAATCAGAAGTTTTTGGTACTAAGAAAATTTCTGTCGTTTTCGGTACTTAGAAAAATTCTGATGATTTCGGTACTTAGAAAAATTCTGTTGATTTCGGTACTTAGAAAATTTCTGACCTTTTCGGTACTTAGAAAATATCTGACGTTTTCGGTACTTAGAAAAATTCTTACGATTTCGATACTTAGAAAACAATCAGAAGTTTTCGGTACTTAGATAAATTCTGACGTTTTCGTTACTTAGAAAAATTCTGCCGATTTCGGTACTTAGAAAAATTCTGTTGATTTCGGTACTTAGAAAAATTCTGTTGATTTCGGTACTTAGAAAATTTCTGTCGTTTTCGGTACTTAGAAAAATTCTGCAGATTTCGGTACTTAGAAAATTCTGACGATTTCGGTTCTTGGAAAATTCTGACCTTTTCGGTACTTAGAATATTTCTGACCTTTTCGGTACTTAGAAAAATTCTGACGAATTCGGTACTTAGAAAACATTCAGAAGTTATCGATACTTAGAAAATTTCTGACTTTTTCGGTACTTAGGAAAATTCTGCCGATTTCGGTACTTAGAAAAATTCTAATGATTTCGGTACTTAGAAAAATTCTGACGATTTCGGCACTTAGAAAATTTCTGACCTTTACGGTACTTAGAAAAATTCTGACGATTTCGGTACTTAGAAAACAATCAGAAGTTTTTGGTACTAAGAAAATTTCTGTCGTTTTCGGTACTTAGAAAAATTCTGATGATTTCGGTACTTAGAAAAATTCTGTTGATTTTGGTACTTAGAAAATTTCTGACCTTTTCGGTACTTAGAAATCATTCAGAAGTCTTCGGTGCTTAGAAAATTTCTGACGTTTTTGGTACTTAGAAAAATTATTACGATTTCGATACTTATTAAACATTCAGAAGTTTTCAGTACTTAGAAAAATTCTGCCGATTTCGGTACTTAGAAAAATTCTGATGATTTCGGTACTTAGAAAAATTCTGACGATTTCGGTACTTAGAAAATTTCTGACCTTTTCGGTACTTGGAAAATTTCTGACCTTTACGGTACTTAGAAAAATTCTGACGATTTCGGTACTTAGAAACAAATCAGAAGTTTTCGGTACTTAGATAATTTCTGACGTTTTCGTTACTTAGAAAATTTCTGTCGTTTTCGGTACTTAGAAAATTTCTGACCTTTTCGGTACTTAGAAAATATCTGAAGTTTTTGGTACTTAGAAAAATTCTGTCGATTTCGGTACTTAGAAAACATTAAGAAGTCTTCGGTACTTAGAAAAATTCTGCCTATTTCGGTACTTAAAAAAATTCTGTCTATTTCGGTACTTAAAAAAGACTCGGAAGTTTTCGGTACTTAGAAAATTTCTGACGTTTTCGGTACTTACAAAAATTCTGATGATTTCGGTACTTAGAAAATTTCTGACCTTTTCGGTATTAAGAAAATTTCAAACGATTTCGGTACTTAGAAAAATTCAGACGATTTCGGTGCTTAGAAAATTTCGGCCTTTTTCGGTACTTAGAAAACATTCAGAAGTTATCGAAACTTAGAAAAATTCTGTTGATTTCGGTACTTGGAAAATTTCTGCCTTTTTCGGTACTTTGAAAAGACTCAGAAGTTTTCAGAACTTAGAAAATTTCTGACGTTTTCGATACTTAGAAATTTTCTGACGTTTTCGGTACTTAGAAAAATTCTGCCGATTTCGGTACTTAGAAAAATTCTAATGATTTCGGTACTTAGGAAAATTCTGCCGATTTCGGTACTTAGAAAACATTCCGACGATTTCGGTAGTTAGAAAATTCTGACGATTTCGGTACTTGGAAAATTTCTGACCTTTTTGGTACTTAGAAAATTTCTGACCTTTTCGGTACTTAGAAAAACTCGGACGATTTCGGTACTTAGAAAAATTCTGTCGATTTCGGTACTTAGAAAAATTTTGTTGATTTTGGTACTTAGAAAAATCTGACGATTTCTTTACTTAGAAAAATTCCGACGATTTCGGTGCTTAGAAAATTCTGACGATTTCGGTATTTAGAAAATTTCAAACGATTTCGGAACTTAGAAAAATTCTGTCGATTTCGGTACTTAGAAAACATTCAGAAGTCTTCGGTACTTAGAAAAATTCTGGTGATTTCGGTACCTAGAAAATTTCTGTCGCTTTCGGTACTTAGAAAAATTCTCCCGATTTCGGTACTTAGAAAATTCTGACGATTTCGGTACTTGGAAAATTTCTGACCTTTTCGGTACTTAGAAAATTTCTTACCTTTTCGGTACTTAAGAAAATTCTGCCGATTTCGGTACTTAGAAAAATTCTAATGATTTCGGTACTTAGAAAAATTCTGACGATTTCGGTAATTAGAAAATTTCTGACCTTTTCGGTACTTGGAAAATTTCTGACCTTTTCAGTACTTAGAAAATTTCTGACCTTTACATTACTTAGAAAAATTCTGACGATTTCGGTACTTAGAAAACAATCAGAAGTTTTTGGTACTAAGAAAATTTCTGTCGTTTTCGGTACTTAGAAAAATTCTGATGATTTCGGTACTTAGAAAAATTCTGTTGATTTCGGTACTTAGAAAATTTCTGACCTTTTCGGTACTTAGAAAAATTCTGTTGATTTCGGTACTTAGAAAAATTCTGTCTATTTCGGTACTTAGAAAAGACTCGGAAGTTTTCGGTACTTAGAAAAATTCTGACGATTTCGGTACTTAGAAAAATTTTGGTGATTTCGGAACTTAGAAATATTCTGTTGATTTCGGTACTTAGAAAAATTCTGCCGATTTCGGTACTTAGAAAATTCTGACGATTTCGGTACTTGGAAAATTTCTGACCTTTTCGGTACTTAGAAAATTTCTGACCTTTTCGGTACTTAGAAAACATTCCGACGATTTCGGTACTTAGAAAAATTCTGTCGATTTCGGTACTTAGAAAAATTCTGTTGATTTTGGTACTTAGAAAAATCTGACGATTTCTTTACTTAGAAAAATTCCGACGATTTCGGTGCTTAGAAAATTCAGACGATTTCGGTACTTAGAAAAATTCCGACGATTTCGGTACTTAGAAAATTTCTGCCTTTTTCGGTTCTTAGAAAGCATTCAGAAGTTTTCGGTACTTAGAAAATTTCTGACGTTATCGGTACTTAGAAAATTTCTGTCGTTTTCGGTACTTAGAAAAATTCTGTTGATTTCGGTACTTAGAAAATTCTGACGATTTCGGTTCTTGGAAAATTTCTGACCTTTTCGGTACTTAGAAAATTTCTGACCTTTTCGGTACTTAGAAAAATTCTGACGAATTCGGTACTTAGAAAACATTCTGTTGATTTTGGTACTTAGAAAAATCTGACGATTTCTTTACTTAGAAAAATTCCGACGATTTCGGTGCTTAGAAAATTCTGACGATTTCGGTACTTAGAAAAATTCTGATGATTTCGGTACTTAGAAAAATTCTGACGATTTCGGTATTTAGAAAATTTCAAACGATTTCGGTACTTAGAAAAATTCCGACGATTTCGGTACTTAGAAAAATTCCGACGATTTCGGTACTTAGAAAATTTCTGCCTTTTTCGGTACTTAGAAAACATTCAGAAGTTTTCGGTACTTAGAAAATTTCTGACGATTTCGGTACTTAGAAAAATTCTGTTGATTTCGGTACTTAGAAAATTCTGACGATTTCGGTTCTTGGAAAATTTCTGACCTTTTCGGTACTTAGAAAATTTCTGACCTTTTCGGTACTTAGAAAAATTCTGACGAATTCAGTACTTAGAAAACATTCAGAAGTTATCGATACTTAGAAAATTTCTGACTTTTTCGGTACTTAGGAAAATTCTGCCGATTTCGGTACTAAGAAAAATTCTAATGATTTCGGAACTTAGAAAAATTCTGACGATTTCGGTACTTAGAAAACAATCAGAAGTTTTCGGTACTTAGATAATTTCTGACGTTTTTGGTACTTAGAAAAATTATTACGATTTCGATACTTATTAAACATTCAGAAGTTTTCAGTACTTAGAAAAATTCTGCCGATTTCGGTGCTTAGAAAAATTCTGATGATTTCGGTACTTAGAAAAATTCTGACGATTTCGGTACTTAGAAAATTTCTGACCTTTTCGGTACTTGGAAAATTTCTGACCTTTACGGTACTTAGAAAAATTCTGACGATTTCGGTACTTAGAAACAAATCAGAAGTTTTCGGTACTTAGATAATTTCTGACGTTTTCGTTACTTAGAAAAATTCTGCCGATTTCGGTACTTAGAAAAATTCTGTTGATTTCGGTACTTAGAAAATTTCTGTCGTTTTCGGTACTTAGAAAATTTCTGACCTTTTCGGTACTTAGAAAATATCTGACGTTTTTGGTACTTAGAAAATTTCTGTCGATTTCGGTACTTAGAAAACATTAAGAAGTCTTCGGTACTTAGAAAAATTCTGCCTATTTCGGTACTTAAAAAAATTCTGTCTATTTCGGTACTTAGAAAAGACTCGGAAGTTTTCGGTACTTAGAAAATTTCTGACGTTTTCGGTACTTAGAAAAATTCTGATGATTTCGGTACTTAGAAAATTTCTGACCTTTTCGGTATTAAGAAAATTTCAAACGATTTCGGTACTTAGAAAAATTCAGACGATTTCGGTGCTTAGAAAATTTCGGCCTTTTTCGGTACTTAGAAAACATTCAGAAGTTATCGGAACTTAGAAAAATTCTGTTGATTTCGGTACTTGGAAAATTTCTGCCTTTTTCGGTACTTTGAAAAGACTCAGAAGTTTTCAGAACTTAGAAAATTTCTGACGTTTTCGATACTTAGAAAATTTCTGACGTTTTCGGTACTTAGAAAAATTCTGCCGATTTCGGTACTTAGAAAAATTCTAATGATTTCGGTACTTAGGAAAATTCTGCCGATTTCGGTACTTAGAAAAATTCTAATGATTTCGGTACTTAGAAAAATTCTGACGATTTCGGTACTTAGAAAATTTCTGACCTTTTCGGTACTTGGAAAATTTCTGACCTTTTCGGTACTTGGAAAACATTAAGAAGTCTTCGGTACTTAGAAAATTTCTGACGTTTTCGGTACTTAGAAAAATTCTTACGATTTCGATACTTATTAAACATTCAGAAGTTTTCGGTACTAAGAAAATTTCTGTCGTTTTCGGTACTTAGAAAAATTCTGATGATTTCGGTACTTAGAAAAATTCTGTCGATTTCGGTACTTAGAAAACATTAAGAAGTCTTCGGTACTTAGAAAATTTCTGACGTTTTCGGTACTTAGAAAAATTTTTACAATTTCGATACTTATTCAACATTCAGAAGTTTTCGGTACTTAGAAAAATTCTGCCGATTTCGGTACTTAGAAAAATTCTGTTGATTTCGGTACTTAGAAAAATTCTGTCTATTTCGGTACTTAGAAAATTTCTGATGTTTTCGGTACTTAGAATTCTGATGATTTCGGTACTTAGAAAATTTCTGACCTTTTCGGTTTTTAGAAAATTTCAGACGATTTCGGTACTTAGAAAAATTCAGACGATTTCGGTGCTTAGAAAATTTCGGCCTTTTTCGGTACTTAGAAAACATTCAGAAGTTATCGGAACTTAGAAAAATTGTGTTGATTTCGGTACTTGGAAAATTTCTGCCTTTTTCGGTACTTTAAAAAGACTCAGAAGTTTTCAGTACTTAGAAAATTTCTGACGTTTTCGATACTTAGAAAATTTCTGCCTTTTTCGGTACTTTTAAAAGACTCGGAAAAATTCTGCCGATTTCGGTACTTAGAAAAATTCTGTTGATTTCGGTACTTAGAAAAATTCTGTCGATTTTGGTACTTAGAAAAATTCTGTTGATTTTGGTGCTTAGAAAATTCAGACGATTTCGGTACTTAGAAAAATTCTGATGATTTCGGTACTTAGAAAAATTCTGTTGATTTCGGTACTTAGAAAATTTCTGACCTTTCGGTACTTAGAAAATATCTGACGTTTTCGGAACTTAGAAAAATTCTTACGATTTCGATACTTATTAAACATTCAGAAGTTTTCGGTACTTAGAAAAATTCTGCCGATTTCGGTACTTAGAAAAATTCTGTTGATTTCGGTATTTAGAAAAATTGTGTCTATTTCGGTACTTAGAAAATTTCTGACGTTTTCGGTACTTAGAAAAATTCTGATGATTTCGGTACTTAGAAAATTTCTGACCTTTACGGTATTTAGAAAATTTCAAACGATTTCGGTACTTAGAAAAATTCAGACGATTTCGGTACTTAGAAAATTCTGACGATTTCGGTACTTGGAAAATTTCTGACCTTTTCATTACTTAGAAAATTTCTGACCTTTTCGGTAGTTAGAAAACATTCCGACGATTTCGGTAGTTAGAAAATTCTGACGATTTCGGTACTTGGAAAATTTCTGACCTTTTCGGTACTTAGAAAAACTCGGACGATTTCGGTACTTAGAAAAATTCTGTCGATTTCGGTACTTAGAAAAATTCTGTTGATTTTGGTACTTAGAAAAATCTGACGATTTCTTTACTTAGAAAAATTCCAACGATTTCGGTGCTTAGAAAATTCTGACGATTTCGGTACTTAGAAAAATTCTGATGATTTCGGTACTTTGAAAAATTCTGACGATTTCGGTACTTAGAAAATTTCTGACCTTTTCGGTACTTAGAAAACAATCAGAAGTTTTCGGTACTTAGATAATTTCTGACGTTTTCGTTACTTAGAAAAATTCTGCCGATTTCGGTACTTAGAAAAATTCTGTTGATTTCGGTACTTAGAAAATTTCTGTCGTTTTCGGTACTTCGAAAAATTCTGCCGATTTCGGTACTTAGAAAATTCTGACGATTTCGGTTCTTGGAAAATTTCTGACCTTTTCGGAACTTAGAAAATTTCTGACCTTTTCGGTACTTGGAAAATTTCTGACCTTTTCGGTACTTGGAAAACATAAAGAAGTCTTCGGTACTTAGAAAATTTCTGACGTTTTCGGTACTAAGAAAAATTCTTACGATTTCGATACTTATTAAACATTCAGAAGTTTTCGGTACTAAGAAAATTTCTGTCGTTTTCGGTACTTAGAAAAATTCTGATGATTTCGGTACTTAGAAAAATTCTGTTGATTTCGGTACTTGGAAAATTTCTGACCTTTTCATTACTTAGAAAATTTCTGACCTTTTCGGTAGTTAGAAAACATTCCGACGATTTCGGTAGTTAGAAAATTCTGACGATTTCGGTACTTGGAAAATTTCTGACCTTTTCGGTACTTAGAAAAACTCGGACGATTTCGGTACTTAGAAAAATTCTGTCGATTTCGGTACTTAGAAAAATTCTGTTGATTTTGGTACTTAGAAAAATCTGACGATTTCTTTACTTAGAAAAATTCCAACGATTTCGGTGCTTAGAAAATTCTGACGATTTCGGTACTTAGAAAAATTCTGATGATTTCGGTACTTTGAAAAATTCTGACGATTTCGGTACTTAGAAAATTTCTGACCTTTTCGGTACTTAGAAAACAATCAGAAGTTTTCGGTACTTAGATAATTTCTGACGTTTTCGTTACTTAGAAAAATTCTGCCGATTTCGGTACTTAGAAAAATTCTGTTGATTTCGGTACTTAGAAAATTTCTGTCGTTTTCGGTACTTCGAAAAATTCTGCCGATTTCGGTACTTAGAAAATTCTGACGATTTCGGTTCTTGGAAAATTTCTGACCTTTTCGGAACTTAGAAAATTTCTGACCTTTTCGGTACTTGGAAAATTTCTGACCTTTTCGGTACTTGGAAAACATAAAGAAGTCTTCGGTACTTAGAAAATTTCTGACGTTTTCGGTACTAAGAAAAATTCTTACGATTTCGATACTTATTAAACATTCAGAAGTTTTCGGTACTAAGAAAATTTCTGTCGTTTTCGGTACTTAGAAAAATTCTGATGATTTCGGTACTTAGAAAAATTCTGTTGATTTCGATACTTATTAAACATTCAGAAGTTTTCGGTACTTAGAAAAATTCTGCCGATTTCGGTACTTAGAAAAATTCTGTTGATTTCGGTACTTAGAAAAATTCTGTCTATTTCGGTACTTAGAAAATTTCTGACGTTTTCGGTACTTAGAAAAATTCTGATGATTTCGGTACTTAGAAAATTTCTGTCGTTTTCGGTACTTAGAAAATTTCTGACCTTTTCGGTACTTAGAAAATATCTGACGTTTTTGGTACTTAGAAAAATTCTGTCGATTTCGGTACTTAGAAAACATTAAGAAGTCTTCGGTACTTTGAAAAATTCTGCCTATTTCGGTACTTAAAAAAATTCTGTCTATTTCGGTACTTAGAAAAGACTCGGAAGTTTTCGGTACTTAGAAAATTTCTGACGTTTTCGGTACTTAGAAAAATTCTGATGATTTCGGTACTTAGAAAATTTCTGACCTTTTCGGTATTAAGAAAATTTCAAACGATTTCGGTACTTAGAAAAATTCAGACGATTTCGGTGCTTAGAAAATTTCGGCCTTTTTCGGTACTTAGAAAACATTCAGAAGTTATCGGAACTTAGAAAAATTCTGTTGATTTCGGTACTTGGAAAATTTCTGCCTTTTTCGGTACTTTGAAAAGACTCAGAAGTTTTCAGAACTTTGAAAATTTCTGACGTTTTCGATACTTAGAAAAATTCAGACGATTTCGGTACTTGGAAAATTTCTGACCTTTTCATTACTTAGAAAATTTCTGACCTTTTCGGTACTTAGAAAACATTCCGACGATTTCGGTAGTTAGAAAATTCTGACGATTTCGGTACTTAGAAAAATTCTAATGATTTCGGTACTTAGGAAAATTCTGCCGATTTCGGTACTTAGAAAAATTCTAATGATTTCGGTACTTAGAAAAATTCTGACGATTTCGGTACTTAGAAAATTTCTGACCTTTTCGGTACTTGGAAAATTTCTGACCTTTTCGGTACTTGGAAAACATTAAGAAGTCTTCGGTACTTAGAAAATTTCTGACGTTTTCGGTACTTAGAAAAATTCTTACGATTTCGATACTTATTAAACATTCAGAAGTTTTCGGTACTAAGAAAATTTCTGTCGTTTTCGGTACTTAGAAAAATTCTGATGATTTCGGTACTTAGAAAAATTCTGTCGATTTCGGTACTTAGAAAACATTAAGAAGTCTTCGGTACTTAGAAAATTTCTGACGTTTCGGTACTTAGAAAAATTTTTACAATTTCGATACTTATTCAACATTCAGAAGTTTTCGGTACTTAGAAAAATTCTGCCGATTTCGGTACTTAGAAAAATTCTGTTGATTTCGGTACTTAGAAAAATTCTGTCTATTTCGGTACTTAGAAAATTTCTGATGTTTTCGGTACTTAGAATTCTGATGATTTCGGTACTTAGAAAATTTCTGACCTTTTCGGTTTTTAGAAAATTTCAGACGATTTCGGTACTTAGAAAAATTCAGACGATTTCGGTGCTTAGAAAATTTCGGCCTTTTTCGGTACTTAGAAAACATTCAGAAGTTATCGGAACTTAGAAAAATTGTGTTGATTTCGGTACTTGGAAAATTTCTGCCTTTTTCGGTACTTTGAAAAGACTCAGAAGTTTTCAGTACTTAGAAAATTTCTGACGTTTTCGATACTTAGAAAATTTCTGCCTTTTTCGGTACTTTTAAAAGACTCGGAAAAATTCTGCCGATTTCGGTACTTAGAAAAATTCTGTTGATTTCGGTACTTAGAAAAATTCTGTCGATTTTGGTACTTAGAAAAATTCTGTTGATTTTGGTGCTTAGAAAATTCTGACGATTTCGGTACTTAGAAAAATTCTGATAATTTCGGTACTTAGAAAATTTCTGACCTTTTCGGTACTTAGAAAATTTCTGACCTTTTCGGTACTTAGAAAAATTCAGACGATTTCGGTACTTAGAAAAATTCCGATGATTTCGGTACTTAGAAAATTTCGGCCTTTTTCGGTACTTAGGAAATTTCTGCCGATTTCGGTACTTAGAAAAATTCTGATGATTTCGGTACTTAGAAAAATTCTGTTGATTTCGGTACTTAGAAAATTTCTGACCTTTCGGTACTTAGAAAATATCTGACGTTTTCGGAACTTAGAAAAATTCTTACGATTTCGATACTTATTAAACATTCAGAAGTTTTCGGTACTTAGAAAAATTCTGCCGATTTCGGTACTTAGAAAAATTCTGTTGATTTCGGTACTTAGAAAAATTCTGTTTATTTCGGTACTTAGAAAATTTCTGACGTTTTCGGTACTTAGAAAAATTCTGATGATTTCGGTACTTAGAAAATTTCTGACCTTTACGGTATTTAGAAAATTTCAAACGATTTCGGTACTTAGAAAAATTCAGACGATTTCGATACTTAGAAAATTCTGACGATTTCGGTACTTGGAAAATTTCTGAACTTTTCATTACTTAGAAAATTTCTGACCTTTTCGGTACTTAGAAAACATTCCGACGATTTCGGTAGTTAGAAAATTCTGACGATTTCGGTACTTGGAAAATTTCTGACCTTTTCGGTACTTAGAAAAACTCGGACGATTTCGGTACTTAGAAAAATTCTGTCGATTTCGGTACTTAGAAAAATTCTGTTGATTTTGGTACTTAGAAAAATCTGACGATTTCTTTACTTAGAAAAATTCCGACGATTTCGGTGCTTAGAAAATTCTGACGATTTCGGTACTTAGAAAAATTCTGATGATTTCGGTACTTTGAAAAATTCTGACGATTTCGGTACTTAGAAAATTTCTGACCTTTTCGGTACTTAGAAAACAATCAGAAGTTTTCGGTACTTAGATAATTTCTGACGTTTTCGTTACTTAGAAAAATTCTGCCGATTTCGGTACTTAGAAAAATTCTGTTGATTTCGGTACTTAGAAAATTTCTGTCGTTTTCGGTACTTCGAAAAATTCTGCCGATTTCGGTACTTAGAAAATTCTGACGATTTCGGTTCTTGGAAAATTTCTGACCTTTTCGGTACTTAGAAAATTTCTGACCTTTTCGGTACTTAGAAAAATTCAGACGATTTCGGTACTTAGAAAAATTCCGATGATTTCGGTACTTAGAAAATTTCGGCCTTTTTCGGTACTTAGGAAATTTCTGCCGATTTCGGTACTTAGAAAAATTCTGATGATTTCGGTACTTAGAAAAATTCTGTTGATTTCGGTACTTAGAAAATTTCTGACCTTTCGGTACTTAGAAAATATCTGACGTTTTCGGAACTTAGAAAAATTCTTACGATTTCGATACTTATTAAACATTCAGAAGTTTTCGGTACTTAGAAAAATTCTGCCGATTTCGGTACTTAGAAAAATTCTGTTGATTTCGGTACTTAGAAAAATTCTGTTTATTTCGGTACTTAGAAAATTTCTGACGTTTTCGGTACTTAGAAAAATTCTGATGATTTCGGTACTTAGAAAATTTCTGACCTTTACGGTATTTAGAAAATTTCAAACGATTTCGGTACTTAGAAAAATTCAGACGATTTCGATACTTAGAAAATTCTGACGATTTCGGTACTTGGAAAATTTCTGACCTTTTCATTACTTAGAAAATTTCTGACCTTTTCGGTACTTAGAAAACATTCCGACGATTTCGGTAGTTAGAAAATTCTGACGATTTCGGTACTTGGAAAATTTCTGACCTTTTCGGTACTTAGAAAAACTCGGACGATTTCGGTACTTAGAAAAATTCTGTCGATTTCGGTACTTAGAAAAATTCTGTTGATTTTGGTACTTAGAAAAATCTGACGATTTCTTTACTTAGAAAAATTCCGACGATTTCGGTGCTTAGAAAATTCTGACGATTTCGGTACTTAGAAAAATTCTGATGATTTCGGTACTTTGAAAAATTCTGACGATTTCGGTACTTAGAAAATTTCTGACCTTTTCGGTACTTAGAAAACAATCAGAAGTGTTCGGTACTTAGATAATTTCTGACGTTTTCGTTACTTAGAAAAATTCTGCCGATTTCGGTACTTAGAAAAATTCTGTTGATTTCGGTACTTAGAAAATTTCTGTCGTTTTCGGTACTTCGAAAAATTCTGCCGATTTCGGTACTTAGAAAATTCTGACGATTTCGGTTCTTGGAAAATTTCTGACCTTTTCGGAACTTAGAAAATTTCTGACCTTTTCGGTACTTGGAAAATTTCTGACCTTTTCGGTACTTGGAAAACATAAAGAAGTCTTCGGTACTTAGAAAATTTCTGACGTTTTCGGTACTTAGAAAAATTCTTACGATTTCGATACTTATTAAACATTCAGAAGTTTTCGGTACTAAGAAAATTTCTGTCGTTTTCGGTACTTAGAAAAATTCTGATGATTTCGGTACTTAGAAAAATTCTGTTGATTTCGGTACTTAGAAAATTTCTGACCTTTTCGGTATTTAGAAAATTTCAAACGATTTCGGTACTTAGAAAAATTCAGACGATTTCGATACTTAGAAAATTCTGACGATTTCGGTACTTGGAAAATTTCTGACCTTTTCATTACTTAGAAAATTTCTGACCTTTTCGGTACTTAGAAAACATTCCGACGATTTCGGTAGTTAGAAAATTCTGACGATTTCGGTACTTGGAAAATTTCTGACCTTTTCGGTACTTAGAAAAACTCGGACGATTTCGGTACTTAGAAAAATTCTGTCGATTTCGGTACTTAGAAAAATTCTGTTGATTTTGGTACTTAGAAAAATCTGACGATTTCTTTACTTAGAAAAATTCCGACGATTTCGGTGCTTAGAAAATTCTGACGATTTCGGTACTTAGAAAAATTCTGATGATTTCGGTACTTTGAAAAATTCTGACGATTTCGGTACTTAGAAAATTTCTGACCTTTTCGGTACTTAGAAAACAATCAGAAGTTTTCGGTACTTAGATAATTTCTGACGTTTTCGTTACTTAGAAAAATTCTGCCGATTTCGGTACTTAGAAAAATTCTGTTGATTTCGGTACTTAGAAAATTTCTGTCGTTTTCGGTACTTCGAAAAATTCTGCCGATTTCGGTACTTAGAAAATTCTGACGATTTCGGTTCTTGGAAAATTTCTGACCTTTTCGGAACTTAGAAAATTTCTGACCTTTTCGGTACTTGGAAAATTTCTGACCTTTTCGGTACTTGGAAAACATAAAGAAGTCTTCGGTACTTAGAAAATTTCTGACGTTTTCGGTACTTAGAAAAATTCTTACGATTTCGATACTTATTAAACATTCAGAAGTTTTCGGTACTAAGAAAATTTCTGTCGTTTTCGGTACTTAGAAAAATTCTGATGATTTCGGTACTTAGAAAAATTCTTACGATTTCGATACTTATTAAACATTCAGAAGTTTTCGGTACTAAGAAAATTTCTGTCGTTTTCGGTACTTAGAAAAATTCTGATGATTTCGGTACTTAGAAAAATTCTGTCGATTTCGGTACTTAGAAAACATTAAGAAGTCTTCGGTACTTAGAAAATTTCTGACGTTTTCGGTACTTAGAAAAATTCTTACGATTTCGATACTTATTAAACATTCAGAAGTTTTCGGTACTTAGAAAAATTCTGCCGATTTCGGTACTTAGAAAAATTCTGTTGATTTCGGTACTTAGAAAAATTCCGTCTATTTCGGTACTTAGAAAATTTCTGACGTTTTCGGTACTTAGAAAAATTCTGACGATTTCGGTACTTGGAAAATTTCTGACCTTTTCGGTACTTAGAAAATTTCTGACCTTTTCGGTACTTAGAAAAACTCGGACGATTTCGGTACTTAGAAAAATTCTGTCGATTTCGGTACTTAGAAAAATTCTGTTGATTTTGGTACTTAGAAAAATCTGACGATTTCTTTACTTAGAAAAATTCCGACGATTTCGGTGCTTAGAAAATTCTGACGATTTCGGTACTTTGAAAAATTCTGACGATTTCGGTACTTGGAAAATTTCTGACCTTTACGGTACTTAGAAAAATTCTGACGATTTCGGTACTTAGAAAACAATCAGAAGTTTTCGGTACTTAGATAATTTCTGACGTTTTCGTTACTTAGAAAAATTCTGCCGATTTCGGTTCTTAGAAAAATTCTGTTGATTTCGGTACTTAGAAAATTTCTGTCGTTTTCGGTACTTCGAAAAATTCTGCCGATTTCGGTACTTAGAAAATTCTGACGATTTCGGTTCTTGGAAAATTTCTGACCTTTTCGGTACTTAGAAAATTTCTGACCTTTTCGGTGCTTAGAAAAATTCTGACGAATTCGGTACTTAGAAAACATTCAGAAGTTATCGATACTTAGAAAATTTCTGACTTTTTCGGTACTTAGGAAAATTCTGCCGATTTCGGTACTTAGAAAAATTCTAATGATTTCGGTACTTAGAAAAATTCTGACGAATTCGGTACTTAGAAAAATTCTGTTGATTTCGGTACTTAGAAAAATTCTGTCTATTTCGGTACTTAGAAAATTTCTGACGTTTTCGGTACTTAGAAAAATTCTGATGATTTCGGTACTTAGAAAATTTCTGTCGTTTTCGGTACTTAGAAAATTTCTGACCTTTTCGGTACTTAGATAATATCTGACGTTTTTGGTACTTAGAAAAATTCTGTCGATTTCGGTACTTAGAAAACATTAAGAAGTCTTCGGTACTTAGAAAAATTCTGCCTATTTCGGTACTTAAAAAAATTCTGTCTATTTCGGTACTTAGAAAAGACTCGGAAGTTTTCGGTACTTAGAAAATTTCTGACGTTTTCGGTACTTAGAAAAATTCTGATGATTTCGGTACTTAGAAAATTTCTGACCTTTTCGGTATTAAGAAAATTTCAAACGATTTCGGTACTTAGAAAAATTCAGACGATTTCGGTGCTTAGAAAATTTCGGCCTTTTTCGGTACTTAGAAAACATTCAGAAGTTATCGGAACTTAGAAAAATTCTGTTGATTTCGGTACTTGGAAAATTTCTGCCTTTTTCGGTACTTTGAAAAGACTCAGAAGTTTTCAGAACTTAGAAAATTTCTGACGTTTTCGATACTTAGAAAATTTCTGACGTTTTCGGTACTTAGAAAAATTCTGCCGATTTCGGTACTTAGAAAAATTCTAATGATTTCGGTACTTAGGAAAATTCTGCCGATTTCGGTACTTAGAAAAATTCTAATGATTTCGGTACTTAGAAAAATTCTGACGATTTCGGTACTTAGAAAATTTCTGACCTTTTCGGTACTTGGAAAATTTCTGACCTTTTCGGTACTTGGAAAACATTAAGAAGTCTTCGGTACTTAGAAAATTTCTGACGTTTTCGGTACTTAGAAAAATTCTTACGATTTCGATACTTATTAAACATTCAGAAGTTTTCGGTACTAAGAAAATTTCTGTCGTTTTCGGTACTTAGAAAAATTCTGATGATTTCGGTACTTAGAAAAATTCTGTCGATTTCGGTACTTAGAAAACATTAAGAAGTCTTCGGTACTTAGAAAATTTCTGACGTTTTCGGTACTTAGAAAAATTTTTACAATTTCGATACTTATTCAACATTCAGAAGTTTTCGGTACTTAGAAAAATTCTGCCGATTTCGGTACTTAGAAAAATTCTGTTGATTTCGGTACTTAGAAAAATTCTGTCTATTTCGGTACTTAGAAAATTTCTGATGTTTTCGGTACTTAGAATTCTGATGATTTCGGTACTTAGAAAATTTCTGACCTTTTCGGTTTTTAGAAAATTTCAGACGATTTCGGTACTTAGAAAAATTCAGACGATTTCGGTGCTTAGAAAATTTCGGCCTTTTTCGGTACTTAGAAAACATTCAGAAGATATCGGAACTTAGAAAAATTGTGTTGATTTCGGTACTTGGAAAATTTCTGCCTTTTTCGGTACTTTGAAAAGACTCAGAAGTTTTCAGTACTTAGAAAATTTCTGACGTTTTCGATACTTAGAAAATTTCTGCCTTTTTCGGTACTTTTAAAAGACTCGGAAAAATTCTGCCGATTTCGGTACTTAGAAAAATTCTGTTGATTTCGGTACTTAGAAAAATTCTGTCGATTTTGGTACTTAGAAAAATTCTGTTGATTTTGGTGCTTAAAAAATTCTGACGATTTCGGTACTTAGAAAAATTCTGATAATTTCGGTACTTAGAAAATTTCTGACCTTTTCGGTACTTAGAAAATTTCTGACCTTTTCGGTACTTAGAAAAATTCAGACGATTTCGGTACTTAGAAAAATTCCGATGATTTCGGTACTTAGAAAATTTCGGCCTTTTTCGGTACTTAGGAAATTTCTGCCGATTTCGGTACTTAGAAAAATTCTGATGATTTCGGTACTTAGAAAAATTCTGTTGATTTCGGTACTTAGAAAATTTCTGACCTTTCGGTACTTAGAAAATATCTGACGTTTTCGGAACTTAGAAAAATTCTTACGATTTCGATACTTATTAAACATTCAGAAGTTTTCGGTACTTAGAAAAATTCTGCCGATTTCGGTACTTAGAAAAATTCTGTTGATTTCGGTACTTAGAAAAATTCTGTCTATTTCGGTACTTAGAAAATTTCTGACGTTTTCGGTACTTAGAAAAATTCTGATGATTTCGGTACTTAGAAAATTTCTGACCTTTACGGTATTTAGAAAATTTCAAACGATTTCGGTACTTAGAAAAATTCAGACGATTTCGGTACTTAGAAAATTCTGACGATTTCGGTACTTGGAAAATTTCTGACCTTTTCATTACTTAGAAAATTTCTGACCTTTTCGGTACTTAGAAAACATTCCGACGATTTCGGTAGTTAGAAAATTCTGACGATTTCGGTACTTGGAAAATTTCTGACCTTTTCGGTACTTAGAAAAACTCGGACGATTTCGGTACTTAGAAAAATTCTGTCGATTTCGGTACTTAGAAAAATTCTGTTGATTTTGGTACTTAGAAAAATCTGACGATTTCTTTACTTAGAAAAATTCCGACGATTTCGGTGCTTAGAAAATTCTGACGATTTCGGTACTTAGAAAAATTCTGATGATTTCGGTACTTTGAAAAATTCTGACGATTTCGGTACTTAGAAAATTTCTGACCTTTTCGGTACTTAGAAAACAATCAGAAGTTTTCGGTACTTAGATAATTTCTGACGTTTTCGTTACTTAGAAAAATTCTGCCGATTTCGGTACTTAGAAAAATTCTGTTGATTTCGTTACTTAGAAAATTTCTGTCGTTTTCGGTACTTCGAAAAATTCTGCCGATTTCGGTACTTAGAAAATTCTGACGATTTCGGTTCTTGGAAAATTTCTGACCTTTTCGGAACTTAGAAAAATTCTGATGATTTCGGTACTTAGAAAAATTCTGTTGATTTCGGTACTTAGAAAATTTCTGACCTTTTCGGTACTTAGAAAATATCTGACGTTTTCGGAACTTAGAAAAATTCTGTCGATTTCGGTACTTAGAAAACATTAAGAAGTCTTCGGTACTTAGAAAATTTCTGACGTTTTCGGTACTTAGAAAAATTCTTACGATTTCGATACTTATTAAACATTCAGAAGTTTTCGGTACTTAGAAAAATTCTGCCGATTTCGGTACTTAGAAAAATTCTAATGATTTCGGTACTTAGAAAAATTCTGACGATTTCGGTACTTAGAAAATTTCTGACCTTTTCGGTACTTGGAAAATTTCTGACCTTTTCGGTACTTGGAAAACATTAAGAAGTCTTCGGTACTTAGAAAATTTCTGACGTTTTCGGTACTTAGAAAAATTCTTACGATTTCGATACTTATTAAACATTCAGAAGTTTTCGGTACTAAGAAAATTTCTGTCGTTTTCGGTACTTAGAAAAATTCTGATGATTTCGGTACTTAGAAAAATTCTGTCGATTTCGGTACTTAGAAAACATTAAGAAGTCTTCGGTACTTAGAAAATTTCTGACGTTTTCGGTACTTAGAAAATTTCTGACGTTTTCGGTACTTAGAAAAATTTTTACAATTTCGATACTTATTCAACATTCAGAAGTTTTCGGTACTTAGAAAAATTCTGCCGATTTCGGTACTTAGAAAAATTCTGTTGATTTCGGTACTTAGAAAAATTCTGTCTATTTCGGTACTTAGAAAATTTCTGATGTTTTCGGTACTTAGAATTCTGATGATTTCGGTACTTAGAAAATTTCTGACCTTTTCGGTTTTTAGAAAATTTCAGACGATTTCGGTACTTAGAAAAATTCAGACGATTTCGGTGCTTAGAAAATTTCGGCCTTTTTCGGTACTTAGAAAACATTCAGAAGTTATCGGAACTTAGAAAAATTGTGTTGATTTCGGTACTTGGAAAATTTCTGCCTTTTTCGGTACTTTGAAAAGACTCAGAAGTTTTCAGTACTTAGAAAATTTCTGACGTTTTCGATACTTAGAAAATTTCTGCCTTTTTCGGTACTTTTAAAAGACTCGGAAAAATTCTGCCGATTTCGGTACTTAGAAAAATTCTGTTGATTTCGGAACTTAGAAAAATTCTGTCGATTTTGGTACTTAGAAAAATTCTGTTGATTTTGGTGCTTAGAAAATTCTGACGATTTCGGTACTTAGAAAAATTCTGATAATTTCGGTACTTAGAAAATTTCTGACCTTTTCGGTACTTAGAAAATTTCTGACCTTTTCGGTACTTAGAAAAATTCAGACGATTTCGGTACTTAGAAAAATTCCGATGATTTCGGTACTTAGAAAATTTCGGCCTTTTTCGGTACTTAGGAAATTTCTGCCGATTTCGGTACTTAGAAAAATTCTGATGATTTCGGTACTTAGAAAAATTCTGTTGATTTCGGTACTTAGAAAATTTCTGACCTTTCGGTACTTAGAAAATATCTGACGTTTTCGGAACTTAGAAAAATTCTTACGATTTCGATACTTATTAAACATTCAGAAGTTTTCGGTACTTAGAAAAATTCTGCCGATTTCGGTACTTAGAAAAATTCTGTTGATTTCGGTACTTAGAAAAATTCTGTCTATTTCGGTACTTAGAAAATTTCTGACGTTTTCGGTACTTAGAAAAATTCTGATGATTTCGGTACTTAGAAAATTTCTGACCTTTACGGTATTTAGAAAATTTCAAACGATTTCGGTACTTAGAAAAATTCAGACGATTTCGGTACTTAGAAAATTCTGACGATTTCGGTACTTGGAAAATTTCTGACCTTTTCATTACTTAGAAAATTTCTGACCTTTTCGGTACTTAGAAAACATTCCGACGATTTCGGTAGTTAGAAAATTCTGACGATTTCGGTACTTGGAAAATTTCTGACCTTTTCGGTACTTAGAAAAACTCGGACGATTTCGGTACTTAGAAAAATTCTGTCGATTTCGGTACTTAGAAAAATTCTGTTGATTTTGGTACTTAGAAAAATCTGACGATTTCTTTACTTAGAAAAATTCCGACGATTTCGGTGCTTAGAAAATTCTGACGATTTCGGTACTTAGAAAAATTCTGATGATTTCGGTACTTTGAAAAATTCTGACGATTTCGGTACTTAGAAAATTTCTGACCTTTTCGGTACTTAGAAAACAATCAGAAGTTTTCGGTACTTAGATAATTTCTGACGTTTTCGTTACTTAGAAAAATTCTGCCGATTTCGGTACTTAGAAAAATTCTGTTGATTTCGGTACTTAGAAAATTTCTGTCGTTTTCGGTACTTCGAAAAATTCTGCCGATTTCGGTACTTAGAAAATTCTGACGATTTCGGTTCTTGGAAAATTTCTGACCTTTTCGGAACTTAGAAAATTTCTGACCTTTTCGGTACTTGGAAAATTTCTGACCTTTTCGGTACTTGGAAAACATAAAGAAGTCTTCGGTACTTAGAAAATTTCTGACGTTTTCGGTACTTAGAAAAATTCTTACGATTTCGATACTTATTAAACATTCAGAAGTTTTCGGTACTAAGAAAATTTCTGTTGTTTTCGGTACTTAGAAAAATTCTGATGATTTCGGTACTTAGAAAAATTCTGTTGATTTCGGTACTTAGAAAATTTCTGACCTTTTCGGTACTTAGAAAATATCTGACGTTTTCGGAACTTAGAAAAATTCTGTCGATTTCGGTACTTAGAAAACATTAAGAAGTCTTCGGTACTTAGAAAATTTCTGACGTTTTCGGTACTTAGAAAAATTCTTACGATTTCGATACTTATTAAACATTCAGAAGTTTTCGGTACTTAGAAAAATTCTGCCGATTTCGGTACTTAGAAAAATTCTGTTGATTTCGGTACTTAGAAAATTTCTGACCTTTTCGGTATTTAGAAAATTTCAAACGATTTCGGTACTTAGAAAAATTCAGACGATTTCGGTACTTAGAAAATTCTGACGATTTCGGTACTTGGAAAATTTCTGACCTTTTCGGTACTTAGAAAATTTCTGACCTTTTCGGTACTTAGAAAACATTCCGACGATTTCGGTAGTTAGAAAATTCTGACGATATCGATACTTATTAAACATTCAGAAGTTTTCGGTACTTAGAAAATATCTGACGTTTTCGGAACTTAGAAAAATTCTGTTGATTTCGGTACTTAGAAAACATTAAGAAGTCTTCGGTACTTAGAAAATTTCTGACGTTTTCGGTACTTAGAAAAATTCTTACGATTTCGATACTTATTAAACATTCAGAAGTTTTCGGTACTTAGAAAAATTCTGCCGATTTCGGTACTTAGAAAAATTCTGTTGATTTCGGTACTTAGAAAATTTCTGACCTTTTCGGTATTTAGAAAATTTCAAACGATTTCGGTACTTAGAAAAATTCAGACGATTTCGGTACTTAGAAAATTCTGACGATTTCGGTACTTGGAAAATTTCTGACCTTTTCGGTACTTAGAAAATTTCTGACCTTTTCGGTACTTAGAAAACATTCCGACGATTTCGGTAGTTAGAAAATTCTGACGATATCGATACTTATTAAACATTCAGAAGTTTTCGGTACTTAGAAAAATTCTGCCGATTTCGGTACTTAGAAAAATTCTGTTGATTTCGGTACTTAGAAAAATTCCGTCTATTTCGGTACTTAGAAAATTTCTGACGTTTTCGGTACTTAGAAAAATTCTGACGATTTCGGTACTTGGAAAATTTCTGACCTTTTCGGTACTTAGAAAATTTCTGACCTTTTCGGTACTTAGAAAAACTCGGACGATTTCGGTACTTAGAAAAATTCTGTCGATTTCGGTACTTAGAAAAATTCTGTTGATTTTGGTACTTAGAAAAATCTGACGATTTCTTTACTTAGAAAAATTCCGACGATTTCGGTGCTTAGAAAATTCTGACGATTTCGGAACTTTGAAAAATTCTGACGATTTCGGTACTTGGAAAATTTCTGACCTTTACGGTACTTAGAAAAATTCTGACGATTTCGGTACTTAGAAAACAATCAGAAGTTTTCGGTACTTAGATAATTTCTGACGTTTTCGTTACTTAGAAAAATTCTGCCGATTTCGGTACTTAGAAAAATTCTGTTGATTTCGGTACTTAGAAAATTTCTGTCGTTTTCGGTACTTCGAAAAATTCTGCCGATTTCGGTACTTAGAAAATTCTGACGATTTCGGTTCTTGGAAAATTTCTGACCTTTTCGGTACTTAGAAAATTTCTGACCTTTTCGGTGCTTAGAAAAATTCTGACGAATTCGGTACTTAGAAAACATTCAGAAGTTATCGATACTTAGAAAATTTCTGACTTTTTCGGTACTTAGGAAAATTCTGCCGATTTCGGTACTTAGAAAAATTCTAATGATTTCGGTACTTAGAAAAATTCTGACGAATTCGGTACTTAGAAAATTTCTGACCTTTTTGGTACTTAGAAAAATTCTGTCGATTTCGGTACTTAGAAAACAATCAGAAGTTTTTGGTACTAAGAAAATTTCTGTCGTTTTCGGTACTTAGAAAAATTCTGATGATTTCGGTACTTAGAAAAATTCTGACGTTTTTGGTACTTAGAAAAATTATTACGATTTCGATACTTATTAAACATTCAGAAGTTTTTAGTACTTAGAAAAATTCTGCCGATTTCGGTTCTTAGAAAAATTCTGTTGATTTCGGTACTTGGAAAATTCTGTCGATTTCGGTACTTAGAAAAGACTCGGAAGTTTTCGGTACTTAGTAAATTTCTGACGTTCTGCCTTTTTCGGTACTTTGAAAAGACTCAGAAGTTTTCGATACTAAGAAAATTTCTGATGTTTTCGGTACTTATAAGAATTCTGATGATTTCGGTACTTAGAAAATTTCTGACCTTTTCGGTATTTAGAAAATTTCAGACGATTTCGGTACTTAGAAAAATTCAGACGATTTCGGTGCTTAGAAAATTTCGGCCTTTTTCGGTACTTAGAAAACATTCAGAAGTTATCGGAACTTAGAAAAATTCTGTTGATTTCGGTACTTGGAAAATTTCTGCCTTTTTCGGTACTTTGAAAAGACTCAGAAGTTTTCAGTACTTAGAAAATTTCTGACGTTTTCGATACTTAGAAAATTTCTGCCTTTTTCGGTACTTTTAAAAGACTCGGAAAAATTCTGCCGATTTCGGTACTTAGAAAAATTCTGTTGATTTCGGTACTTAGAAAAATTCTGTTGATTTTGGTGCTTAGAAAATTCTGACGATTTCGGTACTTAGAAAAATTCTGATAATTTCGGTACTTAGAAAATTTCTGACCTTTTCGGTACTTAGAAAATTTCTGACCTTTTCGGTACTTAGAAAAATTCAGACGATTTCGGTACTTAGAAAAATTCCGACGATTTCGGTACTTAGAAAATTTCGGCCTTTTTCGGTACTTAGGAAAATTCTGCCGATTTCGGTACTTAGAAAAATTCTAATGATTTCGGTACTTAGAAAAATTCTGACGATTTCGGAACTTAGAAAATTTCTGACCTTTTCGGTACTTGGAAAATTTCTGACCTTTTCGGTACTTGGAAAACATTAAGAAGTCTTCGGTACTTAGAGAATTTCTGACGTTTTCGGTACTTAGAAAAATTCTTACGATTTCGATACTTATTAAACATTCAGAAGTTTTCGGTACTAAGAAAATTTCTGTCGTTTTCGGTACTTAGAAAAATTCTGATGATTTCGGAACTTAGAAAAATTCTGTTGATTTCGGTACTTAGAAAATTTCTGACCTTTTCGGTACTTAGAAAATATCTGACGTTTTCGGAACTTAGAAAAATTCTGTCGATTTCGGTACTTAGAAAACATTAAGAAGTCTTCGGTACTTAGAAAATTTCTGACGTTTTCGGTACTTAGAAAAATTCTTACGATTTCGATACTTATTAAACATTCAGAAGTTATCGGTACTTAAAAAAATTCTGCCGATTTCGGTACTTAGAAAAATTCTGTTGATTTCGGTACTTAGAAAAATTCTGTCTATTTCGGTACTTAGAAAATTTCTGACGTTTTCGGTACTTAGAAAAATTCTGATGATTTCGGTACTTAGAAAATTTCTGACCTTTTCGGTATTTAGAAAATTTCAAACGATTTCGGTACTTAGAAAAATTCAGACGATTTCGGTACTTAGAAAATTCTGACGATTTCGGTACTTGGAAAATTTCTGACCTTTTCGGTACTTAGAAAATTTCTGACCTTTTCGGTACTTAGAAAACATTCCGACGATTTCGGTAGTTAGAAAATTCTGACGATTTCGATGCTTATTAAACATTCAGAAGTTTTCGGTACTTAGAAAAATTCTGCCGATTTCGGTACTTAGAAAAATTCTGACGATTTCGGTACTTGGAAAATTTCTGACCTTTACGGTACTTAGAAAAATTCTGACGATTTCGGTACTTAGAAAACAATCAGAAGTTTTCGGTACTTAGATAATTTCTGACGTTTTCGTTACTTAGAAAAATTCTGCCGATTTCGGTACTTAGAAAAATTCTGTTGATTTCGGTACTTAGAAAATTTCTGTCGTTTTCGGTACTTCGAAAAATTCTGCCGATTTCGGTACTTAGAAAATTCTGACGATTTCGGTTCTTGGAAAATTTCTGACCTTTTCGGTACTTAGAAAATTTCTGACCTTTTCGGTGCTTAGAAAAATTCTGACGAATTCGGTACTTAGAAAACATTCAGAAGTTATCGATACTTAGAAAAATTCTGACGATTTCGGTACTTAGAAAATTTCTGACTTTTTGGTACTTAGAAAAATTCTGACAATTTTGGTACTTAGAAAACAATCAGAAGTTTTTGGTACTAAGAAAATTTCTGTCGTTTTCGGCACTTAGAAAAATTCTGATGATTTCGGTACTTAGAAAAATTCTGACGTTTTTGGTACTTAGAAAAATTATTACGATTTCGATACTTATTAAACATTCAGAAGTTTTTAGTACTTAGAAAAATTCTGCCTTTTTCGGTACTTTTATAAGACTCGGAAGTTTTCGGTACTTAGTAAATTTCTGACGTTCTGCCTTTTTCGGTACTTTGAAAAGACTCAGAAGTTTTCGGTACTAAGAAAATTTCTGATGTTTTCGGTACTTAGAAGAATTCTGATGATTTCGGTACTTAGAAAATTTCTGACCTTTTCGGTATTTAGAAAATTTCAGACGATTTCGGTACTTAGAAAAATTCAGACGATTTCGGTGCTTAGAAAATTTCGGCCTTTTTCGGTACTTAGAAAACATTCAGAAGTTATCGGAACTTAGAAAAATTCTGTTGATTTCGGTACTTGGAAAATTTCTGCCTTTTTCGGTACTTTGAAAAGACTCAGAAGTTTTCAGTACTTAGAAAATTTCTGACGTTTTCGATACTTAGAAAATTTCTGCCTTTTTCGGTACTTTTAAAAGACTCGGAAAAATTCTGCCGATTTCGGTACTTAGAAAACAATCAGAAGTTTTCGGTACTTAGATAATTTCTGACGTTTTCGTTACTTAGAAAAATTCTGCCGATTTCGGTACTTAGAAAAATTCTGTTGATTTCGGTACTTAGAAAATTTCTGTCGTTTTCGGTACTTCGAAAAATTCTGCCGATTTCGGTACTTAGAAAATTCTGACGATTTCGGTTCTTGGAAAATTTCTGACCTTTTCGGTACTTAGAAAATTTCTGACCTTTTCGGTGCTTAGAAAAATTCTGACGAATTCGGTACTTAGAAAACATTCAGAAGTTATCGATACTTAGAAAATTTCTGACTTTTTCGGTACTTAGGAAAATTCTGCCGATTTCGGTACTTAGAAAAATTCTAATGATTTCGGTACTTAGAAAAATTCTGACGAATTCGGTACTTAGAAAATTTCTGACCTTTTTGGTACTTAGAAAAATTCTGTCGATTTCGGTACTTAGAAAACAATCAGAAGTTTTTGGTACTAAGAAAATTTCTGTCGTTTTCGGTACTTAGAAAAATTCTGATGATTTCGGTACTTAGAAAAATTCTGACGTTTTTGGTACTTAGAAAAATTATTACGATTTCGATACTTATTAAACATTCAGAAGTTTTTAGTACTTAGAAAAATTCTGCCGATTTCGGTTCTTAGAAAAATTCTGTTGATTTCGGTACTTGGAAAATTCTGTCGATTTCGGTACTTAGAAAAGACTCGGAAGTTTTCGGTACTTAGTAAATTTCTGACGTTCTGCCTTTTTCGGTACTTTGAAAAGACTCAGAAGTTTTCGATACTAAGAAAATTTCTGATGTTTTCGGTACTTATAAGAATTCTGATGATTTCGGTACTTAGAAAATTTCTGACCTTTTCGGTATTTAGAAAATTTCAGACGATTTCGGTACTTAGAAAAATTCAGACGATTTCGGTGCTTAGAAAATTTCGGCCTTTTTCGGTACTTTTAAAAGACTCAGAAGTTTTCAGTACTTAGAAAATTTCTGACGTTTTCGATACTTAGAAAATTTCTGCCTTTTTCGGTACTTTTAAAAGACTCGGAAAAATTCTGCCGATTTCGGTACTTAGAAAAATTCTGTTGATTTCGGTACTTAGAAAAATTCTGTTGATTTTGGTGCTTAGAAAATTCTGACGATTTCGGTACTTAGAAAAATTCTGATAATTTCGGTACTTAGAAAATTTCTGACCTTTTCGGTACTTAGAAAATTTCTGACCTTTTCGGTACTTAGAAAAATTCAGACGATTTCGGTACTTAGAAAAATTCCGACGATTTCGGTACTTAGAAAATTTCGGCCTTTTTCGGTACTTAGGAAAATTCTGACGATTTCGGAACTTAGAAAATTTCTGACCTTTTCGGTACTTGGAAAATTTCTGACCTTTTCGGTACTTGGAAAACATTAATAAGTCTTCGGTACTTAGAGAATTTCTGACGTTTTCGGTACTTAGAAAAATTCTTACGATTTCGATACTTATTAAACATTCAGAAGTTTTCGGTACTAAGAAAATTTCTGTCGTTTTCGGTACTTAGAAAAATTCTGATGATTTCGGAACTTAGAAAAATTCTGTTGATTTCGGTACTTAGAAAATTTCTGACCTTTTCGGTACTTAGAAAATATCTGACGTTTTCGGAACTTAGAAAAATTCTGTCGATTTCGGTACTTAGAAAACATTAAGAAGTCTTCGGTACTTAGAAAATTTCTGACGTTTTCGGTACTTAGAAAAATTCTTACGATTTCGATACTTATTAAACATTCAGAAGTTATCGGTACTTAAAAAAATTCTGCCGATTTCGGTACTTAGAAAAATTCTGTTGATTTCGGTACTTAGAAAAATTCTGTCTATTTCGGTACTTAGAAAATTTCTGACGTTTTCGGTACTTAGAAAAATTCTGATGATTTCGGTACTTAGAAAATTTCTGACCTTTTCGGTATTTAGAAAATTTCAAACGATTTCGGTACTTAGAAAAATTCAGACGATTTCGGTACTTAGAAAATTCTGACGATTTCGGTACTTGGAAAATTTCTGACCTTTTCGGTACTTAGAAAATTTCTGACCTTTTCGGTACTTAGAAAACATTCCGACGATTTCGGTAGTTAGAAAATTCTGACGATTTCGATGCTTATTAAACATTCAGAAGTTTTCGGTACTTAGAAAAATTCTGCCGATTTCGGTACTTAGAAAAATTCTGTTGATTTCGGTACTTAGAAAAATTCCGTCTGTTTCGGTACTTAGAAAATTTCTGACGTTTTCGGTACTTAGAAAAATTCTGACGATTTCGGTACTTGGAAAATTTCTGACCTTTTCGGTACTTAGAAAATTTCTGACCTTTTCGGTACTTAGAAAAACTCGGACGATTTCGGTACTTAGAAAAATCCGACGATTTCTTTACTTAGAAAAATTCCGACGATTTCGGTGCTTAGAAAATTCTGACGATTTCGGTACTTTGAAAAATTCTGACGATTTCGGTACTTGGAAAATTTCTGACCTTTACGGTACTTAGAAAAATTCTGACGATTTCGGTACTTAGAAAACAATCAGAAGTTTTCGGTACTTAGATAATTTCTGACGTTTTCGTTACTTAGAAAAATTCTGCCGATTTCGGTACTTAGAAAAATTCTGTTGATTTCGGTACTTAGAAAATTTCTGTCGTTTTCGGTACTTCGAAAAATTCTGCCGATTTCGGTACTTAGAAAATTCTGACGATTTCGGTTCTTGGAAAATTTCTGACCTTTTCGGTACTTAGAAAATTTCTGACCTTTTCGGTGCTTAGAAAAATTCTGACGAATTCGGTACTTAGAAAACATTCAGAAGTTATCGATACTTAGAAAAATTCTGACGATTTCGGTACTTAGAAAATTTCTGACTTTTTGGTACTTAGAAAAATTCTGACAATTTTGGTACTTAGAAAACAATCAGAAGTTTTTGGTACTAAGAAAATTTCTGTCGTTTTCGGCACTTAGAAAAATTCTGATGATTTCGGTACTTAGAAAAATTCTGACGTTTTTGGTACTTAGAAAAATTATTACGATTTCGATACTTATTAAACATTCAGAAGTTTTTAGTACTTAGAAAAATTCTGCCTTTTTCGGTACTTTTATAAGACTCGGAAGTTTTCGGTACTTAGTAAATTTCTGACGTTCTGCCTTTTTCGGTACTTTGAAAAGACTCAGAAGTTTTCGGTACTAAGAAAATTTCTGATGTTTTCGGTACTTAGAAGAATTCTGATGATTTCGGTACTTAGAAAATTTCTGACCTTTTCGGTATTTAGAAAATTTCAGACGATTTCGGTACTTAGAAAAATTCAGACGATTTCGGTGCTTAGAAAATTTCGGCCTTTTTCGGTACTTAGAAAACATTCAGAAGTTATCGGAACTTAGAAAAATTCTGTTGATTTCGGAACTTGGAAAATTTCTGCCTTTTTCGGTACTTTGAAAAGACTCAGAAGTTTTCAGTACTTAGAAAATTTCTGACGTTTTCGATACTTAGAAAATTTCTGCCTTTTTCGGTACTTTTAAAAGACTCGGAAAAATTCTGCCGATTTCGGTACTTAGAAAAATTCTGTTGATTTCGGTACTTAGAAAAATTCTGTCGATTTTGGTACTTAGAAAAATTCTGTTGATTTTGGTGCTTAGAAAATTCTGACGATTTCGGTACTTAGAAAAATTCCGACGATTTCGGTACTTAGAAAATTTCGGCCTTTTTCGGTACTTAGGAAAATTCTGCCGATTTCGGTACTTAGAAAAATTCTAACGATTTCGGTACTTAGAAAAATTCTGACGATTTCGGAACTTAGAAAATTTCTGACCTTTTCGGTACTTGGAAAATTTCTGACCTTTTCGGTACTTGGAATACATTAAGAAGTCTTCGGTACTTAGAAAATTTCTGACGTTTTCGGTACTTAGAAAAATTCTTACGATTTCGATACTTATTAAACATTCAGAAGTTTTCGGTACTTAGAAAAATTCTGCCGATTTCGGTACTTAAAAAAATTCTGTCTATTTCGGTACTTAGAAAAGACTCGGAAGTTTTCGGTACTTAGAAAATTTCTGACGTTTTCGGTATTAAGAAAATTTCAAACGATTTCGGTATTTAGAAAAATTCAGACGATTTCGGTACTTAGAAAACATAAAGAAGTCTTCGGTACTTAGAAAATTTCTGACGTTTTCGGTACTTAGAAAAATTCTTACGATTTCGATACTTATTAAACATTCAGAAGTTTTCGGTACTTAGAAAAATTCTGCCGATTTCGGTAATTAGAAAAATTCTGTTGATTTCGGTACTTAGAAAAATTCTGTCTTTTTCGGTATTTAGAAAATTTCAAACGATTTCGGTACTTAGAAAAATTCAGACGATTTCGGTACTTAGAAAATTCTGACGATTTCGGTACTTGGAAAATTTCTGACCTTTTCGGTACTTAGAAAATTTCTGACCTTTTCGGTACTTGGAAAACATTCCGACGATTTCGGTAGTTAGAAAATTCTGACGATTTCGGTACTTGGAAAATTTCTGACCTTTTCGGTACTTAGAAAATTTCTGACCTTTTCGGTACTTAGAAAAACTCGGACGATTTCGGTACTTAGAAAAATTCTGTCGATTTCGGTACTTAGAAAAATTCTGTTGATTTTGGTACTTAGAAAAATCTGACGATTTCTTTACTTAGAAAAATTCCGACGATTTCGGTGCTTAGAAAATTCTGACGATTTCGGTACTTTGAAAAATTCTGACGATTTCGGTACTTGGAAAATTTCTGACGTTTTCGGTACTTAGAAAAATTCAGACGATTTCGGTATTTAGAAAACATTCAGAAGTTTTCGATACTTAGAAAATTTCTGACGTTTTCGGTACTTAGAAAAATTCAGTCGATTTCGGTACTTAGAAAAATTCTGTTGAATTTGGTACTTAGAAAAATTCCGTCGATTTCGATACTTTGAAAAGACTCAAAAGTTTTCGGTACTTAGAAAATTTCTGACGTTTTCGGTACTTAGAAAAATTCTGTCGATTTCGGTACTTAGAAATCATTCAGAAGTTTTCGGTACTTAGAAAATTTCTGCCTTTTTCAGTACTTAGAAAATATTCAGAAGTTTTCGGTACTTAGAAAAATTCTGTCGAATTCGGTACTTAGAAAAATTCTGTTGATTTCAGTACTTCGAAAAGTACTGTCGATTTCGGTACTTAGAAAAATTCTGTTGATTTCGGTACTTAGAAAAATTCTGCCGATTTCGGTACTTAGAAAAATTCTGTTGATTTCGGTACTTAGAAAAATTCTGTCGATTTCGGTACTTAGAAAAATTCTGTTGATTTCGGTATTTAGAAAATTTCTGCCTTTTTCGGTACTTTGAAAAGATTTGGAAGTTTTCGGTACTTAGAAAAATTCTGATGATTTCGATACTTATTAAACATTCAGAAGTTTTCAGTACTTAGAAAAATTCTGCCGATTTCGGTACTTAGAAAAATTAAGTATAACATTAAGTAAAAAAAATTTTTTTTAAGACCTTATTTGATCATGTGTGCGAATTTCGTACTTTGAATCGAGTCTTTCGAATCATTAAGTAAAAAAAATTTTTTTAAGACCTTATTTGATCGTGTGTGCGAATTTCGTACTTTGAATCGAGTCTTTCGAATCATTAAGTAAAAATTTTTTTTAAGACCTTATTTGATCGTGTGTGCGAATTTCGAACATTGACGCTTTTGTGGAGTTCTGGGGGCCTTTGAATAATTTTGATTTCAAAAAGCAGTTCCTTTTTGCACAAGTAAGTAAAAAAAACTTTTTATTTCGTACACACAATATTTTAGAAAAAAAAAATCGGGGTTTGCTTATAAAACACTTTAGTGTTGGCAATAAACGCGTTCCGCCATCGCTTTCATTGCAAAGCTTTTTGGGGCGGGGGGGTGGGCGCTTTGACATCACGCATTCTTGACTCGATATTTTTAGCATTATTTAATTTTGAATAAATGGAAAGAAATTATTGATTAAATGCTTGGAATAGATCTTATTTAATGTAACTTTTTAATTCAATAAGTGTAAAACTTTAGTAAAGTATATATAAAGCTTGGACTTAAGGATCACCGAAGCGCATCATCGGGCGCGGTCAGTATTTGGGAGGGTGACCGTTTTTTCCATTCATTGGAGATTTTCATTTTATTTATTAAATTAACTTAGGCAAGGATTATTATTTTATTGCTTCAAATTTGAATCTGTGTCATGTGCATTTTTAGCAACAAATATTGTTGTTATTTAATTGTTATTAAATGATAGAACTCACTGAAAGTACAGTCGAAAAGCATAGTTTTTAAAAGTGGGCGGGGCTACAGGACACATTTTGGAAAGAGCTGAAAACCTTTTTTTTTTAATTTCAATTTATTCAAAGTAAAACTATTCTTTCTTTGGTTTATTCTTTGTATTATTTAATTAGAAGATAAATCAATGGAAACATACAAAAATATAGATTATTACTCAATATTATACTCCTTAAGATGCCTAGCCGACTCTTCACTATAAATGAATTTGCTCTCCGTGAAGCTAAACAAACATACAATTAAAATAAAGTACTCTTCACTAAAGTAACAGTACCGAAATAAAGTACCGAAATTATCAGAATTTTTCTAAGTACCAAAATCAACAGAATTTTTCTAAGTACCGAAATAAACAGAATTTTTCTAAGCACCGAAATCGTCAGAATTTTTCTAAGTACCGAAATCGTCTGAATTTTTCTAAGTACCGAAAAGGTCAGAAATTTTCTAAGTACCGAAAAGGTCAGAAATTTTCCAAGTACCGAAATCGTCAGAATTTTCTAAGTACCGAAATCGGCAGAATTTTTCTAAGTACCGAAATCAACAGAATATTTCTAAGTTCCGAAATCACCAAAATTTTTCTAAGTACCGAAATCGTCTGAATTTTTCTAAGTACAGAAATCGTTTGAAATTTTCTTAATACCGAAAAGGTCAGAAATTTTCTAAGTACCGAAATCATCAGAATTTTTCTAAGTACCGAAAACGTCAGAAATTTTCTAAGTACCGAAAACTTCCGAGTCTTTTCTAAGTACCGAAATAGACAGAATTTTTTTAAGTATCGAAATCGGCAGAATTTTTCTAAGTACCGAAAACTTCTGAATGTTTAATAAGTATCGAAATCGTAAGAATTTTTCTAAGTACCGAAAACGTCAGAAATTTTCTAAGTACCGAAGACTTCTTAATGTTTTCTAAGTACCAAAATCGACAGAATTTTTCTAAGTACCGAAAACGTCAGATATTTTCTAAGTACCGAAAAGGTCAGAAATTTTCTAAGTACCGAAATCAACAGAATTTTTCTAAGTACCGAAATCATCAGAATTTTTCTAAGTACCGAAAACGACAGAAATTTTTTTAGTACCAAAAACGTCTGATTGTTTTCTAAGTACCGAAATCGTCCGAATTTTTCTAAGTACCGAAATCGACAGAATTTTTCTAAGTACCGAAAACGTCAGATATTTTCTAAGTACCAAAAAGGTCAGAAATTTTCTAAGTACCGAAATCGTCAGAATTTTTCTAAGTACCGAAATCATTAGAATTTTTCTAAGTACCGAAATCGGCAGAATTTTCCTAAGTACCGAAAAAGTCAGAAATTTTCTAAGTATCGATAACTTCTGAATGTTTTCTAAGTACCGAATTCGTCAGAATTTTTCTAAGCACCGAAAAGGTCAGAAATTTCCCAAGTACCGAAAAGGTCAGAAATTTTCTAAGTACCGAAATCGTCAGAATTTTTCTAAGTACCGAAATCATCAGAATTTTTCTAAGTACCGAAATCGTCAGAATTTTCTAAGCACCGAAATCGTCGGAATTTTTCTAAGTAAAGAAATCGTCAGATTTTTCTAAGTACCAAAATCAACAGAATTTTTCTAAGTACCGAAATCGACAGAATTTTTCTAAGTACCGAAATCGTCCGAGTTTTTCTAAGTACCGAAAAGGTCAGAAATTTTCCAAGTACCGAAATCGTCAGAATTTTCTAACTACCGAAATCGTCGGAATGTTTTCTAAGTACCGAAAAGGTGAGAAATTTTCAAAGTACCGAAAAGGTCAGAAATTTTCCAAGTACCGAAATCGTCAGAATTTTCTAAGTACCGAAATCGTCTGAATTTTTCTAAGTACCGAAATCGTTTGAAATTTTCTAAATACCGAAAAGGTCAGAAATTTTCTAAGTACCGAAATCATCAGAATTTTTCTAAGTACCGAAAACGTCAGAAATTTTCTAAGTACCGAAATAGACAGAATTTTTCTAAGTACCGAAATCAACAGAATTTTTCTAAGTACCGAAATCGGCAGAATTTTTCTAAGTACCGAAAACTTCTGAATGTTTAATAAGTATCGAAATCGTAAGAATTTTTCTAAGTACCGAAAACATCAGAAATTTTCTAAGTACCGAAGACTTCTTAATGTTTTCTAAGTACCGAAATCGACAGAATTTTTCTAAGTACCGAAAACGTCAGATATTTTCTAAGTACCGAAAAGGTCAGAAATTTTCTAAGTACCGAAATCAACAGAATTTTTCTAAGTACCGAAATCATCAGAATTTTTCTAAGTACCGAAAACGACAGAAATTTTCTTAGTACCGAAAACTTCTGAATGTTTAATAAGTATCGAAATCGTAAGAATTTTTCTAAGTACCAAAAACGTCAGAAATTTTCTAAGCACCGAAGACTTCTGAATGTTTTCTAAGTACCGAAAAGGTCAGAAATTTTCTAAGTACCAAAATCAACAGAATTTTTCTAAGTACCGAAATCATCAGAATTTTTCTAAGTACCGAAAACGACAGAAATTTTCTTAGTACCGAAAACTTCTGAATGTTTTCTCAGTACCGAAAAAGGCAGAAATTTTCTAAGTACCGAAATCGTCGGAATTTTTCTAAGTACCGAAATCGTTTGAAATTTTCTAAATACCGAAAAGGTCAGAAATTTTCTAAGTACCGAAATCATCAGAAATTTTCTAAGTACCGAAAACTTCAGAAATTTTCTAAGTACTGAAAACTTCTGAGTCCTATCAAAGTACCGAAAAAGGCAGAAATTTTCCAAGTACCGAAATCAACAGAATATTTCTAAGTACCGAATTCGACAGAATTTTTCTAAGTACCGAAAACTTCTGAATGTTTTCTAAGTACCGAAAAAGGCAGAAATTTTCTAAGTACCGAAAACTTCTGAATGTTTTCTAAGTACCGAAAACGTCAGAAATTTTCTAAGGACCGAAAAGGTCAGAAATTTTCAAAGATCCGAAATCATCAGAATTTTTCTAAGTACCGAAATCGTCAGAATTTTCAAAGTACCGAAATCATCAGAATTTTTCTAAGTACCGAAATCGTCCGAAATTTTCTAAGTACCGAAAACTTCCGAGTCTTTTCAAAGTACCGAAAAAGGCAGAAATTTTCTAACTACCGAAATCGTCAGAATTTTCTAAGTACCGAAATCGGCAGAATTTTTCTAAGTACCGAATTCGTCAGAATTTTTCTAAGTACCGAAATCATCAGAATTTTTCTAAGTACCGAAAACGTCAGAAATTTTCTAAGTACCGAAAACTTCTGAGTCTTTTCAAAGTACCGAAAAAGGCAGAACGTCAGAAATTTACTGAGAACTGAAAACTTCCGAGTCTTTTCAAAGTACCGAAAATGGCAGAAATTTTCTAAGTACCGAAATCAACAGAATTTTTCTAAGTACCGAAATCGACAGAATTTTTCTAAGTACCGAAATCGGCAGAATTTTTCAAAGTACTGAAATCAACAGAATTTTTCTAAGTACCGAAATCGGCAGAATTTTTCTAAGTACCGAAAACTTCTGAATGTTTAATAAGTATCGAAATCGTAAGAATTTTTCTAAGTACCGAAAATGTCAGAAATTTTCTAAGTACCGAAAACTTCTGAGTCTTTTCAAAGTACCGAAAAAGGCAGAAATTTTCTAAGTACCGAGAACATCGGAAATTTTCTAAGTACCGAAAACGTCTGAAATTTTCAAAGTACCGAAAAAGGCAGAATTTTTCTAAGTACCGAAATCGACAGAATTTTTCTAAGTACCGAATTCGACAGAATTTTTCTAAGTACCGAAAACTTCTGAATGTTTTCTAACTACTGAAAAAGGCAGAAATTTTCTAAGTACCGAAAACTTCTGAATGTTTTCTAAGTACCGAAATCGACAGAATTTTTCTAAGTACCGAAAAGGTCAGAAATTTTCTAAGTACCGAAAACTTCTGAGTCTTTTCAAAGTACCGAAAAAGGCAGAACGTCAGAAATTTACTAAGTACCGAAAACTTCCGAGTCTTTTCAAAGTACCGAAAAAGGCAGAAATTTTCTAAGTACCAAAATCATCAGAATTTTTCTAAGTACCGAAATCGTCAGAATTTTCTAAGCACCGAAATCAACGGAATTTTTCTAAGTACCGAAATCGACAGAATTTTTCTAAGTACCGAAATCGTCCGAGTTTTTCTAAGTACCGAAAAGGTCAGAAATTTTCTAAGTACCGAAAAGGTCAGAAATTTTCCAATTACCGAAATCGTCAGAATTTTCTAACTACCGAATTCGTCGGAATGTTTTCTAAGTACCGAAAAGGTCAGAAATTTTCTAAGTACCGAAAAGGTCAGAAATTTTCCAAGTACCGAAATCGTCAGAATTTTCTAAGTACCGAAATCGTCTGAATTTTTCTACGTACCGAAATCGTCAGAATTTTCTAACTACCGAATTCGTCGGAATGTTTTCTAAGTACCGAAAACGTCAGATATTTTCTAAGTACCGAAAAGGTCAGAAATTTTCTAAGTACCGAAATCAACAGAATTTTTCTAAGTACCGAAATCATCAGAATTTTTCTAAGTACCGAAAACGACAGAAATTTTCTTAGTACCAAAAACTTCTGATTGTTTTCTAAGTACCGAAATCGTCAGAATTTTTCTAAGTACCGTATAGGTCAGAAATTTTCTAAGTACCGAAAAGGTCAGAAATTTTCCAAGTACCGAAAAGGTCAGAAATTTTCCAAGTACCGAAAAGGTCAGAAATTTTCTAAGTACCGAAATTATCAGAATTTTTCTAAGTACCGAAATCGTCAGAATTTTCTAAGTACCAAAATCAACAGAATTTTTCTAAGTACCAAAATCGACAGAATTTTTCTAAGTACCGAAATCAACAGAATTTTTCTAAGTACCGAAATCGGCAGAATTTTTCTAAGTACCGAAAACGTCAGAAATTTTCTAAGTATCGAAAACGTCAGAAATTTTCTAAGTTCTGAAAACTTCTGAGTCTTTTCAAAGTACCGAAAAAGGCAGAAATTTTCCAAGTACCGAAATCGTCAGAATTTTCTAAGTACCGAAATCGTCTGAATTTTTCTAAGTACCGAAATCGTTTGAAATTTTCTAAATACCGAAAAGGTCAGAAATTTTCTAAGTACCGAAATCATCAGAATTTTTCTAAGTACCGAAAACGTCAGAAATTTTCTAAGTACCGAAATAGACAGAATTTTTCTAAGTACCGAAATCAACAGAATTTTTCTAAGTACCGAAATCGGCAGAACTTTTCTAAGTACCGAAAACTTCTGAATGTTTAATAAGTATCGAAATCGTAAGAATTTTTCTAAGTACCGAAAACGTCAGAAATTTTCTAAGTACCGAAAACGACAGAAATTTTCTTAGTACCAAAAACTTCTGATTGTTTTCTAAGTACCGAAATCGTCAGAATTTTTCTAAGTACCGTAAAGGTCAGAAATTTTCTAAGTACCGAAAAGGTCAGAAATTTTCCAAGTACCGAAAAGGTCAGAAATTTTCCAAGTACCGAAAAGGTCAGAAATTTTCTAAGTACCGAAATCGTCAGAATTTTTCTAAGTACCGAAATCATTAGAATTTTTCTAAGTACCGAAAAGGTCAGAAATTTTCTAAGTACCGAAAAGGTCAGAAATTTTCTAAGTACCGAAATTATCAGAATTTTTCTAAGTACCGAAATCGTCAGAATTTTCTAAGTACCAAAATCAACAGAATTTTTCTAAGTACCGAAATCGGCAGAATTTTTCTAAGTACCGAAAACGTCAGAAATTTTCTAAGTATCGAAAACGTCAGAAATTTTCTAAGTTCTGAAAACTTCTGAGTCTTTTCAAAGTACCGAAAAAGGCAGAAATTTTCCAAGTACCGAAATCAACAGAATTTTTCTAAGTTCCGATAACTTCTGAATGTTTTCTAAGTACCGAAAAAGGCCGAAATTTTCTAAGCACCGAAATCGTCTGAATTTTTCTAAGTACCGAAATCATCTGAAATTTTCTAAATACCGAAAGGGTCAGAAATTTTCTAAGTACCGAAATCATCAGAATTCTTCTAAGTACCGAAAACATCAGAAATTTTCTAAGTACCGAAATCAACAGAATTTTTCTAAGAACCGAAATCGGCAGCACCGCTACGTGTCCTGACAAATGGCTAGGGGAGTTCTTACTTTAGACAAACTGTTGTATAAAAATATAATATCTTTTATTGTAATAAATGATTAAATTCTGGTTAGGGTTTCAAGGGAAGCTACTAATTGAATCAAATCAAGGTTGTTTTCATTGTCATATGCATTCAATGTATGTAACTTATTATTCACTGTCAATCTGCACTTATCATGATAATTTCTCAAAATGTCCATACGAAGAAAAAGCTTAGAATTAAAAAAAATTTTAAAGCTCTACTGCGTTTAGACTCTTAAAAAAAGTGCGAAAATTGAGAATTAGTTTTTAGTTTAAATTATAATTATCTAGAGCATAAAAAAAAAAATCTTGTCATATTAGTGACTTTTTTTAAGGGTTTCATAATTTCTTAAATGCTGAAGCAATTTTTCCATTTTTAGGCACAAACAACTTTCTTCACTAAAATAAAATAAGTACAGTTTTGAATTAAAACCTTGCCTTGTCCAAAAAAAAAAAACAAGCTTATAAGATGTCTATTTAATTTATATAATAATTTATGTAATATAATAATTTATGTAATATAATAATTTTGGTACAAAATATTTGTGGATAATTAATTTCATATCATTTTATACTTCTTTTATAAAAGATATTTACGAAATAATTTATTGTTCATATAGTCTATAATTGTAGTTTTTTAAATTGCTTCTTATTAATAAAATTGGCTGTCTTTAATTTATGAAAGTTCTCATTTGTAAGATCCATTCATTCAAATCTGTATATTCAGATGTTCTATGCATTTTATTATAAATATATCATTCAAAAAAAAAAGGTGGAAAATATTATATTTATAAAAATTAAATAGTATTTTAATTTTTTCTGTTATCATTCTCTTTTTAGCTTTTATTAAATTGAAATTCAGAATTAAAACTATTTTCGCATTTCATAACGTATTTATCACATTATACAAACTATTTTTCTTTTGTTGCTTGCATAAAATTTCTTAGCACATTTCTTCAAGTTCAATTTTTGATGCAAAATTGAAAATTCAGAATTAATATTTAATTAAAAGTACAATGCTAATTAAAGTATTTTAAAATACAAATAAATTAGAATTTCACAATAGTTATAGATTAATAGTTAAAAAAAGGGGAGCATTATCAAAAATAATATTTATCATGAGATAGAATTCAATTTGAATTTATATGTTTATTAATTTCAATATTCCTCTGTACTCGTATTAATTAGGTATGAATTAATGCATGTAAGCTATTTTAAGGCTATTTTTAAAAACACCTATTTAACCATGGGCGAAATAACTCCATTTTTTTTTCTTTAACAGCAGTGAACCTAAGTCCTGGAGGCGAGCAACATTACCCACACTCCACTGTCACAGATACTCGTTCATAGGGTGAGCCGCATTCACACAACAGACAACAACACACACAGAGTGGGAAACATCTATGCCCTGAGCGGGATTCGATCCCGCCAGGGCCGGATTTAAGCTTGGCGGGGCCCTAAGCTACTGAAAATGATGGGGCCCTTTTAAGTTCAATTCTATTTCTATACACATAAAGTAAACTGTCGTATTTTTTATTGCTGAATATTAACATTATATTATTAAAAATTTGATAATATTGCTTGATTGTTAAATATATTGATTGTGATGGGGACTATAATGTAGAGCCTTTCTATTATTGCACATAATTTTTGAACGAGGAAAAAAACAGAAACTCATTTTAAGAACATCATAAGCACAGAGTAAAGATTTGGCATGTTAGATGAACCATTATATGTTTAACAGAGTTTTTTTTTCCTTGAAATTCTGAATATATGTTATTTAGAATCTTAAATGTTTTTTTTTTTTTTTTTTTTTTTTTTTTTTTTTTTTTGCGAATATTGTTTTTTTTTTAACGTTACATTTCGCTTTGCTGCTCTACGACTCTTAGAAACATGAAATTATGAAGGTGTGTCAAAAATAAGCAAGGAGTTAGAAAAAACATAAGAAAATACAATTTGAGAATTAGTTTTATTTTTTTTTATAACTGCCGTTGAACAACCGACTTAATTTTGAGTTTACGACTACAAATGTTTAACTCCGTATAATATTGAATAATCACAAATTTTGAACTCAATCTAGAAGACAAGAGAATTGGATCAGTACCCAGAGGTATTGATTTGTTGTGAGAACTTAGAGGACTTTGTGACCACTACAGATTTAACATGCACCAGTCACCATTTTATACATGGGTATTCTTCGGTCGGCTGGATTCGAAATCCCATTCTCACGAACACGAGTTCAACGCCCTACCAACCAGGCTATCCCGGCCAAATTATTAGTTTATTTTATAATAGTCATTGAACAGCCAACCCAATTTCGAGTTTACGACTACTAATGTTCAACTTATTAGACTTCTAATTTTAAACTCAATTCAGAACACAAGGGAACTCCAGGATCAAGTATTGGAAGAAATTTTTGTCTTGGAGGGGGACGTTTTGATGGAACTGACCAGCATTTAAGTTACATGATGAGGAAAACCACAAAAGCTTTCCACTGTCAGTCTGACAACAAGAGGACTCTAACCTATGATCCGTCTACCACTGAGGATATTTTACTTCGGCACAGTGGCTGGCGTAAGCCGGGTGTAGAATTCGTATCGACCAGTCAACACTGGGATTCGAACTCAGTGCCCTTGAGTCCATCTTCACTGGGTAATAAGTCTGCAGGAGGTACCAATTTTATTGATTTTCAAATTTTAGTCATCTTCAAAATGTAAATAGAAATTCAATAGTAATTTTTGTAGAATAAAAAGATGGAAATAAACCGTTTTTCCTCTTAATCTGCAATGATTAATCAGAGGCAACCATTAGGGTTAGTATGCAAAATGAACAGGGGGTGTAGCTTTCTAATTTTTTAAATACTTGTTAAATTATTAGTTTTTAACATGCATACTTTAAAAAAAATAAGAAATACATTTTTCAGTATTAAGAAATAATAATTAAAAACTGTCATCAGCAGGAATAGAACCCGCGATCTCACAGTTTTGTGTTAGATTTCATAATCATCAGCCCCAAATATACACACCTGCCTTGCGGATATTTATTTATTATTATTTTTTTTTAAATTTAATAAATGAAGTTATTTGGATACTTGACATTCTTGAACTGGATACTTTAAATGCTTGACATTCGTTATTACAGAATGAAAAGCTTTGAAACACAAATATTAGTTAATGTTTAATAATACTTAATTAAAGAAAAAACATAACCCGTATTGAAATCTAACGAATTGTCCCTGATAAATTTTGTGGCAGTAAAAAAAAATTGAAGCCTGATACATGTCCGGATTTTTGAAACACTTTCTAGTTTTACTATTTAATCAAATTGGTTTCGATGTCTTTCATCCCGCCTGTCTCATTAGTGATTCAGCATATTTCGATATCATTTTTGATTCGTTCTTACTTAATATTAATTTGTTTGTGACAATTAATTTGTATAACTTTTTTACTACATTTTTGCGAGAAGTTTAAAAATATAATATCGAGGGCATTAACTGAAGTTAAATTGGCTTTTTTTGTATGCCTCTTTTACTTACATCATCCACACCCACACACCCACACGCGACCTACTGCTTCTTAGAAACAGATATTAAATAGTCTCTTGATCAAATGATGGGACCAAATTTACCTTTTAAACAAATCAAAAAACTTTTCTAACTTTTAAAATTGTTTATTTTTAAATAATTTATTAATACTCAAATCGTTTAAAAGATCTGTTCCTTTTTATAGACAACACAGTTTTATATTTTATCTAGTCATTTATTTATATTTTTTAAACTTATTTTTTATTTGTTTCTATTTTATTAAATTAAGTGCACAGATTTAAAATAAAAACAAATCTGCCAAAATTTTATAAATAGTTTCAATTTGCAATTTTAAGAAGTTATTTCGACTTTGCTTTAAATATTTGAAATCCTTATAAATTAAAAAATTTAGATGCCTTATTAACTTTAAACGCAATAACAACAAAAATCAGGGAGTTAAAAATAGAAACAAGTATGATCAATAAACAATAAAATCATAAGCTAACTAAATAAAGGAATTTTGTGTACGAAATATCATATTTTACAAATTAAACATAATTCATATTTCGGGGATACATGGAAAATTTGGTCAGACAGGAGGTTTGAACAATATTTTTTACGTATATATTTAAATATTTGTTTAGCTGATGATCACTTGATTTCAATGCTCTATCAAGCAATATCACATGTTGCATCTGTCTATTAGCAGTGAGTAGAATTAAAGTAAAACCACATCTGTTATCTCAATTTCATCCAAAATAAACCAAATCAAGAATTTTGGCAGATAGGCCTGTCAAAGAGAGAATTGAATAGAGGTCCACCATTTAAATTAATGAAGAAAGGAGTTCACGGATTCATGTACGATTAATTTGGAAAATAACAAATTAAAATCAATTACAATAATTAAGCAAACTAAACAATTTAGCTAGTTAAAACATTTAGGATAATTAAAAGGAAAAAAAGCCTTTGTAATAAATTGGAAAAAATATATTTTGCAAAAAAGAAAAGTTAAAATTACACGAGAAGCTCTTTAACGACAATGAGACACAAACGGAAATCTCGAAACAGAGTGACACAAACGGTGAAATCTCGAAACCCTAAACAAAATTCTCCCACAGCCCTAGAAATTTTTTGCCCAGATATCAGACAAAAGGGTGTTTCTGTGGACAAAAAAGCCCACAGCAATTTAAAAAAGCTGATAACATTTCCCACAGTGTAAATTGAGGCGGCTATTTGACTACTCCATGGAGTACCGCTTTTTAGGATCCATGGACTATTCCCATCACTGGTAGCTACGAAAGCTACAGGATATTTTCATCATTCAAAAGGCCTTTTTATTGCTCTTTTAGTTAAAAAAGTTAAGAGAACAATTATTTTATATTTGTAAACACTTCTATTAGATTTTGAAAAGCGTTCGCCAATGTAAAAAAGAAAAAAAAATTGATTTTAGGCTTCAGAGGGCTCCAGCTCCGAATAAAACTTTAAAAAAAGAAGGAAAAAGTTGGATCTGGGGGCCCTGGCTATCTCGGGGCCCCAAGCTACAGCTTATTTAGCTTATACGTAAATCCGGCCCTGGATCCCGCTGCCACTGGCTTCACAGTCAGGCATCCTGAACCTACGCCACCTGGCCGGTAAACTCCATTTATAGATTCCCTGTATTTTATATGATTTATTAAAATAAATTTTGTTCTTATATTCCAGTTCTCACATAGTAATCAGATTCAGAACAAGTTCCCTTCAGAATGTGGTGTAAGCATATTTAATAGATTTTCCTGTTAATAATATAAAAGTGAAGGGGCAAAACTGTAAGTGTACCACTTCACTAGATTTTTAATATTACAGTTATTTTGACTATTATCTCTATGACTCTATTATCTCTATATTTGACTCTATACAGAGAACTGAAATATTTTGTGACTCAAGGATTACCACTAAGGTTAAATCATATGATTGAGACAACAAAGACTTCTTTTTTAAATTTATTTCGATAACTGAAAAAGGTTTTAAATTCAAGGCGAATCAAGAAAAAAACCCTGAATGTTGATAAAATTAATAATTACTTATATTTTGCAGTTTAAAAAAATTTCTTTTTTAAATTTTAAAAAAAATGTTGAAAAATTTTTTTTTACTGAGTCAAGTTTTTTGAAATATGTGTATTTCAATGGCAGATTTAAATCTTTTTTTCTCTCTCCATGACAAGGGGGGGGGAAAGCTCAGTGAGTTAAACAGAAATAAATAAATAAATAATAGTGTGTTTTATATACTAAAGTGAAAGGAGTAAATAGTGCGATGTATATAAAATGCATTTTTCTGACTTATTGTCTTGTTTGATTATTGAATTTTAATAATGATATAAATTTCATTTTATAATTCATTTTTTGAATAAATGATATGCTATATTCCAAGTTTACAAAAATGTTTAAGATTTTTAAAGTATTTCGAATTTTTAACTGAAACAATTTGTATTTTACAAGTGCAAAAAGGGGAGAAAAAGCATTAATTTGTCAGTTTATTAGAAAAAGAATGTACCAAAATTAGTATTTATGTTTTCAAAATTGTCTACTTAATGTATAAATGTTTTTTTTCCAGAAAAATGTGAATTTTGATGAGGAGCTAAATAAAATTGACTGCCCAACTCATCTGTGAAATGAAGAAGAAAACAAAAACAACAGAGGAATTGAAATTTTTTCTTACATTGAATAAGATGTTTGTAGATGTAGACGCTTGCTCCATTATAGCAATTGACATTTTGTTTAAGAGTCACTTTGTTTTCAATGTAATGTACAGTTAATCAAGCTCTATGTTCTCCTCGTCTCTTTAGTTTATGCTCCATAAGCTGAAAAAGGTGCTTCTGAAAGCACTATAAAAAAAGAAAATGTTCTACTATCTAGAGTGAACACATAAAGAATATATGTATAAGAAAGCATATACAATAAAATATCTTTTTTTTCTGTAATTTAGTTGTCTTATTCACTAATGCATTCTCATATTTTATGTTAAAAGTCTTAACCCTTTGCAGTTGTATCATAGCTTTCAGGCACCAATTCTTTTTGCAAGGATGCTGACTGCTGCCCTTCGAGAAGACATCTTATAAAGTGGTAAAGAATTCAAAACTAAGACCTGCATCATTTTGCCGACATGAAAGTTGCATATTTTCAATAATTATCATTGATGACTTAATGTGATTTTTAGAGTTGTGTTACACATGCTTATAACGTTATATAAAAGAAAGTTAAAAATTACCAAAGATGCTATTAATATTTTTTTTTTACAATTAAATTGCGTTCAGTTCATTTATAAATTACAATTAAACAAATGAACAACTAAAAAAGGGAAAACCTACATGGCATTGTCAGGGAATTTTATTCCAAAAATCAGGGAATAGTCAGGACAAGTTGAATCCTCCCCCCCACAAAATCGTGGAGAATTTCTATTTTATGCATGGAAAATAACCAGTCTTAACATTGTCAGTAGCAGTAGTTAGTTATTGAGAATCGAGTTAAGCAATTCTAAATCTATTACAATTATTTGTTGCAAAAATTTCACATTTTAGTCAAACTGAAATGTTTCCATCCTCATTTAATGATATATTTTTTTGCACAGAAAATCTAATATTTGCCATTACAAATAACATAATCAAATTTTACTGATGAACAATTGAATGATATAGATAAAATATGGTCTTGATTTCAGTTGTAATTTACCTGGAAAAGTTAGGGAATTTTTTCTGAAATTGAGTGAGTACCCAGATAAAAAGACGTTATGCTCTCGCCTTTCACCAATATCTAAAAATAGTTTTTAAGTATATTTTAACAAACCTTTTATAAATAAAGTAATAACTAGAAAAGTTACCATCCCAATAAAAAGGAATGTAGAAGAATTATCAAAGTTATGTTCCCAAGAACTATGATGGAAATGGTTAAATATGATTTAACGTACTAATGAAGTCACTTTAATTACTATTTGAATACCTAAATAAAATGAAAAATTATGTAAACTGTGAATAAAAAATTTGTTTCATTACAAAAAGTTAAAAAATTCTTTTTGCACTGAAGTCTTACAAAGTTTTCGATCTCTAAAGAGTATTACCTTGCAATTATATTCAGCTTATTGTTAAATACAGATGGATTACTAAGCTTTCACTTTTTTTTAATCAACTAGCACTGTTCAGTTTTAAAATTAAAAAAAAAAGAACTCATTAATTACCGAACTAACCATTGATGAAATTTAAAAGAAATGAATGCTGCTAAATTATTTCTATTACACATGCTAAAAATATTTTTATTTTCATCTTATTTATGATAGGCATTAAGAAATTCAGTGAATAGAAGGATAAATTTATTTCAAATGTGATTTAAATAACATTTAAGTAAAAAGAATAAATAATGATAGTGTGATTAAAATTTATTCACTTAAATGATGCTAATTATGAATGAAAAATTATTGAAATTCACACAAATTCAAGTTAAAAGGATCCAATCAAGTGAAACATATAATCAATCAAAAACCAATAAAAATTACTTAAGTTTGAGTGAAAACGATCCACTCAAGTGATACTGAAAATCACTCAAACACGATTAAAAATCACTCAAGTTTGGGTAAAAATGATCCACTCAAGTAATACTGAAAATCACTCAAACACTATTGAAAATCATTCTTTCACTTGAGTGATTTTCACTCAAGATGAGAAGGCTCCTTTTTTCTAGATGAAATAGCACTCAAGTTGAGTGATTTTCACTCGTTCATTTTAAGTGAGAACTTTATTAACTCGAAAAATTCATATGTAAAATATGAGATGTGCAAAAATAATACATTTTTGGAAGATCATACATATACAGGGCTACATTTTTTCAAATCCATGACTCATTCCAAGAATTTTTCGTGATTTAACGAAGTTACTATTTTCTCCGACAAAACACAGCTATAAATTTAATAAAAGCATTATAATAACATTAATTAAAATGATAGGTATAACCAAAACTGTGCATCTTCATATTTATAGATTTTGAACTTAAAAAATAGAGTAAAGAAAGAGTTGAAGCAATAAATTAGCCGGAAAAAAAAGGAAATTTTTTTCTTTCCCGCAGAATTATATTCAAAAGATATTTTTCTTGTTCATCTGAAAGGAGTGAAATATTCCTGATTTTTCTGCTCTCATTACAGAATAAAAAAATTACCAATGACAGACTTGCTTCAGCTAGAAATTTAAATTGATAAAATAATAATAAATAAATAAAAAATATCTGAAATCACAGAAGAGATAATTTGCTCTAGAAATGATGTTCTTTCTTTCCTTTTTTGAAAGAACACCATAATTTTCAAAGAACAGGATAAAAACATTTTATATATTAATAAAATATGACTGTTGAGTGGGATTTTCTAATGGGTATTGAGTGGGATTTACTAATTCAGATACATTGAAGTATCGGAACACTGTGAAAGGGTATTTCAAATGGCAGAGGTGAATTGACATGTTAAAAGGTAAATGCACACAGGAACAAAACAAAAAGACATTTCCTCAGGAGCGCTCTTGCTTCCCAAGTGAAAGGGTGAATTCCATTTTAATAATTATAATTTTCGGCGACCTAGATTTATGACTTTCCATGATATTTCTTTTTAAAAAATAGTTAAAATCATAACATTTCGTGACAAATTTTGTTCAATATCGAAATCCATGACTTTCCAGGTGCGCAGATACCCTGCATATTCGAGATACATTAAAAAAAAGGGGGGAGGGCAAACTAAAACTTTTCTCTACCCGAGCCCAATAAACGTTAATTTTATCACAAAAGAATACTAAACTATACCATTTCCGAATTACTTTGTTTAGAACAAAAATTTCTGAAGTGAATAGGGCAAAAATAAAGGTAGCTTCTAGTCGTTGGATGACTAAATACAACAGTTAGCAATTAAAAAATTGTCTGCCACTCTTTTCGTCGAAGACTATTCTTTTATTATTATTATAATTTATGGAATTATTATAAATTGTTTACAGCATTCTTATTATTATTTTATTTCATGCTTGATTTTCAACATTTCTCTTTATTTTAAAAATGAACCATTTATGTCTATAATATTTTGAGAAAAAAGCTCAAAAGAAATGCTTTAATTTATAAAAGAAATTTTTTTTTAATCATTTAAAATTTTCTATTTTTTTAATTCCGCGTTTTTTCTTTCAGAAAGAAACCACAGTTAAAAATGCCACAGCAGGCACACATGAAAGAGAAGAATAGTGAAATAACAAAACCTTACAAAATAGGTTACAAGATTTGCTTGAAATAAACGCATGTCACCTGAAATCATCATTATAAATATTTGATTATTTAACATTGTTAACTGAGTATTTATACTATTAAGTACTATTTATCGTTACTTTTACTAGTTATTATACCCTTACTTTTATGAGTACGCTTTTCTCATGTGTTTCGAATTACCTTCCTCAATGGGTTATTTTATTTTATAACCGTCGTTGAACAGCCGACCCAATTTCATGGGTTTCCGACTACTTACGTTCAACTCCGTAGCCTTGTAATTTTGAACCAATCCAGAAGACAAGGAAACTCCTGGATCAGTACCCCCAGAGGTATTGATTTGTTGTGGGAGCATGGAGGACTTTGAGACTCGACAGATTCTACGTGCATCAGTCACCATTTACTACACGGGGAGTCTTCGGCCGGCGAGGATCGAACCCACGACCTCTTGGATATGGGCCCAGCGCCCTACCGACCAGGCTATCCCGGCCCTCAATGGGTTATTTATTTTTTCTTACGCTGAGTTCTAGCTCTCCGTCATTAGACATGGATATCAACCCTATAGACATGGATATGGACTGATCTCCACGCGCCATTGACCACAATCGGCCAGGGGGTCTACCTTTCTGCATGTAAAATGACGTGTGCCTGCTTGTGGGTCAGGACACTCCTCGGAAGGGGTCATTAAAGGGATTGATTTTTAGGGAACATTGAAAATTAAAATGCTATTGATGCTGCTTTAAAGAACTGTTATTTCGTAATAATTTATTTATATATATTTTTTTAATTTTGTAATCAGAGTGTTTTGATTTTAAATTGCGCATTACTTATTATTTAAAAACAAATTTAATAGTCCTAAAATGACCACTTTTTTTATGGATTAAAATTTGTTCACTTTCTTTATTTCCAATAATAGTTTCGTGCTTGTTAATTGTTTGAGCATTAATAAGCACTTATCTACGAACTACTAAACGAATACTATTACTCGTAATAGCTGAAAAATAATAAAAGTTATGATGTTTACCCGTAAGTTTATCTCTTATTTAACGGTATTTTTTTTCTATCCTGCTCTATTTTCTTTATAATGATAGTAATCTTTAAATGATCATACATGTTTTTTGCTATTACGTTTTGTATAAAAATAAAAGGAATGTAAAATATTCTCGTTACAGTCCGTTGCGGGCCAGGGGGGTTAAGGCTCCAAAATTTATTGACCAATGTTATGGTAAGCTCTGTGCGCAGGCCGCCTTTAGTGTATATATATATATATATATATATATATATATATATATATATATATATATATATATATATATATATATATATATATATATATATATATATATATATATATATATATATATATTAAATAAAATAATGAATTAATTAATTAAAATAATGAACAGTAAATAACTATTTAAAATTCTATAATCGTTAAATTGTTTCATTTATTAACGAAAAATATATTACGATTCAAAGAGAGCGATCATCATTGCGCACGAACCTCCTTTATAGAAAAATATGGCAGTTACGCTATGTATAGTTGATTTTTTCTATCATTTCAGCTTTTTTATGTTACTTTTTCCTTCAATAGGAAATGATTATACAGAAAAGAAAAAAAAAACTATTGTCACTGAAAGTAGCGATTCAAAGTATTTAATAACTGTTTTAAATTCTTAGACACTATTGATAGTTGAATTCACATTATTTTTTAAATCCCTTTACTAACGAAAAATATATTACCGTTCTGAGATTGTAGTCAGCATTGCGCACAAACCTCCTTTATTTTAGAGAAATATGGCAGTTACACTATGTAAATTAAACTTATCATTTCAGCTATTTTTTGATACTCTTTTCTTCAATAATACATGAATATACAAAAAAAAACTATATTCACTTAAAGTATTCAATTAAAGTAGTGATTAATAATTAACTCTAAAACTCTACAGTAATATTAATAGTTAAAGAAACATTATACAGAAACAAAAAAAAAAAAAAAAAACAAGAAAAAAAAACACTAAATATGCACTATCTTTTATGATATGATACAGTGATGTTTGCGATATAGTATGCGTATTGCGTAGTAAAAGGAGAGCAATGACATTGAAACAGGAAACATTTCTTAAAATCTCTACTTGACCCCTTAATACTTGCCTCACTCCCCACACGCGTCTGTCGCACGCTGACTAATGAGGGAGGGCTTTCCGAACTAGTTGTGAGCTTAAACTCAGCCTTTAGATTTTTCTTCCAAGCGATATTATATTTTACGCATGAAAGAATAAAAATTTGTAACATGTAAAAAGAACGAGTATCACACAAATATAACTCATACCTTTTTTATAAGTTACATTTGCATGGTATGCGCGCTCTTTTTTACATGTTATTCTACAATGGGGGTTACATTAAAAGGTTAGATCTGCCTGTTGGTCTTCCCTTGCGGGACGCCATCTTATACCGCCACAATGAGCTTTACACAAAGAAGTAGATATCAGTAGTTACAAAATTAAAAAGAAAAGGGAACAGAAGTTAATTAAAAGGGTAGAAAGAATCAAGGGAAATAAAGAAATTTAAGTCAATTGGATTTATTTTTTTATATTTTATATCTGTCGTTGAACAGCAGACCCAATTTCGGGTTTACGACTATTTATGTTCTACTCCGTGGTCTTGTAATTTTGGACCAATCCAGAAGACGAGGAAACTCCTGGATCAGTACCCCAAATGTAATGATTTATTATGGCGCTATTATTATTTTTTTCCAGTAGCGCCATCTATGGCCAAGAATTCGACTTCTGCCACACCCATACGTCACACCCGCTTTTAGGGCGGATCCATTCATACATCCACAGAACGTAATTTGACCTGAATCAGAGAACGATCGATCTCCAATCCCGTACCCCCAGAGGTATTGATTTGTTATGGGAACATGGAGGACTTTGCGACTCGACAGATTTAACCTGCAGCAGTCACCATTTACTTCACGGGGAGTCTTCAGTGGGCGAGGATAGAACCCACGAATTCTTGGACATGGGCCCAGTGCCCTACCAACCAGGCTATCCCGGATTTATTGGATTTATTGGGTCGTTTGGTTACCGCAGGTGGCCATTCGCCCCGCGAAACGGTTTTGCACCTTTTAATGACCCCTACGTAACCCCAGAGGTCACAGGACCCAGTCCGTCGGACCGGGGAAACGCACAGCCGCTACCCAGAAGCCGCGGGTGCGGTCCTGAACACTTAGTGCCCAATCCTATAGACCCACTAAGCTTGTCTATCTGGGCTCGCTGAAAGGGAAAAGATGAGTAGCGCAAATTAAAAAAATAAAAAGTTATCGCCTGCAGACACTGTATGCTGATATGGCATGGTACAAGATTAGCAGGTTATGATGAGCGCGGTTGACTCAATAAATGAACTTGAACTATGTGGAAATCGCGCTTGTTGCATTACGGAATAGGTGAATTAGATTACCTACATTATCTGCTGTGACAAAAGAAAAAGGCTGATTCAATCCAGTGGAGTGTAATAAAAAAAAAAATATTTACCTTCATGAAACGTGAAGACCAGAAAGCGGATAAGTCTCGCTTCGCTTTCCACCCCCCCAGTACTTTGCGACTGACGTCATAAAAAAATGGTCGCGTCATCTTCAGGGCAGTGTGTAATGCTTCACCCAACTCGGAGATTTAACGATTGACACTAAAATATGTTCATCAGCCTATTACGTACTTGCTTTATAAAAAGCATAAAAATGCGAAACTCGGTGGATTCTGGTATGCGCATTGAAAAGTCGGTTACAAGAGAGGGGCGGCCTTTCGCACATATTGGTCCTGGACTTTTCTTCCTGTTGTCCACTGCGCTTCCGTTCCCCCCCGTTCCAAAAATGACCGACCTCCTTCAGGAAGGTCCAACTTGGTTATTCCTTCCAACTCAATCTTGGAGTGTTTGAAGGTGTTTACTAAAATTAAAACAGTTATTACTTTATTATTAATCGTACGCCTTCAATCGATTTCTGCCCTGATAGTTTGTCATTAAAAAGTGTTGCTAATAGCTCAATGAACATTAACCACTCACTAGCTATAACATCGCAGTATTAAGTCAATGAATGCAAACCAGTGTTGTTATTTGCTAAGAAGGCTCAGGCGTTGTCGTTACTGCTAAATAATATAGAAAAGGAATAGATTGTTGCTGTTGAGGAGCGTCCCTTTGCTGGTATCATCCTGCATGATTTTGCTCCGTTCAGCATCTGAAATAAGAGGAAAATGCTGTATTTGAGAACTATTGTTCAGCAACCATTCGGTTGGAAAATTAAGGGCTAACGTCATTACTTAACTAATTACCGTACAGTACATCACAACAATTAATAGTTAGCACATCACAATGATTTTTTTTATAACATATGACATAGATGACCCCACGAACAGCTGTCAGTGCTGCCGGGCTTACTGCCTACTCCTAGTGACTAGGGAGGTCAGTGGTGGGGCAAGTGTGGTGATCAACCACTTTGGCTGCTATTGTGAGCCAGTCCGTGGTTGATTGTGGGGTGTGCGAGTATTTGATTGTATATATATCCGGGCTTACTCCCGTTAGTTCTCTCTCGACTAGTGTATTTTATTTTATTTTATGACCGTCGTTGAACAACCGACCCAATTTCATGGGTTTACGACTATTTACGTTCAACTTGTAATTCTGTAATTCTGTTTCTTGTAATTTTGAACCAATCCAGAAGACAAGGAAACTCCTGGATCCCCCAGAGGTATTGATTTGTTGTGAGAACATGGAGGACTTTGAGACTCGACAGATTTAACGTGCATCAGTCACCATTTACTACACGGGGAGTCTTCGGCCGGCGAGGATCGAACCCACGACTGCTTGGATATGGGCTCAGCGTCCTACCGACCAGGCTATCCCGGCCGACTAGTGTATTGGATTTATTTAACAAATTTCTATAAAAAAGGAAAGTTAAGGGTTAGGGCTGCCTGTAACTGATTGGGCTTCCCTTGCGGGACGCCGCCATCTTACACCGCCACAATGAGCTTTAGATAAAAGAGTGGATATTAGTTACACTTACAATTTTTACTATATCCCTCCCTCCCCCACAAAATGAGAGCCGTGATGGCTCAGGGGATTGAGGGGAGAGGCAACATTTCTTCCCATACTTGATCCAGGAGTTCCCTTGTCTTCTGGATTGGGTTCAAAATGACAAGGCTACACTAGTAGTCATAAACCCCAAATAATGGGTCTGCTGTTCAACTACGGTTATAAAATAAAAATAAAATGTACAATCCCAGTTTTTAAAAATTGATGTTTTTATTACGACATGCGGATTTTAAATCGCTTATCATTGACGCGTTTTATTCGTGATGATTTTATCGTAAATTTAAGTTTTATTATTATTCTTTTTTACTTTTTAAAATCATTATCTCTATGTTTTTCCTCGTGATTTTGACGATCCCGTTATTTAAACTACATTGTTATTAAGTCACGCGATTTTCTAATCGCGCATTTAATAATCACTTTTTGACAAAATTTAATTTGCAAGGAAATTGATTGCAAGGAAAGAATCAATTTTAGTCAATATTTCTTATTTTTATTTAATAATTGTCGAAAACATTTTGAATGGTTATCTACAAAATTTTTAACATCATCTTAAAGTACATAATTTTACAAGGCGGAATACAAAATTCGAGCGAATTACGTTGAATAGTTTATGAGAAATTGAATTTTAAGTACATAACTTTTTTTTAAAAAAACAATTCTATTTCTCAGGAAGTATTCAACCGATTTCGCTCAAATTTTGTATTTTGCCACCCAAAATTACGTACTTTAAAAAGATCTAAAAAATACTGTAGATCATACAATCAAAAAACTTTCAACACTTACTAAATAAAATAATAAATATTTACTGAAATTTATGGAATGATCTTTTGATAGACGAATTTCTTTTATAATTGTGAGGTAACATTTTTCATATCACTTAAAAAATTCTCGAGATATGGTGAAATACGCAAAAAGTAAAATTGACTGCTCCCTTTGCCAAACGACCATTCGTGTTTGCGTATGATTTCGTAACCTAAAATAAAATCGACTCCACTAAGTAATTGGCATATTTGAGGTCACCTCTCTGAACCAATAAAAATTGAGTAACAGAACGTGAACATTCAAAAGTTGCCCTAAGCGGGATTCGAACCATTATCTTCGCAGTCAGACACCACTCGGCCACCTCTCCAACAAAATTAGAATATAAATTATTTAAAAGAATTTAAAACATTTTTTTTGCACTAAATATTTAAAAAAAATTTTTAAATATGAATGATTCATACATTGGCTATCATTAAGCAATTGTACTTCTCAACATTTAGTTTCTTCCATTTTTTTCAAGTTTTCAGTGTTTTGAAAGAAATAGGTTTATTCCTGACGAAATAACTCTGATTGTAAATAAGAACTTGGAACATTATTATGCTAATTATTTTGAAAACTAATATTCTAAAAAATCAAAGTTTTTGGCATAGTTCTTTTTTATATAACTTTAATGAATATAAGAAAACAGCTAACCTTTGACAGAAATGACATATTTTTGTATATATGAGTTGTTAGTGGTCTGGTTTTATATGTTGATAAAAACTTCTAATATAACATTTTATCTTAATCTCTAGTGAAATCATCATCATTGATAATCAATTTTTGATTTAAGAAAATACTTTAAACCTTTTTTTTCACCGCAACAAATAATTAATTGAGAAGAAATTTTATTTAATAAGTAAAATTATTTTTTGAGTACACATAAAAAGGGAAATTAGTAAAGTAATTTTTTGCAATTTTATTTATTAAATGACCAAAGATTTGATAAATCGAATATATATTACCTTTATCACCGCCATATATTTTTCACTGTTTAAATCCAATACTTTTCAAATAAAAAAAAGTCTGGTTGAGATTGTTAGTCATTTTTTGTATGTATTATATCACGTTTCAATTAAGTTACGGTATACTAACATATAGCTTAATTTATAAAAATGATTTTAACATTTAACTAATAGTTACTGGCTCATATTGAAAATCTAATGTATTAATCAGTATCAGGAGTGAGCGATGTAAGAAATTGTAATATATTGTCTTTTAAATTCAGTCGTTTTAACTAATAGTTAAATTCTAATAGTTTTAACTAATAGTTAAATTCTAATAGTTTTAATTAATAGTTGTCTCGCAGTGGACTGATCGTTAAGACACGGTTCCCAGCAGACCACCGAAGTTAAGCATCACTAACTGCGGTCAGTGTGCGGGTGGGTGACCACTTGGATCAGTCTGCGTAGGGACCGAGGGTGTGCGGTATGGGTCCTCGTTAAACTGTTCTACCGTAAAGTGCTCGACTTCGCGTGCAGGTCGTCGGGCTACCGAAGCGGGGGTGCCATCCCCTCTGCAGAGGATCAAAATTGTGATGGCATGTCTTCGGATCATCCTCAGGGATGTTTCCCAGACCGTCGCCAATAGCCCATTGTGCAGCTCTAGTGCAACGCAAATGAACAACAGCAACAATAATTAATAGTCAAATTCGCTAAGTCTTGGCAACTTTCGGGCCCACGAGAAACTAAAAATATAAAAAAAGAAACATCACAGTAAAAGACCAACTGGAAAAGTATATCTCGTAACCATCCTAAGTCTACGTTTTTTTATACATTTTTTTAAAAGAAAACTTGCAAGTTTAAAATCTATATCTATTTGGCTGTTGTAGCTGACGCGACAGATCACAATAAGGAAATATCCCCTCAATAAATATAGGCTTGTTTTAAGTTTTTATAAATAAATAAAAGAGACTGAAAGTTTATTGGTTTAAAAATATTCCAAATTCTATCAAATTGCGATACTTACGTGAATCGAAATAATTGGAAAACCGAAAAAAAAAGAAAGAAGGAGGGGGGAACACAAAGTATACATTATTTAAATACAAAATATCGCTTAAAAAAATAAAAAAAGATAAAAATTAAAAAGCAGTTTTTTTTTGGAATATATTTTTTCTTTATTCATAAATAGATCGATTTTAAAACGAATCAGCGATCGCAAAGTAGCAGAAGAAATACGAAAAATAATACAGTCAAACCCCGCTATAGTGAGCATGGTTTATAGTGAACTCCCGGATATAGTGAACGAAATGTTCGCTCCCCTGCTTTGCTATACGCATATATTATTTTTTGAGGATATAGTTAAACCAAAAGAAGAGAGGAAATTGGTTATTATGAACTTTTTTTCTGTCTTCGACTGATTTTTTTTCTTCATTTCTTGGTAATTTTTAAATTTCTACATATACCGATTTTTAAAACCATCGATTGAGTGGAATGTAGCCATAATCATCTTTTCTTTTTTGCTTCTTCCATCTCAGTTTCCTATCTCTAAATAAAGGCCATCCTTAAAATTTTTGTACTCAAAACGAAGAGTCATAGAAAGTGAACACATTTTTTGTTACTACATTAGTTTGTTCAATAATTTTTGTACTTTCTTTTGATGGATAATTTATTTAAATAATGTGTCATAAAAGGTTTGGAAAAATGAGTTAAAATTGTTTGCAGTACGGATATTGTGAACTCCCGGATAAAGTGAACTGAAGTTTCGGGCGTTTCACTATAACGGAGTTTCACTTTACACAAGAGATGTTAAATCCCAAGACAAAAATAATGAACATCCACGAATTAATTCAACTAAAATAATTTACAAGAAGCATTGTTAAATCCCGACAAAATGAAACACAGCGATTCCCGCAGAAAATAATCTTCAAGAAATAAAAGACACGGGGAGGGGGGGTGGAGGTACATAAAGAAATTAAGCGAGGCATTTTAAATTTCAATGCAAATCCACGCACGAAACCGCGATTTATAATTCAATTCACATCTTGACTTCATGAAATGAACTTTCTCTTCCTAAAAAACATCATCAACGCGGTAACTGTATTTGCGTAGATAAGGATCTTCGCATCTTAAATCATTATATGGTTAAATCGCGTTTCGTTCGTTTCGCGAAAAACGAAAGCCGCTATATCGGCATGACGATTTATGCGTTAAATAAATTTCTCGTGATACATCGATTTATCACCCAGTCCTAATCAGTATCTTAAAATATTAATTGTTGTTGTAGTTCATTTACGTCACACTACAGCTGCACAATGGGCTATTGGCGATATAGTCTAGGAAACATCCCTGAGGATGATCCGAGGATAGGCCATCACAATTTTGATCGTCTGCAGAGGGGATGGCACCCCCGCTTCGGTAGTCCGACGACTTGGGCGCGAAGTCGAGTACTTTACGTTAAAACAGTTAAACAACGACCGATACCGTGCACCCTCGGTCCCTGCGCAGTAGGAATCAAAGTGGTCACCCACAGTTTATTGTCAATCTGACAATGAACTATGCCCAGAATTATAGAATAAATAGCGACATCTGTTGTAACAAATAACAAACTATTACCACATCAAAAAAACATGTCTACAAAAAACTAAGTACAAGGAGTGATCAAATGAAAAGGTACGAAACGACGTAAAAACGTAACAGTTAAATATTTGCATATTCCGCCTTGGGAGAACGTATTCCATTGCATATTCCATCTCGGGATGCGATTGGAGTCTCTGGCTGGGATCGGAGCATGCGCAGGTGCCCGCATGCGCAAGAGAGGGCTCGAGCACGGAAAAACCATTAATTCCTATGTGTACTGTGAGATACTCCGACGCCTACGCAGGTCCATCAAGAACTACAGACCGGGGCTGATCACAGAGGGTGTGGTGCTGCTCCATGATAACGCACGTCCACACGTCTCCAGAGTCACACACATGGAACTGGCCAAGTTCAAGTGGGAGACGTTGGACCATCCGCTCTACAGTTCGGACATGTCGTCATGCGATTTCCATGTGTTTGGTCCACTGAAGAAACACCTGAAAGGGAAGCGCTTCAACTCGGACGACGTACTCAAGGACGCTGTGAAGGACTGGGTCTCGTCACGGTCACAGGAATTCTGGGAACAAGGAATCCTGCGGTTTGTTCATCAGTGGGATCGTTGTGCTCAGGCCTGTGGTGCATATTTTGAATAAAGTCTACGTTTCGTACCTTTTCATTTGATCACCCCTTATACAAATTTAGGCATAGCTTACATTTATTTAAATGCATAAAACTTTTGAAATTACTATTAAACTATATCAAATAAAAGAAGAAAATAATTGCTTCAACTATAAATACCTTCAAACCGCAATACCTTCACATAAAAATCAAAACATTTTTTTGAGGAAATGCAACTAATAAATAATAGCAATGAAAAAATTCCTGAAATTTTATTTTCGTGTAGGAAATCTATAATTTACATTTATTTTAATTTAAATATTTATTTTAAATGAATTAAGTTTAAAGATCGTAAGCTTTTTCAGATGATATTGAAAAGAACAAATGATCAAAAAGGCAGCCTCAACTCGAAATATTTACTTTTATATGCATTTATTGAAATATTTTATTTCACAGACAGTTTATCATTTCAATTAATGCTCACATTGAAACCTTCCTTTTTAAGAACTTTTATCTCGCATGGATCATGAAAAACAAATTTCATAATTAAAAACAGCAGAAATTTATAGAAGTATAATGAAGCTGACATTGTAATGTAAATAATAACAACTTTTTTTTTAAATAATAATTGAAATAAATAGAGAAATAGTAAGAAAAATTTATAGTTACCAGCACTGCTTCAGTCAAAAATTAACACTTCTGAAATCCAAGAAGAAATGGCGATACGTCTTCTACGTATTAATCTCTAAAGTGTAACAAATGGGGAAGCTGGAAACTGAGATATTATTTTATTCGGCATGAATCATAACGCAAATGCTGCTAAAAGCTATCGAAAATTCTACCATGAAGGCTGATTTATCCTTATGCTTGATCCAAGTGTTTTGTCTTCTGCGTGTGGCTCAAAATTACAATGTTTGAGCGGCGATGGCTCAGGGGATAGAGCGATCGCCTTCCAATGAGGCGAACCGGGTTCGCATCCCAGTAGATACTAATTCCGCATCCGTCTTGCACCGACCACAGTGCTGACGTGAAATATCCTTAGACGGATCATGGGCTAGAGTCCTCTTGCAGTCAAGCGTCCGTGGGAGGTGCTCGTGATATTGTAGATCCTCGTGGTCCTCTCCATGTAACGCAAATGCGGGTTAGCTACATCAAAAAAAACCTCCATGAGGGCAAATTTCTCTCAATACTCAATCCAGGATTTCCCTTGTCTTCTGGATTGGGCTCAAAATTATAAGGCTACGGAGTTGAACATTAGTAATCGTGAACCCATGAAATTGGGTCGGCTGTTCAACGACGGAAATAAAATGTTAAGGAGATTAGCCTTGATCCAAAGATGCAAAACTTTGGTCGGCAGTTCAACGCTGGTTTTACAATTAAATGTTATAAAATTGAATTTACCAGTGAAAGCTTCTTTTTTCTGCCTCTCTACAGTCAGGAAGTAATTATTTCATCGATTTGTGTGACACATCTAAAATGACAAGCGAGTTCAAATCGTTGCCAGATCGGTCAGGGACTCCTTAGGAAGTGACCCATCGATAGATGATGGACACTAGCCCTGATCACTCTGATAAAGTCTCAATGGTATACAAATAACGAATTTGAGTATCTTTGTGTTAACTATACCACGACATATTTTCGAGCTTTTCTTCACTGTGTAACGCAAATGACGGTGAGTTCTCCAGGAATTTGAGTTTGTCCCTTTACTTATTCTTCTTCAAAACGCGGAATCGATAGTCGTGTGTAGTATTCTAAAAAATAACCTTCATCGATCGTATTCTAAGAGGTGTTTGCTCTTAATAACCAGGAATTCCTTTTTTTTTATTAAATTGACAAGAATTGACTTAAGATACGCATGCATAAAAACTTGCATTTGTAGAAAAGAGAAGTTTTCTTGAGTACATAATAGAACAAGTAAGTAAAGTATTTCTCTCTCTCTCGTATGCCTGTTAAGGTAGAGAGATGCGATTGTTCTTGTTTTCCAGTGACGCAATCTATGGCCAAGAATTCGACTTCTGCCACACCCATACGTCACCCCGTTTATAGGGCGTACCCAATCATACATTCATTCACTCATCCACAGATCGTAATTTTGGCCTGAATCAGAGAACGATCAAACTCCAATCCAGTACATCCAGAGGTATTGATTTGTTATGAGAACATGGAGGACTTTGCGACTCGACAGATTTAACGTGCATCAGTAACCATTTTTACCACACGAGGAGTCTTCGGCCGACGGGGTTCGCACCCACGATCTCTCGAGCACGGGCCTACCGCCTAACCGATCAGGCTATCTCGGCCCTAAAAGTAGACAAAGAATTTGAAGATTATTTCAAAAATAAAACCTTCAGGCGATTCTAAATTACTTTGGCAATCTGCCAGATGTTTCTTTAAAACTTTAAAATGAAAGAAAAGCAAAATTAGAATTTATTTCAAGAGAATTCTTATTTTTTATTGTTTCAATAATAATGTTTGTCACCTAATTTTTTAAGCTTCTTAAATTTTATGAAAGCTTATCGCATATGCGGAACATTTTATACATTATAAAAGGAACATTTTATGCATTAATAAAGAGTGAACTTTACTGACCATTTTCTCTCAGATAAGAGCCAGCTTTTATAAGAATACGATGGTTGCACCTTAAGACCACGCACCTACTTGGTGCACGCACGACTTGCACCTACTTGGTGTCAATTGGCTTACTTGGCCGAACTTGGTGTCAATTTTATATCGTAACAATGTTAATTTTCAATAATTTAAAACTAATATCAAATGATAATGTATGGACGCCGACCCCAAGAAGTTTTACCACGAGATTTCTGTTTTAACCATTTTCCCACATTAATTCATGTTTTTAATTATTTTTTTGCAGAATAAATGAACAATTCAAAATGTTTTATTCCTAACATTAAATATTTTGAAAATAATTAATAGTCTTTTTTTCGGTTAATATATTCGCAGATAAAGAATTTCTTTTCTGTTATACTCCCGAACTAAAACTTAAAAATAAAATAAAAATCTGTCACAATAAGCTCAATCACTCAGGATTCCTTAGCTTGCAAATATTGGATACCGCTGCGTTTACGCTATGTCCTAAAAATTAATTTTTGACAGTCTCAATAAATTTGAATTCTTATGTTGTACTACCACATTTGAAAATTTATAAAATTGCCTGGTATTAATTGTTTTCCCAGAAAAATGATACATTCACAGCGTCAACCGATAAGATTCCTATTTTAATTCCTATTTCTGAAAATATTTTCTTAACAGTGCTCTCGTATGCCTCAGAGAGGTGCGATTGTTCTTGTTTTCCAGTGGTGCCATCTATGGCCTAAAATTCGACTTCTGCCACACCCGTTTATAGGGCGGACCCATATTCATACATTCACAGATCGTAATTTTGACCTGAATCAGAGAATGATCTCCAAGTCCTGAATTCCTATAGACCAAGTAGACTATAGTATACTTTAAATGTAGGCTACACTGAATTTTTTAACCGGCATCATATAGTATTTTACAATATCATCGATTTCAGCGACACCTGTGTTAACTATCATACATAGAGTGACAAGGACAAAATAAAACATTTTTTTAAAATGTTTTATATATATATTTCTTAGCATATGTATATGTTTTTCAAAATTTTGACACCTTTCCTTTGACTAGGTATTTGTATCAAAGTTGTCACTTGAAACCGAAAATCATAAAAAATTATCAAAGTGTCCACCAAATGATCCCCTCAAAACCAACTAATAATAACACATAAGTTGAAAGTAATGGAGAGGAATGCGTATAGTCGAAGTAGACTATAGTATACTTTAAATGTAGGCTACACTGAATTTTTTAACCGGCATCATATCGTATTTTACAATATCATCGACTTCAGCGACACCTGTGTTAACTATCATACATAGAGTGACAAGGACAAAATAAAATATTTTTTTAAAATGTTTTATATATATATTTCTTAGCATATGTATATGTTTTTCAAAATTTTGACACCTTTCCTTTGACTAGGTATTTGTATCAAAGTTGTCACTTGAAACCGAAAATCATAAAAAATTATCAAAGTGTCCACCAAATGATCCCCTCAAAACCAACTAATAATAATACATAAGTAGAAAGTAATGGAGAGGAATGCGTATAGTCGAAGTAGACTATAGTATACTTTAAATGTAGGCTACACTGAATTTTTTAACCGGCATCATATCGTATTTTACAATATCATCGACTTCAGCGACACCTGTGTTAACTATCATACATAGAGTGACAAGGACAAAATAAAACATTTTTTTAAAATGTTTTATATATATATTTCTTAGCATATGTATATGTTTTTCAAAATTTTGACACCTTTCCTTTGACTAGGTATTAGTATCAAAGTTGTCACTTGAACACAAAAATCATAATAAATTATCAAAGTGTCCACCAAATGATCCCCTCAAAACCAACTAATAATAATACATAAGTAGAAAGTAATGGAGAGGAATGCGTATAGTCGAAGTAGACTATAGTATACTTTAAATGTAGGCTACACTGAATTTTTTAACCGGCATCATATCGTATTTTACAATATCATCGACTTCAGCGACACCTGTGTTAACTATCATACATAGAGTGACAAGGACAAAATAAAATATTTTTTTAAAATGTTTTATATATATATTTCTTAGCATATGTATATGTTTTTCAAAATTTTGACACCTTTCCTTTGACTAGGTATTAGTATCAAAGTTGTCACTTGAACCCAAAAATCATAATAAATTATCAAAGTGTCCACCAAATGATCCCCTCAAAACCAACTATTAATAATACACAAGTAGAAAGTAATGGAGAGGAATGCGTATAGTCGAAGTAGACTATAGTATACTTTAAATGTAGGCTACACTGAATTTTTTAACCGGCATCATATCGTATTTTACAATATCATCGACTTCAGCGACACCTGTGTTAACTATCATACATAGAGTGACAAGGACAAAATAATTTTTTTATATATATATATTTCTTAGCATATGCATATGTTTTTCAAAATTTTGACTCTTTTCCTTTGACTTGGTATTAGTATCAAAGTTGTCACTTGAACCCAAAAATTATAAAAAATTATCAAAGTGTCCACCAAATGATCCCCTCAAAACCAACTATTAATAATAAGTAGAAAGTAATGGAGAGGAATGCGTATAGTCGAAGTAGACTAAAGTATACTTTAAATGTAGGCTACACTGAATTTTTTAACCGGCATCATATCGTATTTTACAACATCATCGATTTCAGCAACACCTGTGTTAACTATTATATATAGAGTGACAAGGACAAAATAAAATATTTTTTTTAAATATTTTATATATATATTTCTTAGTATATGTATATGTTTTTCAAAATTTTGACACCTTTCCTTTGACTAGGTATTAGTATCAAAGTTGTCATTTAAACCCAAAAATTATAAAAAATTATTAAAGTGTCCACCAAGTAATTTCTCAAAACCATCTTTTAATAATAATAATTAGAAAGTAATGGAGAGGAATGCGTATAGTCGAAGTAGACTATAGTATACGTTATATGTAGGCATCACTGAATTTTTTAACCGGCATCATATCGTATTTTACAACATCATCGATTTTAACGACTCCTGTGTTAAATATATAGTGACGAAATAAATTTTTTAAAATTGTATTTAGTATGAAGTTGACTGTATCGTTTTGATTAGGCATTTATTGAACATAAGTTAATAAAATAGATCAACTATATACGTGAAGAAAATTATTGCGGCTGCTGCAGGTCGCAGTATACAATGAGATGTAGCTCATGAGTGAGCTTGCTAATTTGAACTTTGTCCAAGTTAAGAAATGCACTGACAGCAATGAAATGTGGTGTGGGGGGAGGGGTGCGAGGAGGGTAAAGCGTGTAGTCTTACATTTTTGATATCTAACCCACCTCACCATTCCAGATGGTCAAGACATTGCACAAAATTATCCAGTAGCTAAAAATTAACATACGTAATAAAAATTTATAAGTTACTATCAGAACTTAACAAATATATGCACGATTAATCTGAAAGTCACATATATTGATATATATTATTGCAAACTACACTAGCGTAATTGCTTTCTAGAATAATAATAAAAAATGAAAGAAACGCGATAAAATTCAAAACAAGCTAATTCCTAACCAGTTGAAACTGGTAATACAGCAGCCAATTTATTAATAGATCTTTCATTTATTCCATCTTTTCTATTCACAAGACAAACTCTGAGATTAATTTTATTCTCCAAAAGGCAATGGGTCCCGCACTGTACAGACACGGTTCCCAGTAATCAAGCGTCACTGACTGTGGTCAGTAAGCGGGTGGGTGACCACTTTGATCAGCCTGCGTAGGGACAGATTGATAAGGTCTGGTGGGGGGTACCCGAAATAAGCAGATCAGGTGTACTTCTATTGGCGAATCAATAATCCAATCCACTAAATACGAAATTAAACTGCAAATTAATATTCCATACGCATCAGCATGCATGGGAGCCACTCAACTTGTATCAAGGATATCCACACATGTGACCTGTGACGTCAGTGGCAGCTGATTGTCAATAAACAAAATACAGCGCCGTGTCGCACATTTAATTTGTTGAAACATAATTTTTTCGTAGATTTAATATTTGATTGTGTATTTAATACCAAGTATGCTTTGTGTACTTCGAGGCATAATTAATTCATTTGTTTATATTCTGCATGGCTTCGTGCCTGCCTTCATGTTAAATTAGACATTAATGGCGAAAGAGTCTTTGGGAAAGAATCTTTGGTGAAGGATGTATCACTCAGGAGAATTGATACTTCACGAGGTAAGATAACTCCAAATAGAATGGAAAGAACAGTTGCTAACGTAAACAAAGCCAACCCAATCAGGATCTAGATACCCACCACACTACGTCATTTGCGATATCCCACTAATAGCGTCTTACATTGTTTATCGGAATTTTCATAAATGCATACACCAAAATTTACTTTTCCATGTTAATAGCCTACAATCAATCATTTAGTTATTTTTTCTAAAAAAAAAAATTTTCTTCTTCAATTTATGAGCAAAATTATTGCAATATCAAAACATGTTAAAATTAAAAATCATTAATAAAAATGACAGCTAACATTGAACTTTTTCCTGAACCAATTCATATCTTTATTTTCCGTTTCACCATTTATTTCCAAGCACTAATTCTTCGTTTTTAAATAATCTTGATTTCAATTTGGCTAGCATGTTATGAGCAAAATACAAGTTCAAGCAACTCTTTATTCAGCAATCGTACAAATTTTGCTTACAAAAGCTGAAGTTCAATCCCATTTGCCAGGACTCAATCCCATCTGAGTCTAAAAAGAAGAACAAAAATCCCGACTTCATTCACTCATTGCAGTGAGACATCAGTTTGCAATGGTTGCGAGAAATAATGTTTTTTATTAAAATATAATATTTTTAGCAAAAAAGTTACATTTCTAATTCAAAAAAAAAAATTCAATTTAATTTATTTTTCCCCAAGACTGATTTCGATTCTCAGGACTGAAGAGTGGAACCATGTAATACGAAAACTTTAAACTAGATTTTCCGCTTAACCGAAGATCTTGCTTTTAAGTATCTAATGTCAACAAACATTAAAGAATTTTTGGAACTGCTTCTTTATAGAGACGTTATAGTAATTTAGAAAGTGGCATTACTTGCCCTTGAGGTGGATGCAAGACAAATGCGAATGGACTTAGTCATAAATGTAGAGAAAACAAAATATACGTCATTTTCAAGAAACAGAATCCCCTATCTTGAAATAGATTCTTATAGATTTGAAACAGTAAGGAATTTTCTTTACTTTTAGGATCATTCATTACTATTGACAACAGAATGTGCCCTGAAATAAAAAAACCGACTCTATCTGGCAAATAGGGTTGTCCATGCACTGAGAAGGTTTATTAAATCTAGGTTTCTCTCTAGAAAAACAAAATTCTTAATCTACAAAACTCTTGTCTGGTCTGTCTTGACATATGACTCTGAAGCTTGGACAATGACAAAACTGGACAATGACAATGGAGGAAAAGTGTATCACAACATTTGAGAGAAAGATTTTGCGGTGTATACTGGGTGGTGTAAATGTGAAAACAATAACTGGAGAAGGAGATTTAACTTTGAACCGTACAAGATTTATAAGCAACCCGATATTATTAAATACATCAAAATAAATAGAATGAATTGGATGGCCCACGGGATTCGAATGAGAGATTGACAATAAAATAAAAAAGGTACTGATGCTGGGGAAGGCTGCGGTTGAGATGAGCTGACTCGGTGGAGTATGATTTTCTTGCATTTAATGAAAAGAATTAGAAATCAAAGATAAATCGGAAGTAATTACACAGAAATTTTTAGAGGACGGCATTGGCCCACATTAGGCTGTCTGGCCAACTATGATAATGACAGTAATTTATCAAAATAAGCGACACTTTGTAAGTGCTGTTGTAAACTAATTTACAAGTTATTTATGTACGTGCTCGTAAAATCTGTGGTCAGTTGCTGAGCAGTACTACGGGTACAATGATCTTTAGAAAATTTCCTTTCCCTTCAAATGCATGTCTAAATTGAAGAAGTACCCTCAAAAACTGGTGGTTTCAAAAAAAAAATCCCCCAATAAGGTGAACCGCGTTCGAATAAAAAGGATAGCTGCTATAGATACGAATTTCGCACTCAGCTTGCACCGACCACAGTGCTGACGTGAAATATCCTCAGTGGTAGACGGATATCTAAGAGTCCCCTTGTCGTCAGACTAACCATGGGAGTTTTTTGCAATTTTCCTCTCCATATAACACAAATGCCGGTTAGCTCCAACAAAAAAGTCCTCCAAGAAAGGAAAAATTCTTCCGATAGAGTTCCCTTGTCTTCTGGATTTAGTTGAAAATTACAAGATTACGGAATTGAACATTGGTAGTCGTCAATTCAAAATTGGATCGAGTGTTCAACGTCCGTTATAAAATGAAATAAAATTAAAGAAACTCTGATGTGATGTCATCCTTATTGATGTTTCCCAGACCCTTCCTAATACCTCATTGTACAGCTCTAGTGTGATGTAAATAAAGCAGCAAACACCTAAACTTTATTTAATAATTGGACATTCTAATAGGTTTAGTTAATGATTTGTTCTATATAGAAGAGTATATACAAGTATAAATAAATCGTCATGGAGAAATCTTTAGAGGAAGACATTGGCTCAAATTGGGCTGTCTGACCAGCTATGATGATGATGATGATATGCAAGTATAAATATATTTTTCGGTGGTATTAATTTCTGCTGAAATTCTCAGGAAGAAAAAAATTAATTGAAATAAGAATGATGGTTATGATTAACCGGCCGATCTCTCTGTAGCGATGAGATTCGAATCCCGCCGTATGTATCGTTACCCGAAAAATCTAAAAACTATAGTTAACAAAACATCGATGTCATTCAGGGAAGAAAAAGACGCGATTTTACCCAAACAAAATCGGGATCAACTGTAAGAAACTAAGCAAAAACCTTCAGCTCTCATAGTTTTCTCCTGTCGAGTAAAAAATAATTATAAAAACTTGTTTAAAAAAAATATTTTAAAATTTAAAAATAAGACATTTCAAACTTTTTTTTTAAATAGGTAAGAAAAATTTACTTTTCAACAAAAAAATAAAATACTTAATAATGACGTCAGGTGGAATAAACTTGCGGACTGGCCGCCTGTCTTTTCTTTCCTCTTTGTTCAGTGAATACTGAGGTAAATTTAGTTTTGCTAAAATTATTATTATGAAATTGATTATTAAATTAATAAATATTGAAGTTTTCATAATTTGTGTTACAAAATGAATAAACCCTTTCCTTTAACCATCTATAGCATCGGTTGTAAAAGAATTTCACTAAATGTTACTAAAATAAACTATAATATAAAATAGATCATGCATGCCTTAAAATTAAGTTACGTAATTAACAAAATATTACTAAAAAAATTCAATTAAAAAAAACAGTTACCAAGTCTATAGAAACTAATGACTTTGATGAATAAAAATGAAAGCAAGTTATTAAGATTTAAACGAAAACTTAAACGAAACTTAACGAAAACTTAAACGAAAACTTACGAAGTTCATTAAATAAACTATTCACATCAGAGAATTAAAAATAACAGTCAAATAGACTGTTTAAGCAAACAAAAATCTATTCATAAAACTGAGACACTTGCCATTGCTGAGGAATGAAATTATGTTTGCAGAAAAATCTGCAAAATAAGGAATAAAATAATGTTTGCAGAAAAATCTGAAATAGGAAAGTGATAAACTTTTAACTTAAGAATGATTGGAAAAGTAAAGATAAATGTAAGCATAGTGAGAGTGTGTGGAACTTGATATACAAGGTTTTGGAGTAATTATGCTTTAGCAAGTCAAAGACCACTGCAAACTGTAGTGCCATAAAATAAAAATGCAAAAAGTATATATTTTAAAATATTGAAATATAAAGTCAAGTTTTCAAATTTCATATAGAAAAGAGATTTTTTTTTTTAAAAAATTACTGATTGTTTTAAGTAATGATTTGTAATAAATTCCGGTATTTATCCGTTATGGGGACTATGAATACCCTACAGGTTAATGGGATTACAAATCGTTAACATTTTAAAAATATTTTGGTAGTAAAATACAGTTATCCAACTCCTTATATAATCTTTCGGTAAAAAGAAACTTTCGCAGTAAGTATCAATATTAATTATTACTTGCAAGTAATAATTTACATATAATTATTTTTACAATGAAACCAGTTGAGTACCACTAGCTCCCGAAATAGCACTGACCTGGAAAATTAGAGCTAAACATTTTTTAACTTTAAATTTAAATTATAGTTCAAAAATAACAATTTCAAATGACCTGATAAGCTTTTATTTGTATTTAAATGTTCATGAAGAATCAAAAACGGCCAAAAATGACACAATATTTCAAAAACTTACTCAAAACAAGACAGAATAAAAAGAAAAATAAACCCCAGGAGAAATAAGCAGCCACAAAACCAAAGAATTTTCCACAGGATAAGCAAAGCTTTCAACCCAATGTCAGTTATGCTGAAGGGCCGCTCCACCACTCATAAAATCCAACCAAGTTCCAACATTAATGCGCTCACTGAAATGACAATCATGGAACTTGGAAAAGAGTTTGGAAATGATGAAAACCTCCTGAACCCAGCCTCCCCTCTTTCACCCCTCAAACATACTCTTTCATACGCTGGATTCGAGAAATTTGTTGACCGCGGGGAATTTTTGACCGCCGAGGACGGGCGGTTTTTCGAACCCTGGTTTCTGGAAAGCATCGGGTTTTCGCCCGAAATTAAACGAAGTTTGGGAATATATCCTGGATAATAGTTCTTATTTAATTCTTATCCCGGAAACTCATTTCTCTAACAGGGGGAGCAACCTCCCTAATTATGTTATTTATTTTAATAATAGAAAGTATGTTACCACCCCTTCAGGTGGGACGTGTATTTTTTTCTTTTTTTTTATAACCGTCGTTGAACAACCGACACAATTTTTGGGTTTACAACAACTAATGTACCTGATCTGTACCAGAGAACGATCAATCTCTAATTCAGTACCACCAGAGGTATTGATTTGCTACGGGAACTAGGAGGACTTTGTGCCCGGCAGATTTAAAGTGCTCCAGTTACCATTTACTACACCAGCAGGCGAGAATCGAACTCACGACCTCTTGGATTGAAAAATTGAACAACTATAAGAAAAATTACTAAAAAATCGAAATTCTTCCTTCATGTTAACGGTTTTAATCAAAATATTTTCAATATTTATAAAAATTGTTCTGATAATTGAAATTTCCTTTAATTCTAACGTTTATTTAGAATTGCAGAGACACTTCATAAATCCAAGGCTTAAGAGAAGAGAGAAGGATTGGTTCATTCCTTTCTCAGAAATTCCCTCCTCATGACGTCACGCAGCACACAGATCTCGGAGATCGCAAGCATAGATATTGTGAAAACTTTGCAAGAAATCTGTTCGTGATCTGTTGTGATGTGAAGAAATCTGCTTGTGATTTGCTTGCTAATTGTAAAAATAAGTTCGACTTTTTCTTCATATTAGCTTTCAAACTTTACACAATCAACACATTATTTCCGTTCAAAAAATTTTCCTGTCCGTAATATCAAAATAAATACCATTTTAAACTAATAAAAATGTTTTACTAGTTGTCGTAAATGACGATATAAATACTTTATTTTAAAATTTTCAGTTTTAATTTTTTATTAAAAGAAATGAAGGCATATATTGACTCTTTTCTAGCTACATATTGTTCGATAACAATAATTTGTAAAGTCGGCTTAAATTTAGAATCCTGATTTTAAACTATGCTGTCAATGGTAATTTGTTTATGCTTAATCATTAAGAAACAACAACCTTAAACGCTAATTACTAAAACAAAATAATAATTTAGGTTCATAATAATCTTAGAAATTTTACAATTGTTTATAAGTATTTAAATTTAAGAGAATTTAATTTTAACGAAAATCGTAAATATTTAGAATAAGTACATTAAAGACTATATTAGGAAATCAGGAGAATTTTAGCTACTGATTATTTATACTTTTGATTTAAGTTTTTATTTTCTTTGACTTTATCCATTTTTAATTTTTTCGCCTGCCTTTCTTTTTGATGGGCGGTTTCTATTTAGATGGCGAACTCTTATAAAAGTTCTTAGAGGATAAAATAAGGCTGTTTAATTCACTGTGGGTCTCTCTAATTCATTTATAAGTTCTCTAATGACGAAACAATAAATCCTACCTTATCCATTCAGTATTGCTCTCCTGTTGTTGAATGTATTGAGAAGATGTTATTTCTAATTTTGAATCAATATTTTTAAGGCAAAATGCGATATAATTTAGTTCTTCTTTTTCTTGTAATCATTTTGTTTCCCAAATTAAGGTCAATATCCCAAAACATAAGAATGCAGTTAGTTAAGTTCATATATGGCAGTACTTTTACTTTCGTTACTTGTACCGCTGGTAAAAGTAAAAAGTACGTACTTTTACTTGTACTTCGTTACTTTTTAAATTTAGTACTTTTACTTGTACTTTCGTTACTTTTTTAGGGAAAAAGTACGAGTATTTGTAACATTTGTAACAGAAATTTCGAATGAAATCGTTACTTTTTTCTAAGACTCGGTAAGCTTCCTAAAAAAAATCCAATCGATATCCAATCGTAAGAAAATTATATGCGAAATATAATACTGCAGTACCTTCTAGTGCTCCCGTGGAGCGCTTATTCAGCGTGGCTAAGCACGTTCTGAGAAATTCTCGCAGCACTCAGTGACAGCACTTTCGAAATGCAATTATTTTGCAAAATGAATAAAAATATTAATTAGCAAGTTATTTTCATTCATTTTCGAGTTTTATGCATCTATTTAATACATTTTAAATAAAAAATGTTGGATTTTGTTATTACTTTTTTCAATTTTCATTTTGAACTCACTAATAATACATTTTTGTCTTTATACATTTTTTACTAAGTACATTTTTACCTAGTAAATTTTTTACTAAAATTATGTTTATGCCCGACCTTGTCAAACAACGCCCAGTCAAATCTCTAAGTACTTCAGAACTATTTGTGCTATTGAAAACTATTATAATTACTATTTTAACTCTTGAAAACTCGAAGGTATTAATTTAGCCGCTGATACTAAAATTCGTTTACAAATTTTAATTATTCCGCTAGGCAGAAATGTTTGGAAAATGATTTTCTCGCATGACATCAGCATTAGCCATTGTTACAAATAAAACTGTAGACTGTTCTGTTTCAACTTATACTGCACATTCAATTATGTTTTACTAGCTCAAAGATCACAAAGCTATCTGAAACCCCGTGCTTGCTTTGTTTATGTTTGTGCATTTGAAACGCATTTCTATAGAGTAAAACAATTTTAAATCAATGGTAAATTAAATAAATAAAAATAATAAACTAAAAATTAAAATCAATAGATAAAATTTCTTTTTCGTGGAAATCCATAAAAAGTTTGATATTAAAATTATATTTGATTTTAAAATTATATTATACGATTATATAATAAAATTATATTATAATATTCTTCCGAACTTTAAAATAAATTAATGTCCATAACTTTTAAAATTAAAAATAATTAAATAAATAACAACAATTTTGCAAAAACATTAAAGAAGATAAGAATATTATTCAATAAAATTTTAGGTTACTTTGAATTTTCGATTTCCTAGAAATGTACTTTTAAATCGTTACTTTTTTTGTTCAGTACTTGTACTTTTACTTGTACTTTTCACTCGTTACTTTTTAAAATAAGAACTTTTTACTTTTTACTAGTCACTTTTTTTAAAAATACTTGTACTTTTACTCGTTACATTTTAAAAGTAACGTTGCCATACATGGTTAAGTCATATCTTCAATGTTGTCTAGAATATCAATATTTTACTTGCGTCGCACTAGAGCTGCACAATGGGCTATTTTATTTTATATTTTGTAACCGTCGTTGAACTGCCGACGCAATTGTTTTGTGTCAACTAATGTTCAACTTCGTAGCTTTTTAATTTTGAACCCAATCCAGAAGACAAGGGAACTCCGGGATCAAGCGTCGGAAGAAATTTGCCTTCGTGAAGGACTTTTTAATGGAACTAATCCGCATTTGCGTTACATGGAGAGGAAGAAAAAGAGAACCACCCACGGTTAGCCTGACAGCAAATGGACTCTAACCCATGATGCCGTCTATCACTGAGGACATTTCACGTCAGCACTGTGGCGTCCAGACCAATGGCTAGGGGAGTTCTTACTTTAGACAAACTATAATGACGTGAAGAAAAAGCAAAATTTCTAGGTGTCATGGTTATAGACGAGGCAAAATGCTGTACATGACGATATCGAGTACCCTTCAGTACGCTTATTCTATTTAGATTTGTTTTGTTACTTTTTTTAGTTTCTATTTTTAAATTTGTATTTCTTTCTCTTTGTTGCATTATTCTCCAATAAACCATCGCCGCAACGTATTCTATTGAAACTTTTTCTTTGCAGAACCAGGGCAACTGCGACAACGGGTACAACGAGGGACACAATGAGGGCGGGACTTCCAGGCGTGAGAGGGGTGATGCATTTCGTCGCAAATTCGGCACATAAGGCTACACGAACAACGAGGGTCTGATCAGAATCGTCAACTACGTCGCAGACGAGAATGGTTTCTATGCTGAGTTCAAGTCAACGGACTATACATTTCCGCACTGGAAAATGATACAACTCTGAACGCGTACCAAACGATGAATTCTTTTCCTGTCACTTACCTCGCTTTATCATCTTCTATTAAACCTTTCGTTACTCCAGCTAATTAAATATATAGTAGCAAAGTGTCTCAAAAAGGTCGAACTATTCACTCAAAAGAGAGAAATATCAAATTTATGAAATATTTAATGTTAAAAAAATGCGCATAAGGATTAAGAAATAAATATTTTTGTCATACAATCGCAACCTTGTTCAGGATTGTTCACATCCCAAAAGTAGGGAAATAGTATCGTGGGATACCGCGTGATGGAGGGGGAGCCAAGTTTCAACTCCTGGTGAATGAACTATACACTAATGGGCTATTGGCAATGGATTCATGATGAAAAAATAACGTCACTGAAACATGTGTGAGAGATACACTATTTAACACATTATTATATGTATACATACATAGTTATCTATAGGTCCACATTGCGGGCTCCCTAATTGGACTATAATTTCCTTTGGTAGGGTACTATAGAATATAATACCTGGTCTAGTTAGAATATTATGGATCAATATGGAGGGGAGAGACAAGACCCTGTATGAATACAGTATATTAAGCACGATATTCCTCATTTTAACGCTATTTAACACGTTCTTTACTTAATTCATGGAATTTTTGTTTAGCGATCTGTGAAGATATTTAGGTCATCTCTCGATAGCTTCGACTTTAAGAGATATTTTGAGTATAAGAGTTTATAAATCTTTGGTAAATGTTATTCTAGCCTAAGTGAAATTATATTCTTGTGAAGCTGAAAAACTAGTTAAGAGAAAATTTTAGTTTTGCGGAAGCGATAAGGAAAACAAAAATGTCTACTGCAGTACATATTTTCTTCCGTGAATGTTTTTTTGAAGAGTAGAGAGTGCGGATGAAAAATCCCCCCCCCTCCTCTCATTTTTGAACAGTTAAGACATTTAATAGTTCAGAGTTACTTTTGCTGTTTTGAAGAATGACGCACGTAAGAAAAGTCAGATTTCTCCAATGGAATGCCGAAGGAATTTTGCAACAAAAACTATACAACATTAAACGTTGAACTTAGAGAAAAAAATATTCAGATTGTAAGCAGTAGACAATGAGACAAAAAAAAAAATAACGCAGAAAAAACAAAGAATCCGGTGTGTGTATTTCATAACCATAAATTAAAATGTTAATTTTCACTGTTTTAACCTGAAATTTTTTTTTGAAAGTTTTTCATTGTATTAATTAAAATTCTACGTCAAAAGGCAAAAAAACAGTTTTGGGGTGACACGGGATTCCGTAAAAGATGAGTCATAATTAAATTGAGGATTTCATTCTTAGAGTTATGAAGAAAAACAAGTACAATTCAAAATAGTTTTTATATTAGGTTAAAAATATTTCATTCTTGATAATGAAAATTTTGCAGTTTATGTTTAGTTAATGAATTTTTCACCATGACTAGGAAAACACTTAAAGAGCGTGCATTTTGCACATGAAAATAAAGCTAAACATTTTAAAACTAGTGTTACAACGTTAAACTTAATTCAGTCTGATGAAATCTTGATTTGTTTTGACTAATAATTATCCGTAGCTATTACTATCAGTAAAGTATTTATAGAGAAATTCGACTATTATCCTAATATTTCCTTCTTGCAAATTTTAAATAAAACTCGCAGTTAAATTTACCAAACTCTTAAGTTTTAAATTACCACCTAAGAGGCATTAATTTATTTCAGTCTGGAATAGACATTCTTATTTATAAGAAATATGAAACTTACTACTTTGTGCAACAAATATTTATTAAAAAGAGATCATTTTGTAATACATATATTCAAAAAAGCATCTTGACATTACATGTTATTTACATATTAGTGTTAAACACCTTCCTTAATTACATGGAGCTCTAATAACATTCACAAAGGAGTTTAATCAACATTTCACATTAAGCTTTCGCTTTATTTGCACAATATTTTACATAAACTGAAAATTTTACATAGAATGACATATTTGTTGACATTGATTTCTTAAAGTGTTATCAAACGGCAACATGGATATTTAATTGCACAATGATCTATTGAGAATTCTCCTACTAAATTATGCATCAATACATAAAGAATGAGCCTCGATTATTAAGCCTGAATTAATTGAAATTTTTAATTGAAATTTCAACTAATTTTGTCATTCTAAAAATAAAATCGCATAAAAGAAAACAAATTTAGCATTTCAAAACGTTTTTACTTCAGAATTAAGTTTGTTTTACAATTGAAACTATTCATTAGTTTTTGAAAATGTATATATGAAAAGCAGATTTGTGCACATTTAGCGTTTAGTTTTTAACTGCAACTTTTAAACTACAATTTTGATGACAACTCGTACTACCTTTTTATTTGAAGTTCAAGTTAACAGTTCATAAAAATTAAAGGCTTGGAAAATTTTAAAATTTCAGAAGAGACCCTAATTTACTTACAATTTACTTTTTTAGGCCAGATTTCTCTTGCGACTGGCGTTATTTAAATCCTCAAGATTTTCTGCTACTAATTTAATTTCCCCTGTAATTAAATAACGTTAGAGTTTAATTGAACACACGATCAATATAGCGAAGGAAGAAATCAAAAGGGTCTTAACAAATCTTATTCTGTTTAAGTATCTACGCTGAACGAATAATTATCAAAAATTAATAACTATTTTCAAGTTCTTAAATCAAGACACTACCGTTAAAGAGTTAAGGTCTCTACACAGCAAGAGGATGCTCATCCACCACAAAAGAGTGCATGAGTGAATCGAGAAGTTCCGAAACGGCTGGACGAGTGTGAAATACATTACCTCGTGGCCTTTTTTCAAATTGTCGATTCAAGTTTTTATCAGAAATTTGCCTTCTCCGACACTAAGAACCTATTAGTACTTCTGAACGAGAAAAAACACTGATACAATTACAGAACTTGATCGGTTTAAAAATATGCGTTCGAGAACTTTTGAAATACTCATTTGAGTCAATCTATATTTGGTTTACGTAGCACCAAACTTAGATTTTTGGAATCTTAAATTGACAGCATATAAGTTTTACGTTAATACGTTGACTATTTTTAAAGCACGTAAACACATACTAAAATACCAATTTAATTTTATTAGAAACATATGCAAGTGGAAAGATTTAAATTATTTTCTTAATAAATATATTTTAAAATAGTAATAAGTTACCCTGAATTTGGATAGGTTGGATAAATCTGGTAATAATACTAAGTTAAAACATTCACAACTCCAATGATTTTAAATTTTCGAATAGATTTAAAAAGATTTGGGTCAATATTCAATTCGCATTAAAGTTTTGCCATCTAACTTAAACTTTGTTATAAAGTAAGTTCTATAATTCGGATCTTTAAGGACGTTATGATTTATGCACCTATTTCAGAAATTAAAAACATATTACTTTATCAAGTTATGGAATATTCTGCATTCTGTAAGGATTCATTTTGTAAGGAACCTATTTTTAAGTAATCTCTACAATGCGTACGTCGAAAACTAATTTGTCCACTTTTCTAGTTTTAGATTAGTTTAATGTCAAGTTAAGGATCCAGTATAGTTGTTCTTCATTGCGATATGCCTAACAGATTAGCATCCTTTAATGGCCATAAAAAGATTTCAAATGAGTTAGAATACTTTCCAGAGTGTTGAAAACCTGGTTAGAACAGCGATCCATACGGCGGCTCCAGATGCAGGATCTAGCTTACTTATAATTTTATATAATATTTAGTCTAGCAATTTCCCATGAAACTAGTTTAATATACAAGAGCTCTTGAAGTCTACCCGTATTACAGCGAGAATTTAGCCACTATAGACTGCAATAAGGAAACTTAGGATTTATATTAGCATTTTGACTACAAAAATAACAGTGGCTGTCATAGCGAGAATTAAAATTAGAGTTGTCATTTATCAAATTAGTTCCTCATTGGCTATCCCGAATAAAGTAATGTATTGTTGTGAAATGGTAAACTTAAGTTAAATAGCGGTACAGTAAAATTAGCAAATATAAATTCAATATGCAGAGACTTTCAGGCTTAATACGAAATATAAGAACACTTTTCTTGCAGAAATGTGCACAAGTGAACAGAGAAGTTCCGAAACGGCTGAACGAGTGTAAAACACCACGAAGAAGCAGAACGGCCGTCTACCACCTCCTCATAGGATTTTATACTTGTCCAGATGTTACAGAACTTTTCGCTTCAATTATACACACTTTCCGCTACCGAACAATGGCCCAATATTTCGCAGAAAATCTAAAGCTGTTTCAGCATAGTCATCTGACTAAAGTCTGCGATTGCCTTTGAGATCTAAAGTTAACAAAAAGTCATAGATATTGTGGTCTGCTAGTTCAAAACTTTATCGTAAGCCAAGTTTAAGATTTGTTTTATTAATTAAATTTATGCACTAAATGTATCAATTTTGCATATACCCGCTTATCAATTCTGTATTGTTTCGCTCTGCAAATTCATTAAATTGGTAATTAAGGTTTTTCTCGTCACTTCGTAGACCTGAAATATCACTTAACTAGGGCTATCAATTAAACATTTGGAGCCGCGCATCCGCTATCCGAATTTCCTCGCTTGTGATAAAATTAACTATGCATAAGAGTTAATCTGAGAAAAATTTCAGCTATACGTCTTTTTAACAAGTTTATGTTTGATCAAACTTTACAATCAATTAGTATTCTTTCCTGAATTGCGCATAAGTAACCATCATTTAACAATTCACTTTTACGTACGTATTGACTAATGTAACATTGGATGAAAAAAAATATATGGAATATTATAAAGTTTGTGATAAATTTTAAACGTTAACCTTTAGTTACAATTTATTTCCCATAAATATAGCGAAAGAAAACAATTCAGTAGTTTGTAAGAAAAGGGACCGTTGCGATAAAATGCATTAAAAAAAAAGGTGCATAATTTAAGATACGAGACTGTTTCAGACTACTGTTTAGGGTATGTTTAGTAGAAAAGATTATCAAAATTAAAGGAGGTAAAGTTTAATCATGTGTTTTTATATTAATAATTTTACTTTCCTTTGGTATAAGTAGCATAAGCTGTCCAGTCATGATAGAAATCACTAGTTTTTAAAAATGTCTACCGAGTTGAGAGCGTTTTAGTTCAAAAATACAAATTTAAATTTGACTTTGTAAATACTTACTAAAATAGATGCATGTTTTTAAAACTTCGCAGTCGATATCTTTAATTTACTGGTAACAATATATAATCCGAATCAGAAATTTAAAAATTCGAACAAAGCTGAATTTTATTAAAATTAGTTTCCAAAATATTTCTCAAATTTTTTTCCGCTTGAATTTTACTGTTGTATAACTTCAAAAATAACAGAAAATTATACGAAACTGCATAATTTCTTAACCTCACACAAAAAATTAGTATCTCGTAATTTTTAAAAATTTTAATAGGTAATACCGCGTCATAATGCCCCATCGCTTAAACTTATTTAGCTGCCGAGTCAATGAATCAATGTTAGTTTGTGATTGAAATATATGTTATAGTTAGTCATATGTTAGTAATTAGCCAGAAATAACGTACACAAAAATATGAATGCATAACGAAATTCCTTAAACACGAACTGCTTTAAATTTGCTCATCCCGCCATATTTATATTAAAAAAAAAAAGGGAAAATTCAAAAATTTTTTAATTTTATTTACTTTTTCAAACTAGGGGGTAGACAGTGTGTCAGCACTGATGCTTTTTCACATTTTTAAAATATCCTTTTATCACGTGCTATGCTTATAGCCAGTTTTGCATAGCTAAACTAATCGAATCCTCCGTAATATTGTTCAACATTGAAATTTTTGATTGAACTGATACTTTTGATAACTGAATGTGTATCAAAACAGCTATACATATTTAAGAGCCGAGATTAAACAAATTGATCCATTTAAAGATTTTCGTTATGCAAATAAACTCGGCAGAGAAATAAGATTAAAAACAGGACTAGTTTTGTAGAAGCCCATTTATAAATTATTAGAAATATAATTTCTCGTTTATCGTAAGAAATCACCGGACCAGTTTAAATATTTGTTACAACCAAATTTCTTACCTAATTCATTGTAGGCGAGAATGAGTATAATAAGTTAACTGCAGATAAGTATTTAAAAACTTAATTTAATTACTAAACAGTTATGTTTATTTAATTAAAATTTTTCTTAATAGTTTCATTCCTAAATTTGATGTAGTTCTCATTTGTTTTTAAAATTAATAGAATACATAGAGTTTTATTGCCTATAGATACTACATAAATGCTTGAAAAATTATAAATTTAGATAAGTTTGTTTAGTGTAATTTATCATAACACAATTATAAATACCTAGATAAAAATAAGACAGACTAAATTGTGAAGTATTAGCACGACAAACGTACAACATGTTTCAATTGAGGTACACAATGACTAGGGCGAAAAGAAATTTTGAAAAATACGGTTGCATGACGCGACAGCGAGTCTTAAGCTTTAAGGGTTTTAAATAATGTAAGCGATGATTATACATACAGCAGATTCTGAATTGTCAGATAAATTTTTTTTTATTTGGAACAGTGCACGTTACCTTAAATACTAAAACTAGTACTTAATAGTACATTACTGATGAGCTAAGATCTTCATTGCTATCAATTTGATAGTTTTTATTTAGGTAACAAAATTTGCGATAAAGTTCTTACTTAGGTAACAAAATTTGCGATTGCATATTCTGGTTTTTCGGTATCGAAACATCTCGTTACCTCAAGGTGTTTTGAAATTTTATAATGAGAGTTTAATAAATTCTACCGGTTTTTCCCAGCTCACTTTGATTTGTTAAGTTTAAAACAAGTTTAAGAGTTGCTTTAGTATATTTTAATAAACTTGGAGTTGTGAATTTTATCAATTAAGCGTTTCAAATCATTTTTTACTCAAGTTATGCCTAAACTTTCAGTGTATTTTAATCGTAGATTTTGAAACTAGCGCATTTACTTCATCCGATTCTTTAATATGAATCACGTATCTGATAAATTATCCTCTATTCTCCACCAAATATGATAAGGATTTGTTATACCAAAAAATTTGATATCGAATGTTACATTAATCTAAATCTCTGTCTGATAATCTGACGAAAGTACTTTAGTTTTTAATTCCCTGAATTTAAAACTTTGAAACGAAACTGTAACTGGGACTCAAAACAATTCCTTTCAATATTAAAACTAGATTATAGCTCTTTTTACTGGACAACAGTTTAAAGCAGAAACACCAATAAATCGATATTAGTTCTTTAGCGCTGAAAGTTAATTTTTCCTGAATATTAAGTCATAGTTGATAACGAGCAATAGTTAACAATAAGCTTGCCTTAAAATTTTTAAGACTATTAAGACAGCAGAGATATTAGTCGTCGCAAATTGGATGCACCTTCCTTAAGACTAACTGCAATTAATTTTAGATATTTAATGGGTAAACATGACTCAAATAATAATGAATAAAAATTTATGTATGATAAATAAAAAGAATATTTTTGAGTAAAGATTTAAACTTTCTTCAAGTTTAAAAAAAGCTTTGAAATAAATTTTAGAAAAACGGTACACTTAAATTGCATATAATTTATATGTATGGATTTAGATTTAATTAAAAAATTTATCCAACTCAATTCTTACAATAGAAAGAAACTTAAATGTCCATAAAATAACTGTATGGAATTTTCATATTATTCAAGGAGAATATAAAATAAACCTCTTGGCAAATTGAAGAAATAAGGTACAGTCAGCTCTTCTGTTAGGTCATGAAGACTAGGCAACTGAAGTAGGTCGTCTTGGCAGACTACGGTCCTCATGGAAACTAAGTCAGTAATAGAGATCTCGGCAGGCTACGGTCCTCATGGAAACTAAGTCAGTAATAGAGATCTCGGCAGGCTACGGTCCTCCTCATGGAAACTAAGTCAGTAATAGAGATCTCGGCAGGCTACGGTCCTCCTCATGGAAACTAAGTCAGTAATAGAGATCTCGGCAGGCTACTATCTTCATGGAAATAAGTCAGCAATGGTGATCTTGGCAGACTACGTTCCCAATATCAACTAGTCAGAAATTAAGATCTTGGAAAATTTCCCCAGGGCGACGATATGATGATGAAGTGCCCAATACAAAGCCTAGTGTTAAAAAGAACAAGAATACAGCCCTTTTAGTCTGAGACCGTGTCTGATATCAGAGCATCGAGTGAAGTTTTATAACCATTAACACTTTGTACAGGTCTATGTTTACCCCTTTGTAGGTAGGCCCTTGAAATGCAAATCCAAGAGTCTGCATTATTTTACTAAAGTGCTCCTTAATATTACGGTGGTCATATTAGTCTGAACATTTAATTCCTACTCGCAGGACCACTGAGCTTTGTGCGTACTTTTCAAAATGCTGAAGTAAAACACAGAAATCGATATAAACAAATGCAGACTAAATTCGAATGAAAACCCTGCGATTAACAATAGTGCAGTAAATATTTAATTACCAAAAACTTTAAATAATTACGAAATTAAACGATTTTCCCTTTGAGCGAGGTGAGAAATATAGCAGTATAATGTTTGACAGAGCTTTTGTGACAGCGTAAATTCTAGAGCTTTGTGCCGAATAACTAAATTTCATCAGCCTCCTGATCATTATTAGCACATTTTATCAGTAGAAGTTAAAAATACTCCTCACCACCGAGAAAGTAAAAAGGTAAAAAATTAGTTTCAGATAAGAAAAAATTTAACGTTAGGCTCAATACTACCGCAGTGGTAGATGGATCATGGTTAAAAACTCCTTGCCGTCGGGCTAACCGTTTTAAAAGAAACTAGTTTAAAAAACTACACATTTTTCATGCAATGCTATCAGCTCTACGGTAAATTGTAATGCATCAATTTCAACATCTCCAGATTAATGTTAGAGTTTTGAATCTTAAATTTCAAAAAGACAAATAGAAATATAGTGATTAATATTGAATTTTAAAAGAAAATTTAATATACTTAAAGCTTGATAAAAATACTAAATGCACACTTGCATCCTAGCTTTTAGTTCAACGCTAAAATTACACAAAATCTGAAAGTAAGATTTAAAAGTTTACTCTAAAAATTTTTGTCATGTCTGCTTTAATAAAAGAATGGAAATCACCTTTCGTAAAATTCCTTTAAATTGCAAGAAAATGAAAAATGAATTCGAAAATTTTGTCTTTATATAAATTAATACATAATACTTAGTATTAAAAATTTAACCTTTTAATTTACTCAAATAAAGCATAAAAATGCTTAAGTTTCTACATCCGTCAGAATGAAAAAATTACTATATCATTTCTAAGTATCGGAGATCAAAATTTTCAGGCTTTGGAAAGCTAATGAATTAAAGTTCAAACACTAATAAACAATTTTCGTCAAAATTTCCTATTTTCACCTAGTCTGATACCTTAAATATGTTTGTTTTATGTAATAGTTCAATGTCTAAAGTATTTTATAATTCAATCTATGATAAAAATGCTAATCTAAGAGTAAATATGTTAAAATTTATCTTAAACAAATTTCTTGATTAGATCAAAATAAATCTAACTTTCTTACCCAATCCAAATCTGATAATGATAACAAGCATAACCAGCAAGGAATATATTTCTCAATCCAGTATAAAACTTTCTGTAGTAAAGTCTCACCCATCAATTTTTAGGTAGCTTCTTGGATCCTGTAACAAAGAAAAATTATGCTGTGCACACAGTGACGTATCTTTTTTTAAAATATTTTTACATAATGTACTTTAACCTTTAAATGGACCATTTATTTCTAGTAAAGGTAAATTAAAGTACTTTTGCAATTTAAATAGTTATAAGAATAGCAATTTATATGAGAAAAAACTCTTTTATGTAATAAAAATTCCATTTTTTGGTGGTAAGTGTATTTAGAACGACCTATTAGGAATTTATTGGCTTTTACTTCTCTTTATTTATAAAATAAATTTTTTTAACTAACAAATGGTTGCCAATTTTATTCAAACGCACTCGAAGAAAGCTGAAGCTATTAACGAATGGAAACCTAAATTAAAAGCGGTAAAAAGTTCACCGTAGTCTTTAAAGATAGGGCGTAAGTATACTTACCACGGCCTTAGAAAGGGTTAAGTTCGCTGATGAACGTTTTATACTTATGACTAATAATCGATAATATTAGACTAATTCTACGACAATGATAGAGTTTGGTGATAAACATTTATGCGGTGAAATTAAAATCTCTAACTCCGCGAAGAATTGGAGAAATTGAAGACCTAATATTCATTTTACAGTTTTCTGACAAATTTATTTTCTAGTCTGAAAGACATTTTAACTGCTTTCGAATTTTTAAAATCTGTTTTACTTTAGAAGTTCTGAAAAATTATACAGAAAATGACCAAACGATTATAGATTGATGCTCGTAGATTGATCTACGAAGGAAACTTAAAGTACGCAGTAACCTCCACAACTTATTCTTAGAAAGTTACAACGAATTTCTTTACAGTTATAAAAATCATGAATAGATTACATATAAATTTAAACTAAGCCAACAATGTATGAAAATTCATTAATGAATGCAATCAGTAATTTATCTATAACAATCTGATTGTGTTTTAGTACGGAATTATTTAACATAATTAGCCATCGATTTAATGATTTAGATTTTTATTTACTGACTTACTGATTCTAGGAAATATATCAAAATACAGTAGAAAACTTATAATCTGAAAATTATACAGCACTTTGATATTTTCCATCATCTTTCTATTCTAAATTTAAACTTTGAAGAAAGTTGTTACAGTTAGAATTTCTATTAACCAATACATAAGCCACCATTATTTATCTCAAGAATTAAAGAGATGGAATTGGGAACAAAGTTTGCAGACAAGATAATCACAATTAAATTCAGACATTTTACAATCTGTTACTATTTAACGACTTATTGAATTAAAAAGTTTTCTTTGAATTCCAAATGAATCTTTGCCTATGAAGATGCCGGAATTGTTACTCATTTAGCGTTACCCAGTGGGCAACTGTGAACCACGGAGGTGACCACACTGCCACAAACCAGTTTATGGGGTGGGCCACATTCAGACGCAACAGAGGACAGCACAAAGAGAGAGAGAAACATCCATGCCCAGAGCGGGATTCGAACCCGCAGTCAGGAGCGAACAGCTCGGTCACCTGGCCGGCAGTTTCTTTGAATTGAAATGAATTCGTGCGACTGATTAAAATAGTTTGATCACAAGAAGCCTTCAATATAGTAGACATTTTGCTTTCGTTTAACCAAACAAGTCTTCGCTTCTTAAATTAATTTTAAAAAAAATTTGGTATAAGCTAATCGTTATTAAAATATTAATATTTCAAAATATAGGGATTAAAACTACTTTGAATATAAAAGGAAAGATTATGCAACTCAGTGCGTACCCTTGCGTAAAATATACAAAATGTATGAATATTTCTTAACATTGAGTGGGAATTAAATTAAGCTTTAAACAGTAAGTTAATTAAATTTTAGAAAGAAAAGAAATGATAAAGTTTAAGCGAAACAGTTTAAGAACAATGGTTTAAGTATGTACAACGTCTGGAATCACGTATTCAACCATTACTAATACTCAAGTTGCAGGCTGTTAAATAAAAAATAGCAATTATTTAAATTTTAAAATTGTTTCGTAACATCTTTTCCAAAAATTGTTTCGTAAACTTTATGGAAAGCAGTAAAGGAAAATAAGCAATATGATAAGTCAGTTTTACACAACAAGATAAAACTGGTTTTAATTTAGCATAACCCTATATAAATTAATAATCAATTTGAAAACTAATAATTTAAGAAAGCTAATATCTTATCAGAAAATGAAGAAACTTTTAAATTATCCTAGAGAGTACATTACTATACTAGATATATTAATTATTCTTAAAACAAATCCCAAATCATTGACAATTACTAGCATTCTATCAAACTTGAAAAATTTTAAAGACACATGTAAAAATTAGAACAATTATAAAGACTTACTTTTGAGTTCTCAAAAGAAAAAGTCATCAAAAAAACAAACTTCAGTAATCTCACAACAACGGGTAATACAATTATATCTTGAAGATCATTAGAATAAAGCTATAGTTCTTTGAAACAAACACAACACAGATTTACACACGGTAATCATCTGGGTATTTAAAAATGAGACTAAATACACTATGTCTAACCTCTGACATAAAACATACAAGCAACGGAGAAAAAACGAGCTCGTTAGATACTCACTCATACTCATATGTGTTGGTTATCTTAGCATCAGCCCCGCTAGGGGCTCCAACTAATTCATCTGAGTGGAAATAAATAATAAATCGCCGAAGCGCAACTGAGAGGTGAAAGTTAGGGTTCAGTATCTTTTACTGAGAGAAAATTAAAATGAAGTAGTGAGATTGAACAAACAAGTTTGAGAGAGAGAGAAGAGGTTTTGTGGCAGACTGCCTCGCCTCCCTTCGAGGTATTACCCCGAGCTTCACAGGTGCACAGTAGCCACATAGCCCCAGGGAAAAGGGGAAATACATAATAAATGCGCAAAATTATTTACAAGTATTTACAGCTATTTACAAAATTTACGGGACAAAACTCCGTCGGATAGGAAAAAGGCGGTTGCCGGGCTATATTTTATGTTGTCTTTGATGAGCTCAAAATCAAAATTTTTGAAGTAATTGCACGTATGACAAGAGAGTGCATCTCTGAAGAAACTTGCACATAGTTCAGCTATGTGCTCATCTATTTTGTTGATTTTTAACTCTCGTCTTAAATCTTTCATTCTCATGGATCTGGGGGCTCCTGTGATATATCTGAGGAATTTATTTTGAGTGATCTCCAGTTTCTTTTTTTGACTGACAGTGGTTGTGCTCCATGCAGGGGCTGCGTAGCTGATGATCGGTCGAATACATTGGAGGTATAGGGTTCGTTTTGTTTTGAGAGATAGTTTTGAATTATAGTTTAATATTGGTTTCAGAGATCTATAGGCTCCTTGCGCTTTGCTAATAATATTTTCAATATGGGTATTCCAGTTTAAAGAACTAGTAAGAGTGACGCCTAGGTAGGTGGCCTTTCGAACTAGTGGTATTTCATCATTGGAAAGAGTAATATTTGGATAAATGACTTTCTTTTTACTTGATTTCCTAATAATTAGTAGTGAAGATTTAGTGGTGTTGATGGCTACCTTCCATTTTGTGCACCAGGCTTCGATATGAGGTATGATATTACTGAGATTAGTAACAGACTTCTTGGGATTTATTGATCTGCTCATAAGTGCTGTATCATCTGCGTAGAAGGCTGAGGTGATGTTTCTCATATTATTAAAATTTGGAAAGTCTGCCGAATAAATTAGGTAGAGCACAGGGCCGAGAATTGAACCTTGCGGAACTCCTGCTTTAATGTTTCTAGCGGAAGAAAATGCTGTATTGATCTTAATATGAAAAGTTCCGTTTGTCAGATAATTATTAATTAGTAGTATTAGATCTTTGGGGATATTGAAATTTATGAGCTTGTATACGAGGCCCTGATGCCAGACTCGGTCAAAAGCTCGTTAGATACCAGTCATGCCTCGTATTATACACTGGTTATCATAAATTAAGGAAAATTCCCAAAAATCGCGATAACTCAAGAAATTACACATGGAATTTTATGAAACTTACCCACAATATACAACACATAGTAAGGTATTAAACAACATAAAAAGAAATTATCAGACATTAATAGTAGTATAGAAATTAGCACATGTATAAAATAAACAAATTGGAAGTATCGGTTTGCAATAGAAAAAGTACCTTTAATATGGAATATGATTGCCTCTAGAAGCAATACAGCACAAACAGCGATGTGTGATGCTTTCAATTATGCGGTCTATCAGTTCAATAGGAAGTGAGAGCCATTGCTCTTGTAAAGCAGTTGCAAGCGTGGCAAGGGTCTGAGGGGGCGGATTGATGGCAGATACACGCCTCCCTAGAGCATCCCAAACGTGCTCGATAGGATTCAAGTCCGGGGATCGAGCTGGCCACTCCATGCGAGTAATTGTTTCCTGTTGAAGATAATCATCAACAATGCGAGCTCTGTGTGGTCTTGCATTATCGTCCTGTAACAGGAAGCAATCACCAATTGCCCCGGCATATGGGCGCACATAAGCATCAAGGATGTTGTCTCGATAAACCTGAGCATTCACGGTTCCCCTTGGAAAGACATGGAGGTATGTGCGCCCTCCTAAGGATATGCCTCCCCAAACACAGACACTGCCTCTTCCGTATGCATCTCTTTCACGGATGTTTGATGGATGATAACGGGTCCCAGGTTCTCTCCATATCAAATAACGTCTACTGTCACTTTCTAGACTAAACCTGGACTCATCCGTAAAGAGAACAGGCCTCCATTGATCTGACGTCCAGTGGACATGTTGTCGGGCCCACTGCAAACGGTCTCTCCTATGGCGTGATGTGAGCGGCACGCAAATGGCTGGTCGTCTCGCATACAGACCACCTTCGTGGAGCCTTCTGCGCACAGTTGACGTTGACACCAACCTTCCGGTGGCTGCAGCAAGAGAGGATCTAAGATGTGTCGGAGTAGCGGTTCTATTCCTGCGTGCACTTAATGTCAAATATCGGTCATCGGCACTGGTCGTAACAGTTGGCCGTCCTTGACTGAACCTCCTAGATGCCAAATCTGTGGTTTGAAATTGCCTCCAAAGTCTATGAACCACAGATGGACTCACATTTAGCCATCTGGCCACTTCTGATTGACTCTGCCCTGCCTCTAGTCTCCCGATGGCTCTCCATCGTAGTTCTTCAGGCAAATGATGCCTAGAGGTCATTATTACGAATTGGCTATCTCAGATTTTCAATGTCGCAATCACAGTAAAATTTGTGTGCTTTCTCTCAAACTTGGACTTTTATGCTCCAGGCAGATGACGTAAGCCGAGTGCAGCGCCACTAATTTGCATATTGCAATTTTACTCAGCTACTCTTAGTGGACAACATATGCAAATTTTGCACGGTTTGGCTTACTTTTGAAAGAGTTATCGCTATTTTTGTGATTTTTCCTTAATTTATGATAACCAGTGTATATCCCTTAATATCGATAACGATTATTTTCTAGCAAAACTGACTTGAGTTGAGTTGAAGATGAAGAGGATGTGTACTACACACTTTTTGGGGGTAAGCCTTCTTAAGCTTGAGCTATCTGTTCTTCAAATTGATAAAAACTTATATTTGTGGTTGTTAATTTACGTCGTACTAGAGCTGCACAATGGGCTATTGGCGACGGTCTGGGAAACATCCCGGAGGATGATCCGAAGACATGCCATCACAATTTTGATCCTCTGCAGAAGGGATGGCACCCCTGCTTTGGTAGGCCAACGACCTGCTTGCGAGGTCGAGCACTTTACGGTAGAACAGTTTAATGAGGACCAATACCGCACACCCTCGGTCCCTACGCAGACTGATCCAAGTGGTCACCCACCAGCACACTGATCGTAGCCAGTGATGCTTGACTTCAGTGATCTGCTGGGAACCTTGTCTTAACGATCAGTCCACTGCGGGACGATAACAACTTATAAGCTGAACTTTATTTACGTCGCACTAGAGCTGCACAATGGGCTACTGGCGACGGCCTGGAAACATCCCTGAGGAGGATCTGAAGACATACCATCGCAATTCTGATCCTCTGCAGAGGGAATGGCTCTCCTGCTTCGGTAGCCCGACGACCTGCAAGCAAAGTCGAGCACTTTACGATAGAACAGTTTAACGGCGCACCCTCATTCCCTAAGCAGGCTGATCAAAGTGGTCACCCACCCGCTTGCTGACTTCAGCCAGTGATGCTTGACTTCGGTGTCTTTACGATCAGTCCACTGCGGGACTGCTGTACTTTGAAATGAGTATACAAGGTAAATACATAATTTACGTAGCACTATGGGCTATTGGTGACGGTCTGGGAAACATCCCTGAGGATGATTCGAAGACATGCCATCACAATTCGTGAGGGCACTTGCTTAATTCAGGCTCAGATCTGTCGCCAGAACCCTGTACCCATTTTACGGCTCAGAGACAAATTGCAGGACTTTAGATTCTATAGAAATGAGCATACAAGTCTGCATATGTATGTGTGAACAGTAAATAAATTAATAAAACGATACAATATTTAAACAGAGAATGGTTTTGTGATTGAAGAGCTTCACTGATGGACTGATGGCGACAATCTGCGATTCATCCTCAGTGGTTATTCGATGCGTATGAAATATAGGTGCATGCGCGCATTACGCTACCACAATTTATACCGAGCAGATGAAAAAAATTGCCCCAATCCTTACACCACGCTCCCCAGCCACTTAATCGTGCGTGTAATGTTATGGCTCTTAAGCTACCACACATACATCTCTTGGCTCTTAAGAGCCTTTGCTATGGCTCTTAGAATATCAGGCATATTATAGTCAAATCTAGATTTGAAAATTATATTGCTTTACATTGTGAGTGGATTAATTACATATATTTGCCTTTTCGGTAGACCTAACACTAAATGCTTATGGTGCGAAGAAGGGGTGATTTCGATTTCAAGTTAGTATTATATTCATGCAATAAGTGTTGGTTCCACTCCGTTTAAGCAATGAGGTTCGTCTGTGATTTCAGATACGAACTTGAAACCTTCTCCTTTGTCGTCCAAGAGATTAGACACCCAGCTTCTCACTTTCGAATTAAGTCCGTCCATGTCTGTCCCGCAGTGGACCGATCTTTAAGACACGGTTCCCAGCAGATCACCGAAGTCAAGCATCACTGGCTGCGGTCAGTGTGCGGGTGGATGATCACCTTGATCAGTCTGCATAAGGACCGAGGGTGTGCGGTATGGGTCCTCGTTTAACTGTTCTACCGTAAAGTGCTCGACTTCGCGTGCAAGTCGTCGGGCTACCGAAGCAGGGGTGCCATCCCCTCTGCAGAGGATAAAAATTGTGATGGCTTGTCTTCGGATCATCCTCAAGGATGTTTCCCAGACCGTCGCCAATAGCCCATTGTTCAGCTCTAGTGCGACGTAAATTAACTACAACCAAATAAATAACCATCCATATCTTTCCGCTGATCGTTTTAGTCAGGCCGGGATAGCCTGGTTAGTAGGGCATTAGCCTCATGTCCAAGAGGTCGTGGGTTTTATCCCCGTTTGCCGAAGACTCCCCGTGTAATAAATGGCTACTAATGTACGTCAAATCTGTCAAGTCTCAAAGTCCTCCATGCTCTCATAGCAAATCATACCTCTGGGGGTAATGATCCAGGGGTTTCCTTGTCTTCTGAATGGGTTCAAATTAACAAGGTTACGAAGTTGAACATAAGTAGTCGAAAACCTAAAAATTGGGTCGGCTGTTCAACGACGGAAATAAAATGCTAAGGAGATTAACCTTGAGCCAAAGATGCAAAACTTTGGTTCAGCACTGGTTTTAAAATTAAATGTTATAAAATTAAATTTACCAGCGAAAGCTTCTTTTTATGCCTCTCTACAGTCAGGAAGTAATTATTTCATCGACTTGTGTGACACCTCTAAAATGACAATAACCAATAAAGTTTCTCTACCGATATTTGCATTTTCAAACAAAATTGCAACTAAATACTACGGTTTTCCAAAATCACTCTTGCAAAAAATATTATTAACGCTTAACACTAAAATGGTTTGAAAAATGTCTACTGCTCTGTAAAAAATTATTCTAAATTTTAGAAAGTTTGAAAAAAGAAAAGTCAACTGAAACCTCCAAGAAAGACCACCTCTATAAAGCGACCCTCTCTATTTACAGCCATTGTAGGGAGGGCGTTGAAGAAAACCTTTAGGAAAGACCATTAAAATCTCTCCCAGCGACATCTTCACCCAATGCGGTCAAATAAGGAAGCACCAAAAATATTTTTTTAAAAATATTGAACGTAACAAAAAAGTAGATTAAAATGTATTCAAAATATTTTTGAGACGCTCTTATTTCGAAAGCTCTTTTTGACGATACAGCCTCCATGTTGTAGTCAGAGTGCACTAAAGACGGTGATTTACTTTTAGAGTTGAAAGCTGGATCAGAAAAAAAACTAGCGTCTCAAACAAAACAAAAAAACTCTTCTCATCTTCTTAAAGCTAACTTTTATGATATAAAATTAAATGCAAACTTAAGCAAATAAACTTTATTGTTTATTTAAAATAGCTTTATTGTTATTTAAAACTTAAATTAACTTAAATTAACTTTATTGTTATTTAAAATAGCGTTTTGACAAATTAGTTTTTACACATAATTATGTCAGTTTGGATCATTTTTATAGACGCTAAATTTTACACACTGATACGTCTTTTCATGAAGCCAACGTAAGTGGCATTACCGCACCAAGAAAATGACACTGACTAAGATTACAATTGTTTGCAAAAAATCTTGCCATTTCGATAGCAATTTTGAAGTTAATAAAGGTTTCCAAGATATTTTACTGCATAAAGGACACATTAAGGATTGATTAAAATTATTTAAGCAAGAAAGAAAAATTTTTTTTACTGATGTCCAACCTTTGATTATCGCAGGAAAAAAAAAGAAGTGACGAGGATTATGAAAATCATTTCCCCAGGCAATCAAACCTCTGTATGTATTTTTACATTTCCTTCCTCATTAGTGATTTCACAGATTTCTTAGTTCCTTCTTTTTTTATAACCGCCGTAGAACAGCCGACCCAATTTTGGGTTTACGACTACTAATGTTCAATACCGTTTCCTTGTCATTTTGAATCAATCCAGAAGACGAGGACACTAACTCCTGGATCAGTACCCCAAAGGTAATGATTTTTTATGGAGCTATTATTCTTGTTTTCCAGTAGCGCCATCTATGGGCAAGAATTCGACTTCTGCCTCACCCATACGTCACACCCGTATATAGGGCGGATCCATTCATACATCCATAAAAATATAATATTTAGATCCCTACTTTTGTCGATTAGTAATTAGTTGCTAATAATTCTGAATTAATTGCTTTTAATTCTTTTTTTGAAGAAATTTCGAAAAATAAATTAAAATACCTCTTCAAACATGATAAGCATGATATATATGAAGCATTTCTTGTATAAGTATGTAGCTCTTGTGTGTAGTTTTCTATTGTATATTTAGGAAACTAAAATAATCTTTCATAACTTTTAGCTCTTTGAGCCCATATAACTTTTTTTTTAAAAAGTTAATATAAGCATTATATTTACTCTGATTATAAACTTTCCCATTTTCAGGATAGCTTATGATTTCATGTTTTGTATCAATGATTGCATTATCTGAAATAATGTCTTTTTTTGCATAAATATGTTTTTTCTTCAATTTGTCATTTTATGCCGCTTCCCTTACAGATTTTCTTGGGAAAAAAATCAGCATATTTTTTTTTATTTAAATCCAAGGAACTAAAGCAAAACATTTATGTGTAAAACGTTATGTATTTATGTGTAAAAAATTCAATCTACAAACAGTTTACAATCCCAAATTATCTCCGGCAAATTAAAAAAGTTCAATATTAGTCTTTGTATATGTTCACATCTTCATCATCTGAAAAATCATCTGCAGTACTTTCACTTTCACTAGCGAACGTCATTTTTTTTTTACTCTTATTTATGTAAATTCATTTACCATCGTCTATACAATTGTGCAAACACGCCTGCAGTCCCACAAATAGCAAACCTCCCAAACAAATATTAGCAAACTACCAATCACTGGAGATCATTTCTTGTTTTGCCTCCAGCCTAATAAGAACGAATTCTGCTATGCATTAGTTTACTCGGGATAATAAATGTTTTCAATTTATGCTACATAACCGAGTTAACTCGAGAAAATTAGGACAGCAGTTAAAAATTTATTAATTCTGTTTTCCTACCATTTTACGGTAGTTACCGCTCGTGCGCCATTTTAATCTTGCCTTTAAACATAAATTTTTTTTGGAAATAAGAAAAACACCTATTAACCTTTGATCTGTTCATTCGATGTTTCAATTATAAATGTTTCAGCTGAAAATATTTTCTGCAAAATTTGTATATATATTATATTCTGTAATAAATATTCCCCATATGGAAAAATTCCCATATTTTTCCAATGTTTTATGTTGAGCCGTGATGACTCATGGGATAGAGCGTTCACCTTTCCATGTTGGATGGCTGATTGATACAATTCCGGCTTGCACTGACAACAGTGCTGACGTAAAACATCCTCAGTGTAGACGAATCATTGATAAGAATCCCCATGTCGTCAAGCTAACCGTGGGAGATTTTCGTATTTTTCCTCTCCATGTAATTCAAATGCAGGTTAGTTTCATCCAAAAGACCAAATGGTGAATGATGCAAGTTAAAATCTGTCGAGTCCTCCATGTTCCCAAAACAAATCATATTTCGATCAATACTGATCAAGGAGTTCCCTTGTCTTCTGGATTGGTTCAAAGTGACAAGGCTACGGAGTTGAACATAAGTAGTCGTAAACCCGAATCTGTTCAACGACGGATATAGAATAAAATAAAATGTATGTGTGAGAGCCGCGGTGCCTCAGGAAATAGAACGTTCCCCTTTTTATGAGGTGAACCAGGTTCGAACCCAGCGATGGCTGGTGGATACGAATTCCGCTTACACCGACCACAGTACTGACGTAATAGTGGTCGACGAATCACAGGCTAGAGTCCCCTCCCAGGCTAACCGTGGAGGTTTTTCTCTCCATGTCACACAAATGTGGATCAGTTCCATCAAAAAGTCAAATTTCTCCCCGGAGTTCCCTTGTCTTCTGGATTGGGTTCAAAAATGACAAGGCTAACAGAGTTGAACATAAGTAGTCGTAATTCCAAAATTGGGTTCGGCTGTTCAGCGATGGTAAAAATAAAACAAAAGTAATATAATAGAAATAAAATAAAAACTTTAAAGGTTCCTTCGCAAAAAGATTTGAACAGCTTGTTAAGAGTATGTTCTATATTTATGGAATTCTCTGAATTAATTAACGTTGTTGTCGTAGCAGCTCATTTACGTCGCACTAGAGCTGCACAATGGGCTATTGGTGACGGTCTGGGAAACATCCCTAAGGATGATCCGAAGACATGCCATCACAATTTTGATCCTCTGCAGAGGGGATGGCACCCCTGCTTCGGTAGCCCGATGACCTGCACGCGAAGTTGAGCACTTTACGATGGAACAGTTTAACGAGGACCCATACCGCACACCCTTAGTTTCTACGCAGACCAATCCAAGTGGTCACCCACCCGCATACTGACCGCAGCTAGTAATGCTTGACTTCGGTGATCTGCTGGGAACTGTGTCTTAACGATCAGTCCACCGCGGGACGAATTAATTAATGTGTTTATTAAATGGCCTTAAAGTTTTTTATATTTTGTCATTGTACGAATCTGCTATAATTTTTACTGAAATTTTTAAATAGTTTTATAAGTATCGGTATTGTAACGGTAAATGAAAGTACTTTTTTCTGTAAAATCGATTTGCAGATTAGATCGTATCTTTTTTTTTAAATACTATTAAATAAATTTCTTGTTATTTGCTTTAAAAGTTTTCGGGCATTTCGCCCAAATACGCATAAAGTAAAATTATTAATTAAGGGACCACAATTTCTACAGCTTTCTTCAATGAACAATGGGGCCATATTTTTCTGATTGCAGCACCCCTTTTATTTTGGGGGTCGACAATCATAATCCGTAGAAAAATTAGTGTGCTAATTCAGAAAAAAGTTTTTTTTGTATCACATTACGTAACTTAAAATATCCGCACTAGCTAACATACTTGAAGTCACCCCCACCCTTAAACTATTAGTTTTTTTAAAAAAATGGTCTAAAATTTTTGTCATTTATTTATTTTTTGCACACTGTTCATTTCTTTAGTTTTACAAAAAACATTCACAAGATGTTCAAAAACCACATTAAAACTTGTAAAATTAACCAATAAATGTTAATTGAAACTTACAAGAAGTGCACAGCTCTGTATGGATTTATTTCCACATGATAAAGCTTCCTACTCTTTTCAGCTAGATCGTTTTGTTTATAATACTTCTATAGAAATAAAAGGAGGTAGGATCTGGGCGAGGCATAATTTCACCAACTTTATTAAGCCATCCATTATAAAATATTTGCCAATTAGTATTAATAGATAAATATTTTATATAATATTATAAAATAGATATTAACTATTACTATGGAAAGCTCACTAATTGGTGCTCGGAGGTAATTTTAAAGTTGACAGTTAGGTATGGTGTGTTTTCGAATGTTTGTACTTAAAATTTGGTGTTAGCAAAATTCTCGTGCAACTATTTTGACATTATAAAGAGCTGTGGTTCGATCCCCAGTAATCGACTTGAAGCTCACCCTGTTAAAACACGTACTAGACACGAACTGATTAAAAACAGAACTGAAAATATTAAAGCACGAACTAGAACATAATTAAAACACAACTCTGTTTGAAAAAACTACCAATACTAACGTTTAAAACTTAAGAACTTTTCAACAATCTTAAACACAACAATTCTACCAAAATAATAAACATCATACTCAAGAACAAATCAAAACTGAAAAAACAACGGCGGCGTAACTAGATCGCTTAAAAAATACAACAATTACGAAGGCGCAATTAAATCACCCATCGTTTTGTAATTTATTATCGTTTTCAAATTCCAGAAAATGATCTAGTTCATCACTCTTAATACACCCAGCTTCAGATCGATGGGTACCAGCTGGTCTGGGAAGTAAAGGTTGCTTTTGAGAAGGGCTGATCACATTTCTACAATCATGATGTTGGTCACGAAATCGTGGAGTCTTATCATTCATGCCCCTCCTGGCACACAAAGGGCAGTAGAGGGAATCCCTTAATTGACCGCTATTTTATTTTTTATACGACGCTGTGACCACCGTTTTTAAGAAGTTCAATGAATATTGCGATGGTGGTAAAAAGTAAATGAAAACATTACGCAAAATTAAAAAAAAAAAGAAAAAAAAAAGAGGAAGGTAGTTAAAAACCTGGTTGAATCATCAGTAGTTTTAAGCAATGCAGATACGGAAGTAATCACATTTTCCCCACAAGTTATGAAAAGTCCATTTGAACGTGACAAAATTTCAAAACTAATTTCAAAACTAATTACCAAATAGTTAAGCATTTTCTGGAATTTTTTTTAAAAAGCCTTTTGAACAAGGAAGGAATTATTTTGCAATGTAAGAACACTAAGGAAAAATAGTACAGTCAAATCCCGCTATAGTGAACACGGTTTAAAGTGAACTCCCGGATATAGTGAACGAAATGTTCGGTCCCGTGCCCTGCTATACACGCGTAATGTTATTTTTTGTGGATATAGTGAACCAAAAAAGTGAGGAAGTTGGATATAATGAACTTTTTTCTGTCTTCAACTGACTTTTTTCCTAATTTTTTTTGTAATAATATTGAAATTTTTACTTCAAAATAAACACATATACCGATTTTTAAAACGATTTATAGAGGGGAATGTAGCGATAAGCATTTTTTCTTGTTTTCTTCTTTTATCTCACTTTCCCATCCCTAAGCAAACCAAGCAGATGTTTCCAACCTAGAAAGATGATGCACCTATAAGGTGTCAGTGGGATCAATATGCATTTTCTGTCAGAGGGAATGAGTAATTATTCATTATTGGTCAAAGGGTGGGACACTAATATTTGTTGATAAGGCCCTCATTTCAACTCCTTTTTGCTCTCAGTTCAGTCAAAAAAATCCTGCAAACAAGTGTCTCAAATTTAACTATGGCGAGCAGTAAACGTAAAACGTTCTCCATTGATGATAAAATGATGGGCATAATCAGAAAAAATTGAAAATGGATGCAATCAAGTTGATATTTTCAGGGAATATAAACTATCCAAATACATATGTAACATATGGAAAAATAGGCAATTAATAATTTCTGCTCATGAAAAAAATTTAGATGGCTGAAAAAAGCAGATCAAAAGGATGTTGAAGAAGCATTACTGAAGTGGTTCACCAATCGATGTCGATGAATTTGCTATGCGATTGTATGAGACTACTTTTATATGCTTGAATGGCAGGTTGGACAGGTTTAAAAAGCGGAATAATAGAAATTCAGGAAAAATTATCTGATAGTCAAGAAGTGTTTCCATATCTGATGTTGAGGATTGCTCATCAGCTAAAAATTACAAATTTTTTGTTGCACGCAAACGCAAGACGAAGAGTAATGAAAAAAAAACATATTTTTTGCTATTACATAATATTTTTCAGTCATTTATTTGAATAATGTGCAATAAAAGGGAGGAGTTTGGGAGCCATTAGTTAAATTGCTTGAGTAACGGATATAGTGAACTCCCGGTTATAGTGAACCAAAATTTCGGTCTCTTGAAGGTTCACTATAGCGGGGTTTGACTGTATTATAAAAATTTGTTCATCTTATAATTCAGAACTAGTCTGTGAATTTAACCATCTGACATAGCACCTAATTTTGAAACTATTATTGTTAAAACGATAAAAAATGTACTTAATTTCTCCCTTCAAATAGTCTTTCTTTGTTTATTAAATCGGTTTTCCGTCGATCGATACTTTAGGGTGCCATAGCCGGAAAAAATTGGAACCCCTCCTCCAGAGAAAATAAGTTTTCGAGTGATTTTATATTTAATGTGGCATCCGCAGCGGTTAATGAAAATGAAATATTACGATGATCTCGTTTTTTTTCTTCAGCCAATTCGGGGGCGTCCTTTTAAGAACGTCCGTGCTTCCCTCAAGAGTGTGATGCATCAACAGGTGAGCTGGGCAGATTAGACAGGCATCGGTGCAACGGGGAGCCCCTCTTGCCCTCACAGCCACAGCATGAACAGGGGCCTACCTTCCTACATTAGAGAAGTAAAATAACGGAAATTTCACTAAGCGACACAATTTAAGGTTTACGACTACTGAAGTTGTAACCTCGTCATTTTGAACCCACTCCAGAAGACAAGAGAATTCCTGGATCAAGCATTGGAAGAAATTTGCTTCGTAGAGGATTTTTTTATGGAACTAGTTCGCATTTGAGATACATGGAGAGGAAAACCTCTCATGGTTAGTCTGACGATAAGGGGACTCTAACCCGTGATCCGTTTATCACTGAGGATATTTCACGCCAGCACTGTAGTCGGTGCAAGACGGATGCGGAATTCATATCAACCAGTCATCGCTGGGATTCAAGCCCGGGTTCTCCTCATTGGAAGGCGAGCACCCTGAACCACTTAGACAATTAACACTCAACATACTGCAGTTCTGGCAAATAGCACCATCAGTTGAGGAATGAGAGAAATATTTTTGGCATCAGTGTCTATTTTATCACCATTTTTTGAAAAAAAAATTACTTCAACAAATACATAGAAATTTGAGGAAATCAACAGGAGATAGTCGTAAAATGCAGGAGTCTTCGTTAAAAAACAGTAGACTTGGCAGGTATGCAGGGGTGTCTGTATGGATACGCACTCCATTAATTTTAATTCTATTGAAAACCCATTCGATCTCGCATTAGAAGAAATTAGTGACCAAAGGGAGGTTTGAAGCGACGTGACATCACTCATCATATTCTGCATTAATTGTTTTTATAATTATTTATGAACTTTAAGTTTGTTTTAACTACAACTTTAATTATTACTTTATAGAATTGCATTTTAATGTTGTTCTATTATTTAATCTTTGCATCTTGAATATTTGATCCTGCATTTAACCTAAACTATAGTCATGTATAAATTGTAAATAAATGTAAATATTAATTATTTAATGTGTTTATAAGTTCAAACCATTCATTACGCTTCAGGTTTATATAATTCTATACTCCCTCAAAAAAAACTCCAATTTAGAAACGCAAAGGTATAAGGCGTCCCTCGACTTATTCTTTGAGAACCCTTCTTTTATCAAATTTAGTGAGAGGGCCTTAACACCTTCGCTAATGTAAATCACATAAAATTATTCATGATCCCAGTCCATTTAGAGAGCATGGATGCTATTCTAAAAAAAAAGAGCCCTACTCAATCGATCGACAGCCTTTATTTACAATTCAACCGAGGCCGATGACTATGGATTCAAAATTATACTAAAGAAAAAACGTAAAACCGTTATTACGGTTGATTTTGCTAGTGAAGCATTCCCCCCCCCCCGAATTTCTCCCCTCCGTAGTCGGAAAATGAAAATCAAGGGATGGAAACATCCCATGTGGAAAATTCCCGACTAGGGGTTCCAACGAACTTTTTGTTCAAATCGAGGCAAAATTGGCCTTTTTTCTCCCTTAACCTTCCGTTAGTCGCGCACTTGTTTCCGACATGGTTAATCGCGTTGCACCTATGAGGTGTTTCTGATTTTTTGAAAGCCAAATGAAATTTAGTCTAGTTTAAATAGTTAATTGTTACCAATTTAAGACTCTTTAGAGAGATAAATATCAAAAAACTTATTTAGCGAAGTACCGAAGATAAAATTTTCTTGCTCCCGTGTCGGATCTCTTTCTCCATCACAAGATGTTCAACCAATTGACGCAAGAAGGTTCTGCGGATTTTTACTCCGTAACCATTTTCTGTGTATATAACTTGACCATTTATACCTGCTACGTTGAGTAGGACAGAAAATGAGATAAAATATATATATTTAATTCATAAAAATACTATATCCATAATACTTGCGTCAATGGTCGCGCTGCACCAGAGGGGTGATTTGAGCGGTTCCAACTCTCCATCGACATGTTCTAGGGTCGGTTTTACACGGACATTTGAGTAATCCAAAGTTAGGAAGATAACATTAGGCTCGACCCCCGGAAAAATCTATTGACGGCAAAGGAGGTGAAAGTGCAGTAGGGATGCACCTGTGAGGTGCGCGCGACTAACGGAAGGTTAAAGAGAGAAGCATCGTCCATGCGAGCAAAACACGCCGGACAATTTTATTTTATATTTTATAACCGTTGTTGAACAGCCGACACAATTTTGTGTTTAAGACTACTAATATTCAACCCCATAGCTTTGTAATTTTGAACCAATCCAGAAGACAAGAAAACTTCTGAATCAGTACCCCCAGAGGTATGATTTCTTATGGAAACATGGAGGACTTTGTGTCTCGACAGATTTAACGGGCATCAGTCACCATTTACAATACGGCCGGAGACGGTCGAACTCACAAACTCTTGGACATGTGCCTATTGCCCTACCAACCAAGCTACCCCGGCCCATCGCTAGATAATTCATTAAATTAAACGTATCGACTCCTGATGAGAATCGGAATGTTTTCGATTTTTTACTCACCAGAGGAGTAGAGTTTAATGGTTTTGCCCTACAGGAGTAGCGATTACTTAAAATCGACATAAGAGGACCCCCTCTCTCGTCGAAGATATCAAAGCCCAGGTAGAGATTCAGGGCTTTGAGGTGCTCACTCAATTAACCAGACAGGGAGCTAAGAAAATCCCCGTGCCCCTATTTCACCTCGAAATCGCTCCATCAGAAAATTCGGTGAAAATCTTCGAATTGACTGAACTCCTAGGAACCGAAATTTAGGTGGTGTATTTCGAGGAAGGAAAGGCCCAAAGCAGTCCTATCGCTGCCTTTAACCATTCCTCGGAAATGTGACAACGTCCAATTAAACGCCTTCGTTTTGATCAGCCACATCAGGTTAAGGAGTGCACACATCCCTTAAACGCACCATTTTTGTGCGCTAAATGTGGCGGGGAGCACGCCAGTAACTGACGTCAATGTCAGTTATATGTCAAGATCATTCTGGTTATATCAATATCATTTCCCGAAAACGGGAAACCTAATAATGGAAATAATGGAATCCAAAAAAATGGAAATATTATTCAAAATAAGAATGAAAGCAATAAAAGCAAAAATAAAAATGCCACTAAATCCCGGGCGAAACAAAAGAGTTTTCCACAGTGTGCGCAATGCTTTCAACCCAACATCAGCTATTCAGCTATGTTGAAGGGCACTAAGCCGATCTCGCTTCTCCCACTAATAAAACCAATCCAAGTTCCAACATTAATGAGTTCAGGGTACTCATGGAACTTGGAAAAGAGTTTGGGAATGATGAAAACCTCCTCAGCGCCACGCAGCTCAGCTTCCTCTCTGTCACCCCGAACATGCATATACCGATAAAGCATATCTAACATATATCAACTTCTTCAAAATTAAAGCGGCCACCGCCGTCCCCACACCTTAACCCCTATGACTGGTTCCCTTGCTATTTGGTTCTAGAACACAGCGGTTTGAGCGCAAAATTCCCATAATTTCGGGAATACATCCTGGATAATAGTTTTGATTTAGCTCTTATCCAGGAAACTCATTTCTCTAACAGGGGCGGCAAGCCCCCTAAATAGGTTATTTATTTTAATAACAGAAATAATGCTACTACCGCTTCAGGTGGTAATTTTCCGTCACTAACAGTCTTACCTAAGACCTTAAAAGACTATGATACCTTTTCCGGCTAGAGAATTTTCTAAATTATTCTCACTCTCTGCAAATATCATCCTCGCAGGAGATGCCAAACACACCTTTTGGAATAATAATTTTAACAAATTGTATCGCAATATTCTGTTAAACAGGGCCAAAAGCACCGGCAACAGGATTGCAGCCCCCTTCCAAACACATATACGAAAACATATATACATATTTGAAAAACATATACATATGTTAAGAAATACGTAAAAAACATTTTTTTTAAATATTCTATTCTGTCCTTGTCTCTCTATATCAGGGGTTTACAACTTACATGAGGCCGGGGGCCACAATTAAACACATAAGTCAAATGGCAGGCCGCAACTTTATGAAAATTTTACATGGGACTCTTTTTATGTTAGAAGGAACATTAAATATTACTGTCAGATTTTTATCAAGTTGTACAAAACAAAATTATTGAATTACAAATTAAAATACCAAGTATATATTTAATTGCATATTAAAAAATTCTGGCTACAATAGCTTTAATGTGCACCTATGTATTAAACAATTAATGTGCAACAGATATCAAATTGTTAAGATATAAAACTTTAAAGAGGTTGGTATTAAAACTTACATAGTAGTACACAAAATGTTCAATGAGAGAAATGAGGTTTGTCTGCTGTACTTGCATTCGAATGGAAACTTAATAAAATAAGGATTATATTTTGCTTTTAAATATAAAGTTTTTTAATATTAAAAAGCAAAATAACAAGCATTACAAATAATTTTGTTACCTATCATTTTGAATCTTCTCTTGATCAGAAACTTAGTGACAAGATTTTTTTTTCTTCTTTTAAATTTAATTAAGCGATAAATTAACATTTTTTCCAGACCTATTAGGATTTATAGCAGAAGAGAAAAAAACTTCTCGGGCATCTGAAATTAATATTTTTTTCTTTTCCGCTCACGCCCTACTCGATTCAAATAATTTAAATAAATACAATATTCATGATCTCCTTTATGAAATATTCAAATGTGAATAATTTCGTCCCAAGTTAGTGGTTTCAAAAAGTTAAATCGGGGAATTTATTCGAGAAAATTTCTGATACACACATGCTAAATTATATTCACAAAATACAAAAAAAAGAGCAACATACACGATTATTTTTTTATCTGAATAAATATTTTTTTGGGTGCAAAACCTAAAAATAATTTTTTTTTCACCGTTGGTATATTAAATATCACAGAAACAAAGAGATTATGCTTTTTAACGAAATAAAAGCATTTTAAACCCATACAGATTTTTTACGAAAGTTGTCCGAAAAAAAACGACAACTAATGTATTTTAGTACACGGGCCATAAAAAAGGCTTCGAGGGCTGGATGCGGGTGCACAGGTGGTGCTAAAATCGATGATGTTGCAAAATACGACATGAGGCGGGTTAAAAAATTCTGTATAGCCTACATTTAATGTATACTATTATCTACTTCGCTTATAGGCATTCCTCTGCATGCTTTCCAATTATTATTAGTAACTGGTCTTAAGGAGATAATTTGGTGGACACTTAAAATTTTTTTATAATTTTTGAATTTCAATAAAAACTTTGATACTAATACCGAATCAAAGGATTAGTGTCAAAATTTTGAAAAATATATACATATGCAGAGAAATATTTATAAAGCCTTTTTTAAAAAATATTTTATTTTCTCTTTGTATCTCTATAATATTTGGCACAGGTGTCGCTAAGGTTGATGATGGTGTAAAATAAGATATGAGGCGGAAAACAATTTCTGTATGGCCTACATTTAATGTATACGATTGTCTACCTTGTCTGTAGGCATACCTCTCCATTGCTTTCAAATTATTATTAATAGCTGGTCTTAAGGGGATCTCATTTGGTGGACACTTTAATAATTTTTTATAATTTTTGAGTTTCAATGACAACTTTGATACTAGTATTAAATGAAAGGATAAGTGTGAAAATTTTGAAAAATATATACATATGCTGAGAAATATCTATAAAGCATTTTTTAAAAATATTTTAATTTTCTCCTTGTATCTGTGCAATATTTAGCACAAGTGTCGCTAAGGTTGATGATGGTGTGAAATAAGATATGAGGCGGAAAACAATTTCTGTATGGCCTACATTTAATGTATACGATTGTCTACCTTGTCTGTAGGCATACCTCTCCATTGCTTTCAAATTATTATAAATAGCTGGTCTTAAGGGGATCTCATTTGGTGGACACTTTAATAATTTTTTATAATTTTTGAGTTTCAATGACAACTTTGATACTAATATTAAATGAAAGGATAAGTGTCAAAATTTTGAAAAATATATACATATGCTGAGAAATATCTATAAAGCATTTTTTAAAAATATTTTAATTTTCTCCTTGTATCTGTGCAATATTTAGCACAAGTGTCACTAAGGTTGATGATGGTGTGAAATAAGATATGAGGCGGAAAACAATTTCTGTATGGCCTACATTTAATGTATACGATTGTCTACCTTGTCTGTAGACATACCTCTCCATTGCCTTCGAATTATTATTAATGGCCGGTCTTAAGGGGATCTCATTTGGTGGACACTTTAATAATTTTTTATAATTTTTGAGTTTCAATGACAACTTTGATACTAATATTAAATGAAAGGATAAGTGTCAAAATTTTGAAAAATATATACATATGCTGAGAAATATCTATAAAGCATTTTTTAAAAATATTTTATTTTCTCCTTGTATCTGTGCAATATTTAGCACAAGTGTCACTAAGGTTGATGATGGTGTAAAATAAGATATGAGGCGGAAAACAATTTCTGTATGGCCTACATTTAATGTATACGATTGTCTACCTTGTCTGTAGACATACCTCTCCATTGCCTTCGAATTATTATTAATGGCCGGTCTTAAGGGGATCTCATTTGGTGGACACTTTAATAATTTTTTATAATTTTTGAGTTTCAATGACAACTTTGATACTAATATTAAATGAAAGGATAAGTGTCAAAATTTTGAAAAATATATACATATGCTGAGAAATATCTATAAAGCATTTTTTAAAAATATTTTATTTTCTCCTTGTATCTGTGCAATATTTAGCACAAGTGTCACTAAGGTTGATGATGGTGTAAAATAAGATATGAGGCGGAAAACAATTTCTGTATGGCCTACATTTAATGTATACGATTGTCTACCTTGTCTGTAGACATACCTCTCCATTGCCTTCGAATTATTATTAATGGCCGGTCTTAAGGGGATCTCATTTGGTGGACACTTTAATAATTTTTTATAATTTTTGAGTTTCAATGACAACTTTGATACTAATATTAAATGAAAGGATAAGTCTCAAAATTTTGAAAAATATATACATATGCTGAGAAATATCTATAAAGCATTTTTTAAAAATATTTTATTTTCTCCTTGTATCTGTGCAATATTTAGCACAAGTGTCACTAAGGTTGATGATGGTGTAAAATAAGATATGAGGCGGAAAACAATTTCTGTATGGCCTACATTTAATGTATACGATTGTCTACCTTGTCTGTAGACATACCTCTCCATTGCCTTCGAATTATTATTAATGGCCGGTCTTAAGGGGATCTCATTTGGTGGACACTTTAATAATTTTTTATAATTTTTGAGTTTCAATGACAACTTTGATCTTAATATTAAATGAAAGGATAAGTGTCAAAATTTTGAAAAATATATACATATGCATAGAAATATCTATAAAGCATTTTTTAAAAATATTTTATTTTCTCCTTGTATCTGTGCAATATTTAGCACAAGTGTCATTAAGGTTGATGATGGTGTAAAATAAGATATGAGGCGGAAAACAATTTCTGTATGGCCTACATTTAATGTATACGATTGTCTACCTTGTCTGTAGACATACCTCTCCATTGCCTTCGAATTATTATTAATGGCCGGTCTTAAGGGGATCTCATTTGGTGGACACTTAAAATTTTTTTATAATTTTTGAATTTCAATAAAAACTTTGATACTAATACCGAATCAAAGGATTAGTGTCAAAATTTTGAAAAATATATACATATGCAGAGAAATATTTATAAAGCCTTTTTTAAAAAATATTTTATTTTCTCTTTGTATCTCTATAATATTTGGCACAGGTGTCGCTAAGGTTGATGATGGTGTAAAATAAGATATGAGGCGGAAAACAATTTCTGTATGGCCTACATTTAATGTATACGATTGTCTACCTTGTCTGTAGACATACCTCTCCATTGCCTTCGAATTATTATTAATGGCCGGTCTTAAGGGGATCATTTGGTGGACACTTTAATAATTTTTTATAATTTTTGAGTTTCAATGACAACTTTGATACTAATATTAAATGAAAGGATAAGTGTCAAAATTTTGAAAAATATATACATATGCTGAGAAATATCTATAAAGCATTTTTTAAAAATATTTTAATTTTCTCCTTGTATCTGTGCAATATTTAGCACAAGTGTCACTAAGGTTGATGATGGTGTGAAATAAGATATGAGGCGGAAAACAATTTCTGTATGGCCTACATTTAATGTATACGATTGTCTACCTTGTCTGTAGGCATACCTCTCCATTGCTTTCAAATTATTATTAATAGCTGGTCTTAAGGGGATCTCATTTGGTGGACACTTTAATAATTTTTTATAATTTTTGAGTTTCAATGACAACTTTGATACTAATATTAAATGAAAGGATAAGTGTCAAAATTTTGAAAAATATATACATATGCTGAGAAATATCTATAAAGCATTTTTTAAAAATATTTTATTTTCTCCTTGTATCTGTGCAATATTTAGCACAAGTGTCACTAAGGTTGATGATGGTGTAAAATAAGATATGAGGCGGAAAACAATTTCTGTATGGCCTACATTTAATGTATACGATTGTCTACCTTGTCTGTAGACATACCTCTCCATTGCCTTCGAATTATTATTAATGGCCGGTCTTAAGGGGATCTCATTTGGTGGACACTTTAATAATTTTTTATAATTTTTGAGTTTCAATGACAACTTTGATACTAATATTAAATGAAAGGATAAGTGTCAAAATTTTGAAAAATATATACATATGCTGAGAAATATCTATAAAGCATTTTTTAAGAATATTTTAATTTTCTCCTTGTATCTGTGCAATATTTAGCACAGGTGTCACTAAGGTTGATGATGGTGTAAAATAAGATATGAGGCGGAAAACAATTTCTGTATGGCCTACATTTAAAACACAGTAGCACTATTTACCATAGACTGATTTTTTTCCCCGGTTGGAATTATACGTGTCAGATATAATAAAAAATTTAATTACCATTGAAATCAAATTTTACAATTTAACTTTAAAATTAAAAATAAAATATAAGAAGTATTAACGTTTTAAAATTCATAGCATTCTAGCACTCATCAAAGCATCATTTAACTAATAGGGGATCGAATGTTAAATCTTTACCATAGACTGCATTATTTTCGGTTGGAACTAAACGCGTCAGATATAACAGAAAATTCAATTTCTATTTAAATTAAAATCTAAAGCTTAATTTCAAAACTAAACGGGTGAAATTATTGTAAAATTTATATTTTACAAACATTTATTAAAACACAGTAAATCTATTATGCGTTAACATATTAAATCTTTGCCACAGATTTTATTACTTTCGGTTGGAATTTGACGTATCAGATATAATAAAAAATTTAATTATCATTTAAATTAAATTTTACAATTTAACTTTAAAATTAAAACTATAAAAAGTTATTTAACATTTTAAAATTCATGGCGTGCTAGCACTCATCAAATCATAATTTGGAATAATAGAATGTTAAATCTTTACCCTAGACTGCATGGTGTTTCCCTGGTTCCAAAAGGATCAGATGTAACAACGAGAAAAGTTTGCGGAAATCGTTTTCCTTCCGAAGCTTTTATAGGGGTGGTTGTATCGTTGTCCTTATCTTCTAAACCAGGGGTTTCCAACTTGCATTAGGCCGGGGGCCCACACTTAAAAGCACAAATCATATGGCGGGCCGCAACTTTATCAAAATTTTTTGTAGGACTCTTTTATGTTTGAAGGAACATTAAATAATACTGTCAGAGTTTTTCCAAGTTGTACGAAACAAAAGTATTGAATTGCAAATTAAAATAAGAAGTGGATTTTTGAAAATATTTATTTGTTATTAATAATATTCTTTAAAAATATAAATAAATAATAAAAAGTCGGGCTACAATAACTTAATGTGCACCACGTATGAAACAATTAATGTGCAACAGATATCTAGTTGTTAAGGTATTAAAACTTACATAGTAGCACGCAAAATATTTAATGAGAAAATTGAGGTTTGTCTGCTGCAACTACCGGATATTTAAATTTAAAAGTTACAAACGTGTGTGAAAATAGTTTAGTCCAAAATGAGTGGTTTCAAAAAGTTAAATATGAGAATTTCTTCGAGAAAATTTCTGATACGCACATGCTAAGTTATATTAACAAAAAAAAAACAAAAAAAATAAGAAAGAGCAACATACACGATTATTTTTGTATTTGAATAAATATTTTCTTGGATGCAAAACCTGAAAAATAAATTTCTTTGCACCGTTGGTATGTTAAATTTCACAGAAACGAAGAAATTAGGTTTTTATTAACGAGAAAAGTATTTTAAACCCATATAGATTTTTTACAAAAATTGTCCGTAAAAAATTGACAACTAATATATTTTAGTTCGCGGACCACACAAAAAAAGGCTTCGCGGGCCGGATGCGGCCCCCGGGCCGCCAGTTGGAAACCCCTGTTCTAAACAATCGGGGTTAAGAAATTCTCGTACTTGAAAATACATTGTTAAAAACTCATTTAACATATTGCACTACTTTCACTAACACACTATGTGATGAATATGTGGTGAATAATACACTATGTGATGAACTATGTGATGAATACTTATATGCTTGAAATCAATTCTTTTAAATTAACAGACGAATAAATACGGACAAATGTTACTGTTTAAAATTACATTCATTTTGAAATTTTTAAAATGTATGAAAATATTAATTCAAAGAAGTTCTATTAACAGTTAAAACGATATAATTACTTTTTTTTATTTTTCTTCTATTTATTATTTCTATTTACTTCTTCTAATTGCGTCACGCATTTTGTATGCTTAGATAAATTTTTCAAATTCAGTAGTTTTTTTAAATCCAAGTAATTGTTTATTTTGCTGTGATTTCCAAATTAACAAAATGTTCTTTATTTTTGTAAAAAATATAAACTTTTCGAAACAATGATGAAGGCGAAGCTATCACGGGGGTTGGTCCTAGTTTTGCATTAAGGAAAAATTTAATGATTAAAATGCTTGTTTTATGATATTGTTCAAATAAATTGCACAAACTCAAATAAAAACTATTTTATCAGTTTGAATAACATGGTGAGATAAATAATTGATAGTTCATAAATAGCTCCTAATTAATGTTGATAATTTCATTGTAATAATTTTAGATACCAAGAGCAAGTATAAATTGGTGAATGAATTAGAAATTACAAGAATCAATTCACTGTTTCAGAAAGGGAATTTTATATCAGGATAGTACGTAGATTGTTGAATGTCCGATCCCGTGTAAAATCAGCTTTATTTGATGTACTTTTCTGAGATTCTAGTGATTCCTAATTTTTTTTTTGGGGGGGGGGGAGGAATATCATTACTATTCTCATTACTTTTATTATTTTTTCAAGCAAGCACTTTAAAAAAAACTGTGATTTAAATTTCTTTATTTTTAAGCGCAGTGTCAAAGAAAGTTATATGTTTTTTTATTAGAGTTATAAAATCGTTTTAAAATTGTTTCATAGAAATAAAAAATTAAAATAAAAATTTTGCTTAGGAATAAAAACGATATTTTAAAAGACACCTGACTCCTGCATTAAAATTTGATGAGTAAGTTAAACATCTGCTAGCAAAAGAGGCATATCGTATTGAAAGAAATGAAGACCCCGTTTTGAAATGGAACAAAACTAGATGAATAAAAATAGTCGCCAAGATGAGAATGTGGTTTTTAAAATGTGTTTCAGTTGCACCGCAAATAATGATTTAAATTTGATTTAAAATAATTTCGATCACCGTGATATATAAATTCTTTTTTGCATTAAGCTTCTATCACCTCGTCGTTGTTTTTCTTTCTTTTTTTTAGTGTGATTCACTCCACAATTTCAATTTATAGTGTGATAAATATTTAAAACTATCACATTTTTAGTCAACCTAAATAAAGTGGTTATTAAAATCCATTTGATTTATTATTATTTGTTAACAGGAACTGGTTTACAGGAGGGTATTCGAGGTGCGTTCTCAAAACCCCTACTCGAGCTTGTAAGAAAAGTTTTGTTCGAGAATTAAAAATGAGAATTGAGTTTTTTAAAAAAGAATATTTTTCTCTTTAAGTTTAATCGATGTATGATTATGTTATTAAGCGTTAAAGTTAACTTTCAAGCTATTTACATTATATTGTCAACGTTATTTTAAAATGATAAATATATTTAACGTGAGTTGCAAAAAATTGTGTTAGATACGAGATAGATCGTTATGATTCATAAAATTATTATCTCCAATAAATTGAATACTAAGTGCTTTTTGAAGAAAATAATGAATTTTACGAATGATATTTCAGAATGCAATCGATACTTTGATCGACGTCATTCTCACCAACATCTTTAACTGTGTCAAATAAATGTAAGAAATTTTTTTTCCGTCATAGTTAAGCTAAATTCGAATTTCTGTGTGATGCACTTTTAAATAAAGCTTCAGGTTGTAGTTACAATTTGTAGTACTTTAAAAATTAACTGTTGGCTATAATTTTATTTTATTTTATAACCGTCGTTGAACAGCCGAACCAAATTTGGGTTTATGTCTACTAAGGTTTAACTCCGTAGCCTTGTTATTTTGAACCAACCCAATCCAGAAGACAAGGGAACTCCTGGATCAAGTATCAGGAGAAATTTGCCTTGGTGGAGGACTTTTTGATGAAGCTAACCGGCATTTGCGTTATATGGAGAGGAAAGCCACGAAACCCCAACACGGTTAGCCTGTGGGCAAAGAGACTCTAATCCATGATCCATCTACAACTGAGGATATTTTACATCAGCGGTGCACAGGAAACTATTTTATTTTTTTATTTTATAACCGTCGTTGAAAGCCGACCCTACTAATGTTCATATCCGTAGCCTTGTAATTTTAAACACAATCCCAAAGACAAGGGAACTGCTAGATCGAGTATTGGCTTAAATTTTGCCTTCGTGAAGGGCTTTTTGATGGAATTAACACGCGTTTGCTTTACATGGCGAGGAAGACCACGAGAACCTCTCACGGTTAGCCCTCTAACCCATGATCTGTCTACCACTGAGGATATTCTCGCGTCAGTACTGTGGTCGGTGCAAGACATCTCGGAGTTCGAACCCGGTTCACCTCATTGGAAGGCGAACGCTCGATCCCCTGAGCCATCGGGGCTGAACAAGGAACTATTTTATTTAATACAACCGTCGTTGAACAGACGACCCAATTTAGGGTTTACGACTACTAATGTTCAACTCCGTGGAATTGTAATTTTAAACCCATTCAGAAGACAAGAGAACTCCTGGATCGAGTATTGGGAGAAATTTTGTCTTCGTGGAGGACTTTTTGATGAAGCTCACCCGAATTTGCGTCACACGGAGAGGAAGATCTCGTGAACCTCCCACGATTAGCCTGACGGCAAGGGGACTCTAACCCATGATCCGTCGACCACTGAGGATATTTCATGTCAGCACTGTGATCGGTGCAAGCCGGATGCGGAATTCGTATCAACTGGGATTAACGTTTTGCGGCATTTTCAGAAAATAAGCAAAGACAGCGGTTGCTTTAGATAGGCTAAACTTGACCTAACAGTGACGAGTAACTGCTGAAAACTCATCAGCTATGAAAATAGTATATTATTCGCAAAAAAGGCATCATTTCATATGACCCTACGAAAAACAGCCAAATGTAAACCTAAGAAACCAATGCCTAAAACCGAAACTGAGAGCAGGATACTTTAAATGTAGGTTACGCAGTCATATTTCCATCATCAAGGAAGATTGGTTTGAACTATTTTAAAAAGTGCCTTTAACCGTTCCCTCTGCGGATCCAGAGAGAATTTCGGTCGCCGAGAGTGATGTCCTCCTCTCCTAAATTGATAGATTCCATTTATCTTCAAGATTGAAATTTGCAACCATATGATTTTTAAAAATAAAATTATGAATTGAATAATAAATATAATTTTATTTTAAAAAAGATATTTCCGATTTTAATGAAACTACAGAAGTCTTCTTGTTGTTGTCTCTAATGCCACTTGCCAGTATCCAAACCTGCTGGAAGTCAAGCGAACTTAAGGCAGAAGGTGCGTTTCTTGTTTTCCGGTAGCGGCATCTATAATCAAGAATACATCAGTCACACACACGCGTCACAGCCTGTTAATAGGGAGGAACCATTCATCCATCCATGTATTCATCCACAGATCGTTATTTTTACCTGAAGCAGGGAAAGACCCATCTCCAATTCAGTACCACTAGAGTTATTGATTTGCTAGGGGAACATGAAGGACTTCATGACCCGCTTCATTTAACGTTCACCAGTCACCATTACAACATAGAAATTCTTTGGCCGGAAGGGATCGAATTCACTACCCCTCGGACATAGGTCCAACCCACTGCCAACCAGGCTATTCCGGCCCACTAAAGTCATTGAGGCGTCATCGCCTAGAATAGTTGAGGTACCTGGGTCTCCTGACCCTCTTTCAGAATAATTGATGCGCTGGGCATGGTTAACAGGACTAGTCTAGCAGAACAATAGTACAATTTACATAAAATTTAAAGAGAAGTTTCAGATTAAATAAAAATTGAGATAAAAAAGGGTGAAGAGGACCTTATTAAGAGGACGTTATAGCCAATCCGAAAGAAGATCTCTGCTCAAATCGACTCACAGAGAGCCTAGGCGGATAGAGATGATAATTATGCAATGATTATGAAGAGGAGCCGGCAGGTCAAGAAGACACCCTTCTTCGAAGAGGATGATGAGAGAGAGAGAGAGAGAGAGACTACATCCTCCCCAAAACTTCCGACATCCAGGGAAGGAGAAGAGGGAGCGCATCAGGGAGGAGCATAAACCACACTCGGATCTGTTTTTCCCCCCTCCAGCTGGGGCGTCTTTTTCAGGACGTCCGTGCTACCCTCCAGAGAGTGTTGCATCAACAGGGGCACTGAGAAGAAGCCCCTCTTGCCCTCACAGCCATAACATGAACAGGGTGTGCATAACTGCCAACATTGAACTAAACCGCATTTGAGTTGCATGGAGAGGAAAACTTCCCACGGTTAGCCTGACGATAAGGGGACTTTAACCTGTGATCCGTCTTCCATTGAGGATATTTGAATAGGCGGAGGGTATCGCAATCCGTCTTCCATTGAGGATATCGCAAAAGTATAAAGCATTCCGAACTTAAAAGGCTATGATACCTTTTCCGGCCAGAGATTTTTCTAAATTATTCTCACTCTCAGCAAATGTCATCCTCGCAGGAGATGCCAAACACACCTTTTGGAATAATAATTCTAACAATGTGTATCGCAAAAATCTGTTAAACAGGCCCAAAAGCACCGGCAACAGGATTGTAGCCCCCTTCCAAACACATATTCGAAAAACATATACATATGATAAGAAATACGTAAAAAATATTTTATTCTGTCCTTGTTACTCTCTATATATAGATAGCACAGGTGTCGCTAAGATCGATGATGGTGTAAAATACGATATGAGGACGGAAAGAAATTTCTGTATGGCCTAAATTTAATGTATAGTATTGTCTACTTTGCTTATAGGCATTCCTCTACATTGCTTTCTAATTATTATTAATAACTGGTTTTTAAGGGGGAATCATTTGGTGGACACTTTAATAATTTTTTATAATTTTTGAGTTCAAATGACAATTTTGATACTAATACCAAATTAAAGGATAGGTGTCGAAATTTCGAAAAATATATACACATGCTGAGAATACACATATGAAAATATATACACATGTTTTGCTATTTTTACTTTTGATTTAGATCTTTTTTCTTTTCTTAAAAAAATCATGGAATTCATTCAATTTAAATTACGATTTTTTTTAAAGAAATTGTAATTACGAAAATTTCTAATGCAAAAAATACTGTTTCTTTTATCGCTTATTACTTTTTGAATTCCGATCAATCTGAAACTCTGAGATTTTGCTTACCTTCCATTTATTTAACCTTACTTCACTCCACATTAACTTTATTATTATTATTAATAATCGCATACAATCTAAAATAGTTGATTTAATAAATAATGTTCCACCATCTTTTATCTTTTTCAGAATTAAAGAAACCAAGTAAACAACTTTAGAAGCAGAAAAATAATAATCCAATAAAGAAAAAATAAATAAAGAAAGAAAAAACTTTATCAAAATCATTATTGAAAAATGTGAGATTATAATTTACTCTTCGCATTTTTAAAGATTCTGCAGTTGATGTATGATCTGAATTGAGAATTGATTTTTTAATTTACCCCGGCAATAGGTCAGCAAATTTTAAAAATTTTTTAACGTTGTTTTCGCAATTTTCTTAGTAAAAATGTTCAGTTTTGCTTTGCAATTAGCATTTATATTTCATTCAATTTTTGTTATGTCGTTGTGAATGATAATAAATCCAGGTTTCATAAAATATGTGTCTGACATAAAGAGTAAAAAATAAAGTTTAAAAAATCTTGTTAAAAATGGATTAAAAAAAAACACACGTAATGTAAAAAATTCAAGATAAAATTTGAACTAAAAAAAGCTATTGAAATCGAGCGAATCCCTATTGTGTAACGCAGGACTCAAAGCAACATAACTTGTCAGGCAATTCGAAGAAAACAGAAAACTTTTGAAAGGCGATTATAATATGCACTTTTAGGTTTCATTAGACAGTGATTTTCAATTAATTTTGATGTTTTTCAATCCACCTTCATCGTGAACGATTAGACAATTTTGATAATCTTTTTATTTACCCTATTTAATATGATTCATATTCTTTTGATCAATTTAACTTTACATTATTTCCATGAATGTCTAAATTTCAGAAGTGGCGAAGCACGTCATTCGCTAATTTCAGAGGAAAATAAAGTTTTTTTAAATAAAAAAACGCGCCGACCGGCCTGTGTAGGGGGCAGGGAACTGTCCTTTCATCAGAAAGGTTCTGGGTTCGAATCCCGGGCAGGGCATGAATGTTCTTTCCTTCTCTGTACTATCTGTCTTCACTGTGGGAGCGACGTTGGCCCACCTAATATGGTGCCCCTGAAAGAGAGGCCAACAAAATCGCTCTGTATATGCCTGAATTGACGTATGTTAACACGGGTGGGCATTGGAGAAAAAAAATCGTTTTAAATTTAGAAAAAAAAAGCTTTTTTTTTTCTGTATTTCTAATTTCAGACGGGGCCAAACTCAATATTGACCCTTTAATTAAGTTTCAAAAGAAAACAAAGTTATTTTTTTGAAAATAACTTCAAAATTGTAAAAAAAAAAATTTTTTTAAAATTACCAATTTTAGGAGACTATTTTAGCAGCTAATGTTCAAATTTCAGGAGGAGCGAAATATGTTCTTCCTTCCCTCACTTAATTTTCAGACTGTTCCCTCTGCCCCACCCCCCGGGTTATCACTTCATGAAGTGTTGGTCATAGCAGACAAGTATAAACCGAACAATAAAGCCTTCATTCTCCGAATAATAATGATGCCCAGCGCATGCATTAAGGCATCATGCGCTGGGCATCATGAGCTGGGTAAGTTCACAAACTGGAGGCGATTTCTATCCTCAATAGGGCAATGAGTATTAAAAAGGAAATAAATTAAAATAAGGATAAAATGTAAGCGAAAATAGAAATAGCAAATTTATGCGAAACCAATCATTCAGATGAAGAATTAAGAATTATATAAAATAAATTAAAATGTCTGAACTTACTCGCATATTTTGGGTTAAAAGAAGATCTGTCAGCCATATTCTCTCAGAACAAAGAATTTTCTTGAATGCGGATCTCAGACGAAAATTCATATTAAACTAAAAGCACAAAAAATTCATTGTTAAAACAAATAATAGTTTTCAAATTTTAATTATGAACGCATTCAATTAAAATAAATATATCTATTACTTTTAAAAAAAATAAATATAAGATAATAAGAAGAATTAAGAATAATATAATATAGAATTAATAATATAATATAGAATTAAGAATAAATATATTAGAGAGGGAAGAAAGATGGCAGTCAGCATTTAGAGGGAGGGTGGCGATAAGCCAAAAAATGTAGGCGTTATTTGGCTAAAATTTCTCGTTCAGGAAATACCTTTATCAGGAAGTAGTTTTTATCAAAAGTTAATTATTTTTATTACTTAAGAATTTGAGCAAAAGGGGTCAAATATTTTCCAAAATATCAAATTTTAGAAAAATTCGTATTTTTAAAATTAGAAGAATTATTCTATGAATTTCGTTCAAAAAGATTCCAACCTTTAGACTGCCCTCCTGATCATTATATTCGGACCATAATTCCTAGATTGAAGCTACTCCCTATATTTGAACGATATTAATCCGAATGCGAAAAAGTGGACTGTTTATTCTGAGAAAATACGCTTTCTTGTCTAATTTCGTAACTTAAGAAAATTGCTAAGAGTCTATTAATATTATAGGAAAACAGTTGTTTTCGGCTTTTCATCCTGGAAACCGCGGTTTTTTAAAGGGTATATGGAGCCCAATAAAAATTCCAAAGATAAATTTAAAAATATGTGTACATATAGAATAAACAAAAACTTTTTTGATAAAAAGATTGGCATTATATTGAAGATTGAATTACTATATATTTTTATTAAACACTGCAGATGCCGTAAAGGATATAAAATCATAAGAAAACATATTTTCCCTAGAGCTGCGTTTCCCAATTTTTTCCGGCTACAGAACTTTTAAGTGATTGATGTGGCGGAACACCGATTTAAAAAACGAAAAAATAGTTTTGAAGTGAAGAATTGATTTTTGTTATCGTTCAAACAATAATAATTTTAAAATTATGCATAAACTAAAAATGAATAAAATAAGCTGAATTTCAGGAAAAAACAAACAAATAATACAAACATTGAAAATGGCTATTAGAGAAACACTTTTCTTTACAAATAAACAAATATTTTCTTAGTGTTAAAGGTTTATTGGAAAATATTATTGTGTTTATTATAAAAAAAAGAAGAAAAAAAAACGATTGCAAGAGACTAAGGTGGTATGATTATTATTTGATTAAAAACACTTCATTGCTTTAAAATTATACTCTTATCCCGACTGGCCAGTGGACACCTGAAAAGTTTCACATTTTCTGCTAATCAAAAGACCTTTCCTCTTTGCCCTAAATGCCAACAAAACCACCAGGCATCACCTGAGAACATCTTGAACTGTTTAGGGCTGGACTGGAACGACATTCATTCCTCTCCCATTCTGGTTTCGGATTTTCTTAATGTTAACGGATTTATTGATCTGGTCTGACCCCGTCAGACCAGATGGGAATTAGCAACAACAACAACAAAATTATACTGATTTGAAATAACAGTAGGCATGTTTCACGCACTCAAAATTGGCGCTCATTTTCAAAACTTGCCAGACGCAAATGATACGAAACAAAGGCGATTTGAATTATGAAACGTTACGGGTTCAACGTAAAATGGAAGAATAAAGGTGAGAAACAAAACTGAAAGCTATTTTTTAATTTCGAGTCATTTTTTAAAACTGCGATTTTTTCAGTGACATTTTGCTTGAATAATTCAGTGGAAATAATTAAAATATGAAATAAATAATGATTTGATATAAATATAATATTAGGTTTCTAAAATTGTTACTATTTTAATTGAATTTTATTTTATAACCGTCGTTGAATAGCCGACCTATTTGTACCTCACTTCTAATGTTCCGTAGCCTTGTCATTTTGAATCCAATCCAGAAGACAAGTGAACTCCTGGATCATGTATTGGGAGAAATTTGCCTTCATAGAGGACTTTTCTATGGACCTAACCCACATTTGCATTACATGGAGAGGAAAACCTCCCACAGTTAGCCTGACTGCAAGGGGAGTCTAACCCATGACCCGTCTACCATTGAGGATATTTTACATCAGCAAGCAGAATGTTGAATTCGTATCGACCAGCCATTGATGGGATTCGAACCCGGTTCTCTCATTGGAAGGCTCTATCCCCTGACGAATCACGACTCAATTTAATCGAATTGTCTTAACTCTCGACCTTCCACTGAACGCGTCTTTTTTCCGACGAATTTTTGTCTCAAATTATAAGGAATAACCACAATTTTAAAAATACGGTCCAACAAGTTTGTTAATTTGAGACCTTGAGCTGCGAATTGTTAATTTTATTCTTTGCATCCTTTTTTCATTGCATCGAATCAGAATATATTTTCGAAGAATTAAAAAATAGTTTTGGTTACTTACTAAATTTAATATTAATTTTAACATTTTTGTCTTGTCAGATAAAATATATATATTACAATTTTCACGTATCGTTTTATATTGGAAGATGATTCTTTCTTTGTTCAAAGCCTTTTTAAATAATTTCAGAAAAATATTTTACTATTTATCAATTACTTTTGAAATTTTAAGCACATTCGAATTGGATTTTTTTTTCATTGCCTTGTGTGGAAAATGTAATTATTTCCGCATCTGCGTTGCTTAAAACTACCGATAGTTCAAATATTAATAGTTTTACAGTGCTTATTTTTTTTAATTTTACGCAATGTTTTATATTATATTTTAAATGCATCGTTCAATTAAAATTCCTAGGATCGATGGTCGCAATGCGGTATAAAAATAAATCAGTGGTCAAGTAAAGAATTCCCGCTACAGCCCGTAGTGGGTCATGGGTCATAAGACTGCACAATTTCGTGACCAACGTCATGATTGTGGTAGACACTGCGCACATGCCCCCTTTACTTTACACACCTTCTAATATCTATCGATCTGAAGCTGAGGGGGCTTCAAACCGCCTCTGGGAATCGAACCTTAGCTCTTCTCAATGACTGCCTTAGCCGGTGAGCCATCACGGCTCAAAACAGTGTTAGGAGAATTCTGATAATTTGCACCAATTTTTGCTGTTATGAACCAATCCACTTCAAATTTGTTCAAACGTTAGGAGACATTCCCGCCGGACCAAACTGTCAACTTTAAAATTACCCCCGAGCACCGATTGGGGAGCTTTTCATAGCAATAGTAGATACATATTAGATAAGGCCGGTATAGCTTGGTATGTTAGGTGCTGGACTCAGTTTTATGAAAACGAGAGTTCGAATCCAGCCGGCCGGTGAAGTAAAATGGTGACTGTTGCACGTTAAATCTGTTGGATCACGAAGTACTCCATGTTCTCATAAAAAAATCAAAACCTCTGGGGGTACTCAATTGGAGATTGATGGTTCTCCGGTTCAGGTCAAAATTATGATCTGTGTTTGTATGAATGGGTCCGTCCTATAAACGGGTGTGGCAGAAGTCAAACTCTTGGCCATAGTTGGCGCCACTAGAAAACAAGAACGATCGTACCCCCTCTGCCTATATGGCTGACTACAGCAACAATATATAAAATATTTATCTATCAATTCTAATAGATAAATATTTTTATAATAGCTGCATTGAGATAAAGTTGACGACCGCTCCCAGATCGAACTTTTCTATCGAAGTATTTTAAACAAAACGCTCTAGCGGAAAAGACTAGGAAGCTTTTTTAATGCAGAAGAAACAAGTTGCTGTTACGTTTTTCGGTTTTACACGTTTTCACAGTTATTTTTGAACATCTTGTGATAGATTATAGTAGAACTAAAGTAATGAACAGTGCGGAAAAAAAAGCAAAACACCTAGAATAACTTTTAATCTAATGACAGCATTTTTAAGTTCTTGTACTTAATAGTTCAAGGGGCTGGGGTGATCTTAAATCTGTTAATTAGTTAGTGCAGATGAGTTACGAAATCAGATACAAACACGTATTTTCTCTGAATAACACTTTTTCTACCGATTATGATTATTGCCTCCCAAAATAAAGGGGATTGCTGGAAAATAGAGTCCCAAAGTTTGGTATGGGGATCTCCTTATTGCTAATTTTGCGTATTTCGTCCTAAAACGTTTTAAGAAAATAAAATAAAATTTAATTAATAGTATGAAAAGAAAGACAAGTGCACATCGATTGTTCTTCAGCCACCTGAAAATGGCGTCAAATGATTTCAGTCGGCACTGATTGTCTGGCATATGTGATGAAAACAATCGATTTTGCAGCAAAAAGCATTTTCATTTTTCGTTGATGCTGTTGTCGTAGGCAAATGGTGCGATTGTTATTGTTTTTCAGTGGCGCCATCTATGGCCAAGAATTTGACTTCATCCACACCCATACGTCCCACCCGTTTACAGGGTGAATTCATTCATTCTTCCACACATCGTAATTTTCACCTGAGCCAGAGAACGATCAATCCCCAATTCAGTACCCTCAGAGGTATAATTTTTTATGGGAACACGGGGGACTTTACGACTCGATAGATTTAACGTGCACACGTCACCATTTACAACAAAGGGAGTTTTCGGATGGCTACATTCGAACTCCCGTTCTCATGAATGTGGGTCCAGCATCCTGTCAACAAGGTTCATTTACCGTTACAACACCGGTACTGTAAAAAAATGCATGGAAATTTTCTGCAAAAATTATAGCAATTTTTTACAATGTGCTAGTTGCAAACTCAAAAAAACTTTTTGAAACACTTAATACATTAAATAATTCATTGGATTCCACAAATAAGAAACACGCTCTCATCAAGTTCTAAAAATCTTACTATTTTTACGAAAGAACACGCACCTATAAAGTTGTTAAAACCAGTGTAAAGGTTTCATTACTTAAAAAGAAGCTCATTTAAGAGCATTTAAATATATTTTAAATTCATTCACGCTTACAATTAAACTGAAGCTCGTATGAATGCAATAAGTAAGCGGTAAGTATAAATTGAATGTTTTGTGTAAAATGTGTGTGTGTGTTTTTTTTTACTCTTAAGTTACATAAATTCAATTTTCAACCTGTCAGGTTATATATTTCCTAAATCGTTGGTCTAACTGAGAAAGTTTTCGTGATTTTCTTCTCTTTGTAACAAGGTACAAGGTGGTTTTACTGAAATAGTTTCTCATTGATAAAAAATTGCACCATCAGAAAGGTTCCTAATTTTACATTAAAATCGAAAATCTTCTTTTTAGTTTTCTATTCAACGATGGTATTACAAAAAACAATCAATTCTTCTTTTTAATTTTTAGAATATCGTTTTAAATGGCAATTTATTTTATTTCACGTTAAATTTATTTCATGTTAGATTTAAAATGTCCTTAACTCCAGATTTTTAGTTTATCCGGTGATTCTTTTAAAAATTTCATTTTTAGTGCTCTATTTTTTTAAAAAAAAAGATAAAATTGATGAATCCCAAAAAATATTCCTTATTTTTATTTCCTTACTTTTTGCTTTAGCAGAATATTTTTTTTAAGAGAAATAAAATTTTATTCACACATTTCATTCTTTATTGTATTTAATATTTATTTTCAGTAGTAAATTATTGTAGATTTATAGTTTCTCCCTAACCCAGGAGTAGAATTATATCTAATGTTCGGCTACAAAATTCATTGCAAATGTTGTATATGGATTATGAGATCGGTCGAACCATAGAGGGTTTTCTTCATTATTATGCTGCCATTGCAAGTTTTCCAATGGAAACAAACAGTAACTTTTCTTTTCTTCGTTGTAATCAAAATCAGAAAGTGTTAAACATTGGTTGCCACGAATTTAGGGTCAACACCGAAGATAAAATAATCATAGCATTTTTACATACAGTTCAGTTAAATTCTAACAATGATAATCATTGCAATGTTCTATATTTTAATAAATAAAAACTTTATTATTATTTTTTTTATTAAAAGTGTAAGTTTAATTGAAACCAGGGGGAAATAAACAGAATTCTATCACCGTTGTTACGTGTAAATTTACAACAAAATCTATGCATTATTTTTTAAAATATTAAATAAGAGTAAAACTTGATCAGGCTCTAATTTTCCTGAAATTGGCGTAATTTTTTTAGATTTTGGTAACCCTTTAAGATGACGTTGAATCCCGTTCAAAACAAACTAATTCAAATTTGAATGCGAAATAAGTGGCCTAAAAATTCAAATTAATTTTTTTTAAAGTTTATCCTATATATTTAATAGGTTCCTATTTTACTTGGTTTACAAACTTTTCACATAGAATCAACAAAAGTGATAATATTCATCTAAAATATTCAATTACTAAGCATATTAATTTTTTATTTAACTAAATTAACACAATAATTCTAATAATGTGTAGCGCAAAAATCTGTTAAACTGGGCTAAAAGCACCTGCAACAGGATTGTAGCCCCCTTCCAAACACATATACAAAAACATGTATGGGTGATTTTTTTTAAACATGACAATTCGAACCAAAAAATTTCTTCAAGTTTAAAGTCTTCGAAATAATCTAAAAAAAATGTTTGTATACTTCTTTAGTTTATTATTAATATCTTACCGACAGCAGTGTAGTTTATTGACATTTACTCGAGGAAAAAAAAATAGAAATTCGCCAAATCTTGAATGCCAGGAAAATGGTCATTTTAAGTTAATAGTAAGTAACTCAACTTGAGCCTTATGTTAGATGGACCAAAAATTACTTAAATTAGTTATTTTTATCCGCTGTAGAAAGAATAGATTTTTTTTTGCTGCGAATATGTACAGAATAAATTTGTGTATAATAATCAATCATTAAATAAATAAATAACATCAAACCATATTACAATCATACATAAACTTGGTATTAGGTTAATATTTGCTTTTCCGCCTTACAGTATTAGCAGTTAAAAAAAAAATTTGGTAACACTTCAATGTCCTGGATTTCATATTACCAACCATATAACAATCACACATAAACTTGGTATTAGGTTATTATTTGCTTTTCCGCCTTACAGTATTAGCAGTTAAAAAAAATTTGGTAACACTTCAATGTCCTGGATTTCATATTACCAACCATGTAACAATCATACATAAACTTGGTATTAGGTTAATATTTGCTTTTCCGCCTTACAGTATTAACAGTTAAAAAGAAATTTGGTAACACTTCAATGTCCTGGATTTCATAAGCCAGGAAAATGACAGCCAGGATAATGACAAATTCGCCATTTTATAGCATATAACTTTACTTTAATTTAATATTTTGGCCTAAGACGTTTACATTCTGCAGAAAACAACAGGATTTCTTGAAATAACTCAGATAAATCTATATAGTTTATGTTATTAATGATTTCAAGAAGCCAGGAAAATGACAACACAAAAACCTACTCATCTTGGAAAAAATTTTGAAATAGATTTTGAACCAGAAAATTGATTCTTTATTCCTGCAACAAGACATGTTCATATAGGAGGGTACCTAATAAATCTATTAACTTAAGATATTGATTGCTGACTCTATCTATTTTGGTTATAAACCACTAAATAAGAGTAGCCAGGAAAATGACAGATTTTCTTGGGACAAACAAATTACTGACAGAAAAAATTATTTTAAACGAAGTTTTTGTAAATAATACCCTCTGCGTATATTCTATAAATGCTTACATCGGTTGAGGTAAAAAAAATTAGATATTGAAAATGTTATGGGAAGTTTTGTAGCTAGTTATTATTGGAAACATTGTTTGGGACATGCTTGGAAAATGACATTTTGAAGTTCAATTAAATTTTTTAACTCTGCAAAACAGTCAATGCTAGAATGCAATGAAATCTATATAAAGCAATTTTTTAAAATATTTCATTCTATCCATGTCACTCGATTTACAATAATTAGCACAAGTGTCGCTAGGATCGATGATGGTCTAAAATACGATATGAGGAGAGAAACAATTTCTGTATAGTATACATTTAAAGTATACTATCGTCTACTTCGACTGGGGGCATTCCTCTCCATTGCATTCAAATTACTATAAGTAGCCGGTTATAAGGGGATAATTTCATGGACACTTTAGTAATTTTTTATAATTTTTGGGTTCAAATGACAACCTTGATACTAATACCAGATCAAAGGAGAGGTGTCAAAATTTCGAAAAATATGTACATATATTGAGAAATCTGTATAAAGCATTTTTTAAAAATATTTCATTCTATCCATGTCACTCGATTTACAATAATTAGCACAGGTGTCGCTAGGATCGATGATGGTCTAAAATACGATATGAGGAGAAAAACAATTTCTATATAGTATACATTTAAAGTATACTATCTTCTACTTCGCCTGGTGGCATTCCTCTCATTTGCATTCAAATTATTATTAATAGCCGGTTATAAGGGGATAATTTGGTGGACACTTTAGTAATTTTTTATAATTTTTGGGTTCAAATGACAACTTTGATGCTAATACCAGATCAAAGGAGAGGTGTCAAAATTTCGAAAAATATAGTCCTATGCTAAGAACTCTGTATAAAGCATTCTTTAAAAATATTTCATTCTATATATGTCACTCGATTTACAATAATTAGCACAGGTGTCGCTAGGATCGATGATGGTCTAAAATACGATATGAAGATAAAAACAATTTCTATATAGTATACATTTAAGGTATACTATCGTCTACTTCGACTGCAGGCATTCCTCTCCATTGCATTCAAATTATTATTAATAGCCAATTATAAGGGGATAATTTCATGGACACTTTAGTAATTTTTTATAATTTTTGAGTTTAAATGACAACCTTGATACTAATACCAGATCAAAGGAGAGGTGTCAAAATTTCGAAAAATATATACATATATTGAGAAATCTGTATAAAGCATTTTTTAAAAATATTTCATTCTATCCATGTCACTCGATTTACAATAATTAGCACAGGTGTCGCAAGGATCGATGATGGTCTAAAATACGATATGAGGAGAAAAACAATTTCTATATAGTATACATTTAAAGTATACTATCGTCTACTTCGCCTGGTGGCATTCCTCTCATTTGCATTCAAATTATTATTAATAGCCGGTTATAAGGGGATAATTTGGTGGACACTTTAGTAATTTTTTACAATTTTTGGGTTCAAATGGCAACTTTGATACTAATACCAGATCAAAGGAGAGGTGTCAAAATTTCGAAAAATATATGCATATGCTGAGAAATCTGTATAAAGCATTTTTTAAAACTATTTTATTCTGTCCATGTTACTCGATTTATAATAGTTAGCACAGGTGTCGATAAGATCGATGATGGTGTAAGTTACGATATAAGAAAGAAAAAAAAATCTGTTTAACCTACAATTAATGTATACTATTGTCTACTTCACTTATAGGCATTTCTCTCCATTGCTTTCTAAATATTATTAATAGCTGGTTTTAAGGGTATAATTTGGTGGACACATTAGTAATTTTTTATAATTTTTGGGTACAAATGACAACTTTGATACTAAAACCAGATCAAAGGAGAGGTGTCAAAATTTCGAAAAATATATACATATGCTGAGAAATCTGTATAAAGCATTTTTTAAAAATATTTTATTCTGTCCATGTCACTCGATTTATAATAGTTAGCACAGTTGTCACTAGGATCGATGATGGTCTAAAATGCGATATGAGGAGAAAAACAATTTCTGTATAGTATACATTTAAGGTATACTATCGTCTACTTCGACTGCAGGCATTCCTCTCAATTGCATTTAATTATTATTAATAGCCGGTTATAAGGGGATAATTTGGTGGACACTTTAGTAATTTTTTATAATTTTTGGGTTCAAATGACAACTTTGATACTAATACCAGATCAAAGGAGAGGTGTCAAAATTTCGAAAAATATATACATATATTGAGAAATCTGTATAAAGCATTTTTTAAAAATATTTCATTCTATCCATGTCACTCGATTTACAATAATTAGCACAGGTGTCGCAAGGATCGATGATGGTCTAAAATACGATATGAGGAGAAAAACAATTTCTATATAGTATACATTTAAAGTATACTATCGTCTACTTCGCCTGGTGGCATTCCTCTCATTTGCATTCAAATTATTATTAATAGCCGGTTATAAGGGGATAATTTGGTGGACACTTTAGTAATTTTTTACAATTTTTGGGTTCAAATGGCAACTTTGATACTAATACCAGATCAAAGGAGAGGTGTCAAAATTTCGAAAAATATATGCATATGCTGAGAAATCTGTATAAAGCATTTTTTAAAACTATTTTATTCTGTCCATGTTACTCGATTTATAATAGTTAGCACAGGTGTCGATAAGATCGATGATGGTGTAAGTTACGATATAAGAAAGAAAAAAAAATCTGTTTAACCTACAATTAATGTATACTATTGTCTACTTCACTTATAGGCATTTCTCTCCATTGCTTTCTAAATATTATTAATAGCTGGTTTTAAGGGGATAATTTGGTGGACACTTTAGTAATTTTTTATAATTTTTGGGTTCAAATGACAACTTTGATACTAATACCAGATCAAAGGAGAGGTGTCAAAATTACGAAAAATATATACATATGCTGAGAAATATGTATAAAGCATTTTTTAAAAATAGTCTCCTCCTTCAATTTTCCTCCTGCTGTTGTCGCTTAAATCTGAGATTCTGTAAATTATTCTGGATAGCTGGGATAATTTTTTGTTGTATAGCCATGTTTAAAGGACTGACATTTACTGTTTCATGCATTGTTTTCTTTTATTTACTTATTATCATCAATTGCTACATTTTAGGGGGTCATTTGGCGGACAACTGACTAATTTTTTATATTCATTTGTTTGAAAGAGAGTACTTTGATATTAATACCTAGTGAAAAGGCTAGGTGTGAGATAGGTATAAGCTCTTTTCAAAAAAATGTTTTTTTTTCTGTCTTTGCGACTTAATATAGTCTCCACAGGTTTCGTTATAATCGCAATTGAAGCAAATATGCTAGGACACTAGTTAAAAAAATTCTTTTTAGCAACATTTAATATAGCTTTTACTTTTTTTCGGTTTTAAGCATTGCTTTTTTCTTCATATATGTTATTATTACATTTAATATAATGATCAAGAACAGGTAATAAATATATGTGATTTAAGCCCTTGGAATTTTTGTGTCTAACCAAACAATCCGCCAAAGCTTTACACAATGTTTCAGGATAGACTAATTTACAGGATGGTAATACTTTCTGAGGAGTTTTGCCTGATGGAATTTGCGTGTGTTGAAGATTTTGTTGACATGGGTCTGAATTTATAGCGAGTAAAATTGTTGGAGGTGATATGAAGCCGTGATATCCCCAATTATACGGGGAAAGGTAACGACTATCTGCCGGGGTAAAGTCAGGGCTAAAGAGAATAGAAGGGCTGGTTTACTCCTTTGAAGTAGCTCTTGCCGCGCCAATCCTCCGATTTTCTCTAGTGACGTCACTTTGGCGCAAAGCTCGCACTTTTACTTCAAGAACGGAGCGTTCGGCCTTACTAGCTCTTACTAATATTGGAGCATTTATTTTTGCGAGATATTGTAAGACATTTGTTATTTTCTATAATGAGTTTCCTCAGTTTTTGCAGTGAATTTACAAGAATTTCAAACTATTAATGAAATGCCAGATTGCGCGATTGCAAATTGAAAAAATTTTGATAGAAAAACAAAAGGAAAAAATATAATTTTCTGCGTGTTCCCTAAAGTAAATGAACAACTATTTAAAGAATGGATTCCGAAATGACACAGTTAGTATAAAACAGCAATACTTTTATTCTGTCGTTAAGAACTTTTATAAAAATTCATTATCTAAATGGAAGCCGCCTCGTTACTTCAAAAAGAAAGGCAGGTGAAAAAAATTAAAAATTGGATAAAGTCAAAGAAAATTAAAATGTAAATAAAAAGTATAAATAAAATATATAGTTGGAATTCTCCTAATTTCATAACATATTTTTTAATGCAGTTATTCTAAATATTCATGATTTTTTTTAAAAATTATATTCTCTTAAACTTAAATATCTATAAATTATGTCATCGTAAATTTAAATGTCTATAAACAATTGTAAAATTTCTAATGTCATTATGAACCTAAATTATTATTTTGTTTCAGTAATTAGCGTTTAAGGTTGATGTTTCCTATTGATTAAGTATGAACAAATTGCTATTAACGGCATATTTTAAAATCAGGGATTCTAAATTTAACTCAACTTATTGTTATAAAAGAATATGTGGATAAAGAAAAAGTGACGATATATGCCTTCATTTTTCTTAATAATTAAAGTTAAAACTGAACTTTTTAAAATAAAGTATTTATAGTGTCATTTTCGCCAACAAGTAAAACATTTTTATAAGTTTAAAATAGTACTTTTTTTAATATTATGGCCAAGTAAGTTATTTTAACAATGCTTATGAACGGAAATAATGTGTTAATTACGTAAAGTTTGAAAGCTAATAACCAGATTTTTACAAAGAGAAGGATGCAAAGTTATCATAATATCTTGGCTTGCGATCTCTGAGATCTGTGGACACAGTGACGTCATGAGGAGGGAAATCGTAGCTTCAGCTCTAAGAGCGGAGTGAACTAGCCCTTCTATTCTCTTTAGCCCTGGGGTAAAGTAGCTTGAAATTATCATGAAAACAAACCTATTGGCAACTTGGCGCAATTAAGTTACATAGATGGAAAACTGAGCGTGTTACGATATTTCAAAAGCCGTAACATAGAGCAAAAAAGTTGTTAACATTGAAGAAATGAATTGTCTTACAGACATACTGACCCGCTTTTAATATGTAAGCGTTTTTAAACTTTTAATTTTAAATTATTTTGCTTTTTGTCTTTTTTTAGAAATATGAAATTTAACATTTTCTTTACGTAAATCGTACCAATAGCTACATAAATAAATATAAATTTAAGTTTATCTTATATTTATACATACTGTACATTAAGTTAATCTTATATTTACATATACTACACATTAAGTTAATCTTATATTTACACTGTTTTGAGTAATTGGTAGTAAGTCTTTTTATTGAATACTTTAAAATCAATGTTACACTCAAACAATTTATTTTATTCAATGTAGGTATTGTATTTTTCTCTTTCAGAATTCTTCACTTTAACAATAAACAGTAAAAAGAAAACTTTAAAGATTATGATTCCAACTTTCATTTAAAATAAATTATGGCCAGGAGGTGAAATTACGTTTTCCTTTGAAAGCTGTTGGATTTAAAAATGCACACTCTAATCAATGTATTTTGACTAGAGATAGGTTGATGTGCCTACGTTTTGCTATTTTTACTTTTGATTTAGATCTTTTTTTCTTCTCTTAAAAAAAATCATGGAATTCAGACAATCCAACGAAATTTTAATTACGAAAATTTCCAACGCACAAAATAGTGTTTCTTTTTATCTCTTATTACTTTTTGAATTCTGATCAATCAAAAACTCTAACTGATATTTTGTTTACCTTCCATTTATTTAACCTTACTTAACACTAAATTAACTTTATTATTATCAATAATTAAAATCGTGCACAATCTAAAATAGTTGATTCAATAAAAAATGTTCCACCATCATTTTCTTTATCTTTTTTTCAGAATTAAAGAAACCAAGTAAACAACTTTAAAAGCAGAAAATCAATAATCCAATAAAGAAAAAATTAATCCAGTAAAGAAAAAATGAATAAATAAATAAAAAACTTTATCAAAGTATGACAAATCATTATTGAAAAATGTGAGATTATCATTTACTCTTCGCATTTTTAAAAACTTTGCAGTTGATGTATGATCTGAATTGAGAATTTATTTTTTCATTTACCCCGGCAATGGGATAGCATATTTTAAAAATTTGCTTACGTTGTTTTCGCAATTTTCGAGATAAAAATGCTCAGTTTTGCCTTGCAGTTAGCATTTATATTTTATTCAATTTATTTTTATGCTGCTGTGCATGATCATAAATCCTGGTTTTAGAAGATGTGGTGCCTGACACAAAGAGTAAAAAATAATGTTTATGAAATCTTGGATAAAATGGGTAAAAAATGGATAAAAAATAATATGCATAATGTTTAAAATTAGAAATAAAATTTAAACTAAAAAAAGTTATTGAAATCGACTATTGTGGTCGAATCACTATTGTGGAACGCAGGACTCAAAGCAACGAAACTTATTAGGTAATTCGAAGAAAACAGAAAACTTTTGAAACGTGATTATTATAGTATACACTTCCAACTTTCATTAGACAATGATTTTTAATTAATTTAGATGTTTTTCAATCCTCCTTCATCATGAACGTTTGCATAATTTTGATAACGTTTTTATTTACCCGATTTAATATGATTTTGAGACCTCTCATTTATATTTAACTTAATTTTCGACGAACAGGGCATAAATATATCAAAGGGCCGGCCAGATGGTTGAGCGGTTAGCGTGCCTGACTGCGGGTTCGAATCCAGCTCTGGACATGAATGTTTATCTGTGTGTGTTGTTCTCTATTGTGTGAATGTGGCCCACCCTATAAACGGGTATCTGTGACAGTGTGGCATGTTGATCGTCTCCGTGACTTAGGTTCACAGGTACCCACTGGGTAAAGTTAAATGAGTAACACTTCCGGCAACTTCACATTCGAAGGACGTAAAAGTTCAGTGCCTGCCTTTAGAAGAAAAAATATTAAGGGTGACTGTTGTGTAAAACCCTGTAATAAACAAAGAACAATAGCGTGCATAACAAACTCCTAAAATTTAAATTACTATTTGGCAATCATAATAAAATCAAGTTAGTGAGTTAGTGAATGAAAAATTATGGTCGAAAAATAATAATTAAAAATAATAAATAATTTACAATTCTGGGGAAAAGCTTTCAAAGGCACGACGTAGAAGGTAGTTTTAAATTTAATTAAAACAATCTTCTTGGAGATTTAAACATTGTAAAAAAATGTTTTACTTTCAAAATTTAATTGGATAAATATTTTGAAAGCACGACAATATATAAATAAAGATTACATCATTTTTTTTGTTAACTATATAATACGATTTCATAATCGTTAACATTTAAACACAACAAAAAGCTGATTTCTCTGCATCGATTACAATCTGTTAGAAAGTCAAATGAAACTAAAATTCAATAATAAATTCTGGCAGATTAAAAAAGAAAGAAAAAACACTTCCTTATTTATATTTGGAAGTTGTATTTGTTTATATTTCTAATAGGAGTTATTGATATTAAAACAAATGGGAAGAACTTTTCAAGCATATAAATTAGGTATTTTTTTCTGTAGATATAGAACATTTTATTTGAAAAACATAAAAATTAATTACGATAAGAAAAACCTAATAGATGTATGAGGATTTAACTTTTGATTCCATACAATCCAGTGAGATGTAAAAACTTTTGAAAATTCTTTTTCGAAATTTGCAACATCTTAGATTCGCCCTTCACACCAACTGTTCAGGTGTACTTTTTTTGCATATTCTATGCAGCTTAAAAAAATGGAATTAATTCACCTCAAAGCGCTCGCTTTTTTTTCTGCGTCTATCTTTAAAACAATAGAGAGCACGCGTAAAATGTTTTTAATCGCCTCTTAATCTTGTCATATCTTCAAGGAATCACCAAAGGGATTTCTTTCGCATGAAGATTTCAAATTACGCACCTCGGAATGCTATGCTATAGCGTTGAGCTTTAGCTCGTTTTCAGGTGATAGTAAAGCATAAGCCGGGAGGGCACCATAAGGATACCAATGCATTGTACAACAGTCCACTAATTAAACATAAGATGAATGCAAAAAAAACAACTTTTTATTATTATTTATACCTGTTGAAAGAGGCTTAAATGCTTTGATGGTATGAGCGCTTTTAAATTATGTATTAATATATATATATATATATATATATATATATATATATATATATATATATATATATATATATATATATATAGTTGTTGACGCATGCCATGAAGGCAGAGGGGGAGCGATTGTTCTTGTTTTCCAGTTGCGCCATATATGACCAAGAATTCGACTTCTGCCACACCCATACGTCACACCCGTTTATAGGGTGGACCCATTCATACATCCATTTATTCATCAACAGATCTTAATTTTTGACCTGAATCAGAGATAATGCTTGATGCTCATTTAAAAAAAGAAATATTTTAATGAGTAGTTGGATGTTAATCTTTACATAAACCAATATATTTAATTCCTCGTTTCATTCTCTGTCTTCTACTATCGCACATACCTTTCCTGTATCGCTCTTATAATTTGATATCAAACTCTCATTTTCTCTCCTTTTTTTCGATGTTATTATTTGTTTGCTAAATTAGAGATTCAATTTAAATCTCTGCGCTTCGAATTTGTAAACATGCACGTTACTTAAAATTTAATTTCATTTCAAGTTGAATATGATAATTTAAACTTTTTCATACCAGATATAAGATTAAAGAGTAAATTTATTTGTTAATTCTTTTCAGATTTAAATTCCATGCCTTTTGATTTTAATTTTTTATTCTGGGTTTGCCAAGTTTTTAATTTTAATTTCTTTCACGTTGCTTTTAAAAACTGTTGTTATGGTTGTTTCTAATGCCACTTGAAGTATCAGCAACCCAGATTGGTGGACCAAGCGACTCTCCTTGTTTTGTAGTGGAGCCATCCATGCCAAGAATTCAGCCACACACAACACGTTTATAGGACGGAACCATACATTCATTCACAGATCGTAATTTTGACCTGAACCAGAGAACGATCAATCTCCAATTCAGTACCCCCAGAGGTATTGATTTGTTATGGGAAAATGGAGGACTTTGCGACTCCACAGATTTAACATGCATCAGTCACCATACACGGGGAGTCTTCGGCAGGCAGGAAACGAACCCACGATCACTTGGACATGGCCCCAGTGCCCTACCAACCAGGCTATCCCGGAATGGTAAAGTATATTAAAGGTATATTTTATGACTATTCTGTATAGTTTAACCATCTCCCCTTTCTTTTTTTTAATATAGGATAGGCTTGTTATTATTTTTTGGTTTCATTCATATTACCAGGCATAAATATAAAGATATCCCCTATATGCGACCACGGTAGAAAATTGAACAAGATGAAAGCGTCGCGGCGGGAAGTGTTAGTATTCTGACTCCACTCCCATGCGTGTGAACGATCTCTGGCCTGGAAGGTGTTGTTACCCTGTTCTTGAAGAGGAAAAGATTTTAAAAAGAGAAGGACACTTTTTGGATATGTACTGATAGTATCAGTACATATCCAACATGAGGTCTATGAGTATCAGTCTGATACTCATAGACCTAGGCGTACAAACAGTAATACGCCTTGTCTTATATGAAGGGAGAAGGTTGAGAACCGGAGAGATGTGACTCCATGAGTAAAAATGTAAACTTTTCTTTAAAGTAACCGATATTTATTATTTACTTATACATATTTTATAATCGTCGTTGAACAGTCGAACTAAATTGGAGTTTACAACTACCATTGTTCAACTCCGTTGTTTTGTAATTTTGAACACAATCCAGAAGGCAAGGGAACTTCTGGATCAAGTATGCGGAGAAACTTTGCTATTGTGGAGGACTTTTTGATGGAACTAATCCGCATTTGCGTTACATGGAGAGGAAAACCAGGAAAATATACCTCAGCTGGCCTGGCTGCACGTTGATTTTTAACCATGATCAATCCACCACTGAGAATGTTTTACGTCAGCACAGTTGTCGGCTCGAGCCGGGTGTGGAAATCGCTCCGACGGGTCATCGTTAGGATTCGAATTCGGATCGCATCATCGGGAGGTGACCGGCGCACTATCCGTTGAGCCACCACGACTCATATATATATATATAAATGAATAACTTTAATTTCTACTTTTTTTTCAAAATTTTTTGACACCCTATACCCTTTGTCACAAAGTATCCCATTTCACAATTCGGAGAACAGTTCGGAAACAAAATACATGTTATAGATCACATCTAAAATTTTACTCTTCAATTTTAAAGCGTTTTTTTTAATTACATTTGTTATCTGAATATAGATGAGCCTTTATTTTGTTATACGAGATAAAAAAAAATTATAAATATGCTAAATAATTTCAAATACATTAAATAATTTTAAATATATTAAATAATTTTAAAGCTATTAAATAGTTTTAAATATTTTTATTTTAACCAAAATGTGTGGTGTTTTATTTGATATTACCTCTTCCTTTCTCTCAAAACATGGCTGTTTTATAGCATTTCTGACCCACTGACTGAAAAGTACTAAAAATTATATTTAATTTCAAATGCTGTGAATGGTCTTTTAAGCCTTTTTTTATCCAGACTTTTTTTTAAATCCCTCTCTACCAAGAAAGTACTATCTTTCTTTTAAATTGGAATATCTATTCTTTAAGCTTTGAACAGAGGTTATATTGATTTTGTAACACGGTATGGCTAAAAGAAAGAAATAATAAAATTGAAAACGTCTAAAAAAGATTGAATAAAATTTGAGCTTAAATATCAAGTTATCGTTTTCAAATTCATAGTTTAATACTTCTTTGGCTGCATGCCAACTTTTTAAATTTGGGAAAAGGTGAGGGAAGGAAGTTTTTACTTATTTATTTTATTTTTCCTTCTCTTGTTTAAAATCAACAGATGGGATTTTTTTTCCCTTCAGGTTTCCATATTTATGACAGAATCTTTCTTTTAATTAGTTTGGCGAAACCAACGCTTCGAAGTAATATATTTTTTTCGCCTAAAAGCATTCAAAATGAATTTTAATGATTCTAATAGTGTTATTGTTTACGGTTCTAAACGTAAAATAAAAACTATATAAAAATATGATTTAAAAAGGGCAGGAAAGTATGTAAATAGGGTTTCAAAAATGTTAATAATAACAATAATTGTTTTAGGGAAAGGTGTATTTCAGGATAACAAATGTTTCTTTTTTGTTTTATTTTAAAAATGAAAAATAATTATCAATCAATGTTATACTTCAATTTAAAATAATAATTTAACTCAATATTTATTAACAGAAAAAAAGACATTCCACTCTCTATTACTAAGTTTTAAATAGAGGGTATTTGGAAATTACCTTTTTAATATACAGGTTGTTTATAAATTCCCGGATCCATTTTGATGTTTAATAACTCATAAAATAATGAAGATATAAACAAACTTATGGCATTTATTGATGGAATAACTCATATATTTTCCTTTTCAGGTTTGAGTATCTTTACTTTGGTAAATATCGTCTGCGCGTGTGGTTAATTTCAGATAATTTCATTTTCCAGTCTAAATATCTGTACTTTTCTAAATATCGCCTGCTTATTAATTGCATTTTTCTCTCTTTTGTTTTTGGCAACTATTGCAAAGTTATGCTTTGATGTGTTTTGATGTGTTTGATGTGTTATCACTTTTGATGTGTTTGTTCTATGTAGTACTTTTCTATGTGATGTGTTATTCGAGCGGATATTAAGGAGAATTCATACACCACAAGAGAAAGCACAGATTTAATGGTGGATGCCGACATGCTTGCCGCTACCTGGTAATTGACTGTTGACTTGATATTCTCCGTACGACGAAGGGGGCACACGTGGAAGTTCATTGACAAGGGTCATGAAACTTTTTGATTCTATCTAACCATTTATGTTATTAATTTTAATCTATCTTTATTATTTTATGAGTTATTGAACATCAAAATGGGTCCGGGACTTTATAAACACCCTGTATATTTGAAGAAATTTTTCTAAATAGGAAATAAACAAAAGTAGTTGCCCATAAGGGATTGCAAATTAATATTGAAGAGAGGGAAAAAAATCTGAGAAATAGCATAAATATTTCTTTAAAAATTACGGTATAAAATTTTACGGCAAAAATTGATTTTACAGTGGACATGGTTTTACATATAATGCACCCAAACGTTCAGTACTTTTAATCGTAATTTAATTCCAAATTTTTTACGGTGCTATATATGTAAATTAGATTATATCTATAATTGGACAAAGTGGCATCTTCTTAATTCTTACTTAACTTTACAGAATTATTCTTTCTTTCAAGAAACATTTTTCGAACAACATAAAGGCATCAATATATATATCATATATATTGATGCCAACCCAACATTCCAACCAACATTCCAACCCAATTTTGAGCTTACGACTACTAATGTTCAACTCCGTAGCTTTATAATTTTGAACTTATCCAAAAGACAAGGAAACTCCTGAATCAGTACCCCCAGAGGTATTGATTTGTTATGGAAACATGGAGGACTTTGCGACTCCACAGATTTAACGTGCATCAGTCACCATTTACTACACGGGGAGTCTTCGGCCAGTGGGGATTGAACCCACGAACAGGCATCGATATTATAACAAATGCTCAGTATGTGTGTGTGTGTTTTTTTTTTTTTTGTTAAATGTTTAAGTTGTTAAAAATGTGTACCATATTTTCCCTTAAAAGTAGAACATGACTCAACAGCCTGTTCTGAGCTAGAGGAGAGAGTCGATCTTGATTAATGATCCTCAATTTCGTGTGCAACAACATGATTGTAGCGATGAAGTCTTCAAACTAACTTTACTTTTAAGACTATAGTATTTTTTGCTTGTTTTTATATATATTTTCACATTCAATCAGAATAAGCTGTCCCTTAGTTTAGTTATGTCAGTTGTTACTCATGATAAATGTATAATTAAATTGGTCACTAAGAAGGCAACTGCTTGAATAAAATATGAATAAAAAATTAGTATTACTCCTTTTTTTTTACATTTCCGTGAAATCTGGTAAATTTTCAGAATAAAATCTCAACTTGTTTGCATCTAAACTAGCTTAAGGGAAGAAATATTTTCATACGTCTTTATTACTTCTACCTTCTATAAGTAAGTTTATTTTTTGTATTTTTGTATTTGTATTTAACAAACAAATATATAACTTTATTGAGAACAAAAACACATAAATACAAAGAATATATATTCGTCGTCAAGAGGAAAATCCTGTCCAGGCGACAAAGAAAAGTAATACAATAAATTTAAAATAGAAATTTAAAAAAAAAAAAAAAAAAAAAAAAAAGAATCATAAATTATTTTGCTCATCATAAGACGTCATATATTGTTGTACACTGTAATAATAGAAAACAAAAAAAAAATGCATGAAACTATATATATATAAAAAAAAAAATAATAAATAAATAAATAAATAAATAAAAAAATATAACAAAGGTAGCATAAGAAATTCATTTGGATTGGCACAAGACTGGTATAAAAAATCAAATGCTTCCTTTAAAGTGAAAAATAGAGATCTAAATCGTCAATGTTCATCATAAATTGAAATAAAGCACGCTTAAAAGAAGAATATATTTTGATGTTTTGCAATTGAAATGGTAATTTATTATATAATTTAGGTGCTAAGTAAAAAAACTGTTTTCGTGAAATTTCTTTTGTAAAGAGGGGAATCTCATACATTTCAGTTGGTCTCCTTTCAGACACATTAGTTTTTAACTTGCATATTAATTTATTGTTGTGTAAATAGAGTAAAATACGAAAAAATACATTATGGCGAAATGGTAATAGGTTAATTCTTGTATATATATTGGTAGTAGTTACACTTGAATTATTTATATTTAGAGAATTAATAATCTTGAAGCATTTATTCTGAACTGAGATTAAGGGAAGTAAATTAGTTTTATATTCACCGCCATATATTATCGCACCATAATTAATTAAAGAATAAAACCAGGAGTAATAGAGTGCTTTCACAAAATTAAAATGAATTTTATTCTTAAGGTGATAAAATTTAACTAAAACGAAACGCAATTTTTTAACTAAATTGTTAATATGTGTTTTCCATTTTAAATTAGAATCGATATACAGTCCTAAATATTTGATATTATTTACAGATTGTAGAATATAGCATTGACAATTTTCATTAGTACTTTTGCAGGAGAGAGAGTGAAATTTTAAATTTAAGTTAAATTCTGATTTTCTTAAACTGAAATAAATATATTTAGTTTTATTTAGATTTAAATTTAAGTCATTTATTGTAAACCATTTTGAAATTATGCGTAAATCAGATTCAATTTGAAAAATTAGTTGATTTAAATCAGTGCAAGAATACAAAATTACGGAATCATCAGCATACGTTATTATCTTACCAAAAAGTTTGAGTTGACAAAAGTCATTGATGAATATAATAAACAATAAGGGTCCTAGAATAGATCCTTGAGGAACACCACGGTTTGAAAAAATATAATTACTAAAATTACTTCGGATTTTAACTCTATGTTCTCTGTTTGAAAGATATGAAACAAACCAATTTAACATAATTCCTCTGAAACCAGCAAATTCTAATTTTTTAATTAAAAGATTGTGATTGACATTATCGAAAGCTTTTGATATATCAAGAAATATAGCTACTGTTATCTTATTTTCAGCAATACTATTATGAATAAATTGTGAAAATTCCAAAAGAGCTTTTTCTGTACTTTTGCCTTTAATAAATCCATGTTGATTAACAGAGAAAAAATTTGTATGTTTTAAATAATTGTACATTTTATCAGCTAGAGCTTTTTCAATGATTTTGGAAAAAACAGGTAATATTGAAATTGGTCTATAGTTTGATAGGCAATTTTTATCGCCGGTTTTAAAAATAGGAGTTATGGTTGCTCTTTTTAAAGAAGTTGGAAATATGGATGACTTGATTGAGGTATTGATGAAATTAGTTATAAAATTTATATTATTGAGAGCAAATAGTTTAATTAATTTTACATTAATACCGTCATAGTCAAAGGAGTTTTTATTAGAAAGAGAATTTATTAAGTGAAGTACTTCACAATCATTCAATTCTAGGAAAACAAACGAGGTTAAACTTGGTGAAATATATATTTGCAAACTGTTTAAATTTGGGTTTGAGGTACTGTAGGCATTTGCAAATGATTTATTGAATTGATCAGAAGATTCATAGTCGTTTAAAATATCAGGTAAAGTAAGTGATTTGCTCTGATTACCAATAATGCCATTTACAAGATCCCATTTTTGTTTATTTGAATCACAATTTAAAAATTTGAATTTGAAATATTCTGATTTTGCTGTTTTAATTAAGTTCTTAAGCTCAGAAACTATAGTGTTGTATGCTGTTTTGTAAATAATATCCCATGGATATTTTCTAGTTTTTTTGAATAGTTTTTCCTTTCTTCGAATTAAAATCAAGATATTATTAGTCATCCAGTTATTTTTGGCTTTTTTGTTTGATTTATGCTTATATTTAAAATTATTTTTTAAATTATTGAGTTTGAAAACAAAACTTCGATATTGTTGATCAAGAGAATCTTGAGGATTGTAATTAAATTTGTAATTTGACAGATAATTATTGAGCTTATTATAGTTGATTGAAATTTTATTTTCAGCTTCCTTAATTTTATTTACCTCATCGTAATGAACACTGCAAAAGGTTGGATAGTGATCGCTTATGTCATTTATGAATATTCCGGATTTGATTGAAAATTTATTTGTTTTTACGAAGACATGATCAATGCAAGTTGATGAGGAATTTACTCTAGTTGGTTTGTCTATGTAATTTTGAAATCCAAATTGGCATAATAAATTAATATATTCATGAGTAATAAAATCATCACTTAGAATATCAATATTTATATCACCCATCAGTATTATATTAGGATATTTAAGCTTAGAGATTATTACTTTAAGTTCAGTATTAAAAAAATCAACAGTAAAATCATGAGATCTATATATAGATAGAAATAATAAATCTAAAGATTTGCAATAAAGTAAGATAGATTCTGCGGAAACAAAATGTATAGCTAACTCTGAAATATCAAGACATTTTTTAATAAAAACACAAACACCTCCAGAGCGATTATTATTTCTGCAATTAAAGAATGAATTATAACCATCTATTGAGTAAAAATTAGTTTCATTTTGGTAAATCCAAATTTCCGACATAATTATGACACTTATATTTTCAATCATGCTAGAAATATGTGAAATAAAATTATCAAAGTTGGCTCTTAAACTTCTAATATTTATATGTAAAATATTAATGTTTAACTTACAGGTTGAGGTAATAAAAAACTTTAAATCGTCCAAATTTTCAATTTTTAGGCAGTCCGGCACAGATAAAAATGTTTCTTCAGTTGGATGGAATATTAAGGTCTTGAGATGATTTCACACGCATTATTTTGGACGATTCATCTTTTCTCAGGAATATTTTACCATCACGAACCCAACAAAACTTGAATCCCTTTTCAGATTTAGCCTTACGTGAAAGATAAAATAGATGCTTCAGTTCGGGAGTCAAATGTTCATTGAAGTAAACAGGCATTTCAGTGAATCTGGAGTTGATTTCGCAGGTTGAAAGTTTACGATTTCTCAGTTTCTTTAAGAGCTCATCACGTACAGATTTGGATTTAACTTGAACGATGATGGGTTTAGGTTTATCTTTATTAAAGCTGGGGACTCTGTGAGCGGTGATCAGATTTTCGGATATATTAGTATTCGCAACATTATCAATCTGGGATATTACTTGTTGTATGTCTTCATTTTCACATTCGGGTAAGTTACTTATTTCAAAGTTGGATCTTCGGGAATATTGCTTGAGTTCAATAACTGCTTCTTTTAGTTCATTCAGTTCCTTCTTTATTTCTGCGCTTTCTCTAGTTAGCTGATAATTTTTTGCTTGTAAAGTTTTGTTTACGTTCTGTAGCTCTGTGATAGAATTTTTCAACTCTTGAATTACTTCACTGTTGAATTCAATTGAACGGGTTAAGTCATTGAATTTGTTAGTTATTAACTCTTTTAGGTCTTTATTTTGCTGTAAGATATCCTCGAGAATGTCTGGGCTAGTTGCACTTTTTATTTTCGTTGGATTTTCCTGTGATTTTGAACATCGTGCGCAGGTCCACTTTTGTTTTTTATCAACAGTAAGTCTTCTAAAAGCTCTTTCAGCGAAACCACCACAATGAAAATGAAAAACAGAATTGCATTCACCTTTGCATGTTAATCCATCTGAGTCTTCCAGAATTGGTTCGGTACATGCTTTACACAAAATTTTTGACGAAGACATTGTTTGAAGCAATATTTATGTATAGAAAGCTTGCTTACTAAAACATTAAATTGATATTTTCAAATTTTTATAATTATAAGTGAAATTAGACTTAAAACAATGGGTAAAATCAAAATATTCAAGGAGCGAGAAAAAGCGTATGCAACAGAGGCTACCAGCTGTTGCCAAAAAACATTACAACTTTAATACATTTGTTTAGATTTCATAATGAATCAGTCTTCTAAAGGTTCATTTAAATAAAACAAAAAAACTTTTTTATTACGCTTAAATAGTTTTTGGTTAAATACAATTTTAAAAAAAAAGATTTTAGCAATTTTGTCCCTGTCACTACTACCTCTTAAAAATATGTTTTCCTTTCCTTAATTAACGTTGTTCTTGCTGTCGTCCCAGTGGCGCGATCTATGGCTAAAAATTCGACTTCTGCCACACCCATACGTCGCACCCGTTTATTTGGCAGACCCATTAATTCGTGAAAATTTAATAATTTTGACTTAAGACAGAGAACGATCCATCTCCAATTCAGTACACCCAGAGGTACCAGTTTGTTATGGGAACATGGAGGACTTTGTGACCCTACATATTTAGTGTGCACCAGTCACCATTTACTACACGGGGAGTCTTCGGCCGGCTGTTTCCTTAATTAATACAAAAGTTATATGCTTCTTCAAACATTTGTAATGCGGTTTACCAGAGTTTCATTAGGGTGTCAATAGAGTGTGAACTAGATTTCCTATTACTATCATTATCGAAAAAAGTACTTCATTAATCATGTTTATTACTTATGAATTATCACACTTTCTCAAGATTCAGAATTGTATATTCTTATATTCCTTATTAAAAAAAATGATAAAAGCTAACAGATTCGGATTAACAAAATAACATTTCAGTGAGTAAAGGGAAATCAAACACACTATCGATCACGATCGTGTAGGTGGGTTTGAATAAATCAAAACTTGTTTCCATTACCGGAAAAAAAACATTTTTTTTTATTTCCAATGCCCACCTGTGTTAACATCCGTCAATTCAGGCATATACAGGGCGATTTTGTTGGTCTCTCTTTCAGGGGCACCATATTAGGTGGGTCAACGTCGCTCCCTCAGTGAAAACAGATAGTTCAGAGAGAAAGAAAGAACATCCATGCCTTGCACGGGATTCGAACCCAGAACCATTCTGATGCAAGGACAGTTCCCTGCCCGCTACACTGGCCGGTCCGGAAAAACAAGAGGAGAAAAAAAATGTGATCAAATTAAGTAATGTTATGCAAATTAAGTAATTTAGTAATGACATTTCTAGTAAGGGAAAAACTTTATTCTGGTAATAAAAACCAAAATATTAGGCATTTAAGCCTTTCAGTTAGTGGTAATTTTTCCGTTCATATGGTAATGATTTACCGGAAATTCTGGTTTTCAAAATTAAAGATTTTGCTACAACACATTTAGAAAAATATGCAGAACTGAAAAGTAAATTTAACCGAATAAACGGTTTTTATGCCATTATCTAAGTATCGTGATAAAATGATCTAACTTTACCACATTTATCTTATTTTAGCATACATTGTAAAACCATATTTTATTGTAAATTGTCAAAATCATTCTTAGCTTCTATGAAAATTATTGAGCTTTTTGGTGTTAACATAGAGCCAGGAACATGGTAAATTTTACCATATTCTTAAAGTTTTGACCATACTTTTTTCTCATTGTCGAGTGTAGTTTAAAGGTAATTTTTTAAAACACCCGCGAACTTCAAGGAACAATCAAACAGGTTTTTATATTTCTTCCTCAGTGGAGATTCGTTTTTAAAATATACCGGCACCCTTGCTTTTTACCTTGGTTTGATCCGAGAATTTTTACAGTGAAGGCTTATACAGAGATAACAGTACCAAGGTCCGGAACTGCTGAGAGCTATTTGCAACTTCATTGCAAAAATATAGTGTTTTGTGTTTTAAAATAATTTTTATGACAAAAAAATTGCGGAAAATTCATTTATAAGCTGCATAAACTTAAGTTTTGAAAAAAGGGTCTTTTAAACTTTGTGACTCCTTCTGTTTTTGGCCCTCAATAAAATTTGTCCCGGAATCCATAAGCAAGGTCCGACTTAGCCTATTTGGGGCCCGGGGTAAAAACTTCTTTGGGGGCCCCCGTCTGCTTCACTTTTTTAGTTATAAAGAACCGAACTTCATGGAGGTATCTAAATTTTTCACCTCATTATAGATAACATAATAAGAAAATTGACTAGAACCTAAAATAGCTAAAAAGTCCCCCCTCCCCCCCCAGTTCAATGGTCAGACGAAATATTGTTCTGTTCATTTTACTCATATATTGACAATTCCATGTCCATCATTGCCGAATGCAGTTTTCTGATTGTCATCTAGCTTCGAAAAATTAATATCCTTGCTGACATTAGGACGGATTCAGCTAAATTTTCGCTATTACGATGGCTCAATTAAGTCAAGCGAAAGCCCGTATTTTTGCAAACATATCGCATTTTGTGATACGTAAAAATACAAGTTTTTCATTGGCCAAATTTATCCATCGTAATTGCGAAAATTTATCTGAATTACGTCCTTGAAAGCCATAGATTTACGAAAGATAGATTTTTTTTGTGTTCATATGATAGATTAATGAAGAAGCTAACATAAAACTGACGGATTTTACACAGTACTGATATTTTGTTTTAAAAAAATGTTTAATTAAGAAAGAAACCTAAAATAAACTCTCAATTCGTTTCGGGGACCCCCTCTAATGTGGGGCCCGGGGCAACTGCCCCGTATACCCTTGCCTTAGTCAGGCTCTGACTCTCATTTGTCACAATCCCCCCCCCCATCTCACCATACTGCATAAACGTACACTTGTAATTCAGTTATTACTATTTCCACGCTTTTAAACGTTTGTAGAATAAATGGAAAGAAATGAGGCAAATTAGAATTTTGCAAAATACTACTTTTCCACTTAACAACTACTTTTCTACAATAAAAGTTGCATTTCGTAATGAGCTCACAAACCTGCATATGTATGTGTAACAATAAATTAATATCATTCATTTTAAAAAGAAAGAGGATTTAAATAATTCAATTAAAAATGTCATGTACTGTTGAAAATTTCGATTCTCTTTCTCGCCATTGACTTGGCGATCTGCCGTCTTTCATCTGTAAGAAATTAACTTAAAGCAACCCTTAAAACAGTAGAAGAGTTTTCATTTCGTTCTGCAAAAATTTAGCAGATGCAAATTTTCTTTGAATCGTCCTTCGATTTGATTGGTTATCAACTAAGAGGCGAAAATGAAATGAAATCATCATGTGACGTAACAATTTATAGAACGGTGCATTTAAGACGGTGATTGTTCGTGTTTCTCCTGATAGAGGTAATAAAGAATTTTAATATACTCTATATTCACGATACATTTTATTTGCTAAATAATTTCCCTTTACTAATATTTATATTAAAATCTTGTATTTTATGTATTTTCTTTCCACGTCGAAAGAAAAATGTTCTGTATATCTTCAGACGCTTTTACCAAACAGTTCTTCCAGAATGGAAGAATTCTTTTTACATTCGGAACATTTTTGTAATATTTAAATTTAATGTGATCAGATAATAATTTTTTTTAATAATAAATAAAAGGCATGACAAATGTGATTATTAACATATGTGTTCGGTTTAATATCAGAGACTGTATAGATGTTATTTCTGGTATTGTTTTTAGTTAATTAATTAAATTGATCAAGTAGAAAATTTTAAGTATGTAAAACATTATTTTTCAGCTTATAATACACAAATAAAAATTTTGCTGACTTATTATAGAAATAACGATAAAAATTAATAATTTACTTGTTTTCAAATGGAAGTATTTCAATTAATATTAAGTAATGCTTCTAAATTCAAAATTAGCACACTTTAGTAAATATAAAATTTCTAAATCTATTGTTTATATGAAAGCTATATAACAGAAATGTGTTGAATAACCAAAATTAACGTTTTTAATTATTTATATAAATAAATCAATCAATTGGAATTAACTGGAGGAAATTCTAATTTCTTTTAAATGTTTACATTAATTCAAAACTTACTATTTCCTATTTATTTAAAGTTCTTACCATGTATACATACTCTATAAACAAAAAGAAAAAAACGAAAATAAATCTTATAGATAAAAATAAACAAAAATGCATGTATTAATGTTTTTTTAATATTAATGTTAAGATAATTAATTTAAGATATTAATTTTAAGATTAATGTTTTTTTCACAGTTGATTTAATTCATAATTTTCGTGATAAAACATTTGATTGATCATATGCGAATATATAGAATATTTTATTTTTCTTATCTGAGTCTCAAACATGACATTAAAGGACATACTAAGAGTTTAAAAAATATTATAAAAATTTTTTGAAGTCGTTAGCTGTTAGACCACACAGTTAACTTTTAGTTATTGTCTTTAAAATCAATAAAAAAATTTTTTTTGAGAAAGTAATAATTTCAAGGACTTTCAGTACTGGATAGTATTTAATAATGCAATTTAGGGAAAAAATACGTTTAAAAAATATTTAATTTTGGAGAAAAAAAAAGATTTTTTTAAAGTTGAACTATTATGGTCAAATGTTTCATTGTGCATGTTTAATGTATTATTCTGTATACTCACAAACTGTTATCAAAGTAATGCATCGGAATCATATAAGAAGAAAAAAACCTTACGGTTAACACTAGATTGCATAAGGAAGTCATTTTGACTGCTTTTAATTTCAATTAGAAAAACAATGTTTTATATAATGACACAATTTCTTAGAATTTTGCACAACATATAATTTTTTTATTGTTAATATTTACTTATAATAACTTGTTATATAACTGTAAATAATATAAAAAAATATTAAAAATTAATATTAAACAAATTTCTTTACACATTATTTATTCTTTTGCAATCCAGTCCATTTTGATTGCTTTTGGGCAATATAGGTATATACAGTCTTTTTAGTGTTAAAAAGTACCGAATGTTACACCTCTTTTATTTTTGTGTGCAAATTTAACGTCCCATTCGTTTGGGATCAGTCCCGTAGTGGACTGATCGTTAAGACGCGGTGGTTCCCAGCCGATCACCGAAGTTAAGCATCACTGTCTGCATTCAATATACGGGTGGGTGACCGCTTGGATTAGTCTGCATAGGGACCGAGGGTGTGCGGTATTGGTCCTCGTTTAACTGTTCTACCGTAAAGTGCTGGACTTCGCGTGCAGGTCGTCGGACTACCGAAGCGGGGGTGCCATTCCCTCTGCAAATTATCATCCTCAGGGATGTTTCCCAAACCGTCGCCAATAGCCCATTGTGCATCTCTAGTGCGACGTAAATGAACTACAACATCGTTTGGGATCATTGAACCCGAATTTAATGAGATTCAATTAGATTTAGGAGCAATTTAAAATTAATTACTAAATTATTGTTTTAAAATTTGAAGAAAAAAAATAAACTGTGCATGATATGAGTATTTAAAGAAGCTCTTTTATACTGCGCATGCAACAGAAAAAATTTAATTATTATAATTTTGTAGTGAATTGTAATTGGTAACTAATGAAAAAATGTCTGACTTTTACATTGTTAAAATTTAAAAGTTTTAAGCACTTAACTAAGTAACTTATGTATTTATTTTGTTTAAAAAAAAAGGCTCAAAACGATAAAAAGTTTTCCGCAAATTTCATTTTGTATGAATTTGTATTATGTTATTTGCAATACTACAAAATTGACATTTGTAGAAAACCGCTGCTAGTTTTGAGTTTTCTTTTAAAAAGTACACAAACTACTTAGAAAAGTGCTTCAAACTTATAAAATTTTTATGATTTTAGAATCGTACTTTTTTATTTATATATTTGACAAATATGATAAAAATAAATAGTATGATTTTTTTTTAAATTTCTCTGCTTATGCTCAGCATAAAAGAACTACTTAAAATACGCATAGCATGTGGAGTTTTTTAATGATTTTTTTTCTTCCAAATTTTAAACTGCTTCAAAATTTTTCTTTAATTTTATTGAATGCGTTTTTAGATTACAGTAGAAAAAAAAAAGAAAATGTAAAACAAAAAAAAAAGTTTGTTTTTTTTTAACAAACTGTCAATATTTCCATGTCAAAATCTAAAAGTGCATTAACATTTCATATGTATAGTATAGCAAACAATTTTAATTTATCCGTAGTTATTACGATGTCATGATCAAAATAACGGTCTGAAGTTGAGTAAAAAAAATTACGGATTTTGATAATTTCCATACTAATTTGCTAAACATAAGTTTTTTCCTCATAACTACCTAGAACTATGAAATTCTGTTCTCCCGAACTCATTTACTAATCTTCTTTTTTTTTACTCTTCTAACAAATATAAAGACAATGAAAAAGAAGTGTATAGGATTTTATAGAAATATAAAATTTAAAAAAAGCCAAGAACTTTTATTTATCCTCTTTTAACGGACTATTTTGAAATTTTATCTTCACTCCTTATCAAAAAAGCAAGAAAACATAAACCTAATTCTGAAAATGCTCTGAGCAGATATTTTTAGTGCTTCAAATACAAAATTATAAAGAATTCTAGTATTAATTTTTCCCGAAAATTAAAACATTGATTTCTAGAAGTCAATCTTATTTCATCATTTTACATAAATATCAAATTTCAGTGTTGTTTAATTTTTAATTTAGATATATTTAAATCCCATATCTATATACAGGGATGAGATTCTTCCGCGGATTTCCGCTTTTTCTCAGATTTTTCCATTTTTTCCGCTAATATCCGCTGAAATTGTTATTTGCACAAGTTAAAATATTTCATGAGGAATTTAATTTTCCGCGGAGCGAAATTATTGAAGTCCTCATTCCTTCATCTGAAGTTTCTCTAAAAATCATTTCCTTGGGATAAAACTGGTTGACCTTTATACAGGGATGAGATTTTTTTCGCTTTTTTCTCTCGAATTTCAGCCTTTTTATCAAAAACTCAGATTATCTAAAAGTTTCTTTTTTTTAATTTATTTATAAATATCCCCTTTTTTAAAAAAAAAAATTCAGTCGTTGAAGTCAAATAATTATATTTATTTACGATTTTCAACGAAAAATAGAAAATTCAAACTACGTCCTAGCTGCTAACCCTTCCGCAATGTTTACTTATATTAGCTATTTTCTCCGATTTCACGCACAGAAAATAAGATTTTCCGTATTTTTTATCGTCAGCGGGATAGCTCGTATTTTCGTAATTTAGACGTAGCTGCTTCTTGTATTCTGGAGTGAAAGCAAACAAAAAAAGCGAAAAAAATAGAGGTGAAATTGCGGTGAAAATATTTATTTGCTCATTCAATTAATCTTGTAAATTTTTATTTATTGTGTAAACAAAAAATAATTCAAACAAGCTTTTTAGAAATTGACTCAGCAAATATCTCGATTTTTATTCACGCGATTTTAATATCAATCATCGATTTTCGTATTTACCTGATTTAAAAGTTGCGCATTGCAATTCTGACTTACGCTTTATAAATATCGTACATTATGACTCGTATTTACGAGATTTAAAAATCTAATATCGTGTTTTGTATTTTTGAATTTTTAAAATCGCGATTTTATTATCAATCATCGATTTTCGTATTTACCTGATTTAAAAGTTGAACGTTGCGATTCTTATTCAGGCCATTTAAATATTGTACATTGCGATTCTTATTTACGAGATTTAAAAAACCAATATCGCGATTTGTATTTACGAGCTTTTAAAATCCTATGTAGCTACGCGAGCTTAAAATCCAATATCGTGATTCGTTTTTGCCGTTGTAATATCTCGCGATTTTAAAATTATGCATCTTGATCTAAAAATTACGCATCATGATTTGTATGTTCGCATTTTTTTAAATTCGATGTAGAGTTTCATAATCACGTGATTTAAAAGCCTCATATCGGGATTTATAATCACATGGTTTACAAGTTTAAAAATCGCACTTTTTTTGTCAAATTTTTGTTTATATATATATATTCTTGGATTTCCTCTTTTTTACTTTCTGACTACTCTCATCCCTGATTATATATAGGTATAGGATTAGGTTAGGATATCTTCTATATCGTTTATCTAAATATTATGTTTTTATTCAATAGTAAATTTATGCATAGTTTTATGAATGTTATATAACAATATAAAATGATGCAATGTATACTGCTTAAAATTGAGTTAATATGAATTTTGTTAAGGTTAACTGAATATATTTCTGTGTTATTGTACTTCTGATTATTGATCTCTGGGGTTCAGGGGATAAAGCACTTGCCTCCCAGTAAGGTAACCTGGGTTCGAATCCCTGCGATGGCGGGTCTACTAGAGTGCTGGAGTAAAATAACCTCAGTGTTAAACGAATCATGGGATAGAGATTCTTCGCCGTCATTTTAACTGTGGAAGGTTTTCGGGGTTTTTCTCCTCATGTAACGCAAATGCGTGTTAGTTCTATCAAAATGTCCACAAAGGCAAATTTCTCTCAATCCAG